>NC_034195.2:35441499-35751739 GCF_002021735.2 Oncorhynchus kisutch
ATTTCAGCTTTTTATTTTTAATTATTTTGTCAACATTTCAGGGAAAGAATAATTCCACTTTGACATTATGGGATATTGTGTATAGGCCAGTGACAAAAAAATCTAAATATAAACCATTTTAAATTCAGGATGTAACACAACAAAATGTGGAAAAAGTAAAAGGGGTGTGAATACTTTCTGAAGGCACTGTAAATGCCAGCTCGCCCATACAACACAAGGAACCGTGTTCCATTGAATGCTAGCTTTTCAAATGTGTCTGCTCTTTAACTTTTAACACGTAACTGTGAAAAGGTCTTGTCCTCTTTAGGCTTGTTCCAACCCTGCCACCCACCAATTAAATGTGAGGTGACAGGAACATCCATTAAATATGCATTGCGTTCAGACTGAGTAGGCTACACACGCGTCGCGTTGCACACATTCTTCTTAATGTTTTAAAGTAAACCAACAGTCGACACTGGAAGATGTATTTAGCTTTTCTGCAGTATGACCTCGTCAACCCGTCACTCTCACTCTCTTGCACGCACACACACTAACGCTCTCTCTTACACACACAAATACTTTAGATGTCAAATCACAAACGAACCACTGACACAACAACATAGCATTAGTTAGAGGGAACTATTTGGAATGTGCTTTCAGGTTATATAGCCTGCTCAGTGCATCTCCCAGAGCTCTTTGTTCCAATGCAAAGGCACAGTGAGACACAGGCTGTAGCTACAGGGAATTAATTACAGTACAGGGTGTTTACCCAGTGGGGTACGAGCACGCACACACACACGTACGCACATACACACAAATTACCTCTTACACACAAACACAAATACACAGCTTTTCTGCTGTGTGATGCCTGGTGGGCCAAGCCTCTATGTTCCTGTGTGTCGTCATTCATCAGTGACCAGTCTCACAGCCCAAAACAGTGTGATTATTCCTGATCCAGAGGAGAGAATTCAGATAAGCTGTGCCATTAGCTTAGCACTATTTACAGTACATGAAGTCTGTGCTGCTGTTGTGTTCCTTTAAAATAGTCCTTTTCAAACACCGTTTTGGTGTTGCTCTGTTCTAATATTACACTTAGTAGCAGGAATGACAGGAAGGATGCTGTTTTCAGGAGTGGTTTATTAGTCCAGTTAAATGGTAAGTTGGGTAATTTGATGTGGTATATGACACAAGGCTCTCCCAGACAATGGTCCCTGCACAGAGGTCATACACCAGTGTTGGACTGTGGTAGGAGATGTTTGCTAGACAGCACAACATTGTCGTAGTCAAAGTTCTCATCCAGGTTGAAAGGCAAAACCTCTTCACTGTCACTCTGTGAAAAGTCAATGACATGAATTAAGTTGCCTATACTGTATATAGACAGACCCCTCTCGCATGACTTTAGCACAGAAAGACTGGCTTAAATAACAACACTTATGAATGATTAACATAACTCTCAAACAAAATATACCAACTGCAAGTTCCATTTTCCTGGTCAACTAATTGCTGTTCCTGGGGTGGGTAAATGTTATCTTCATCTTAGTGTCTTTATGTCAGATTAGTAAATGTCCTTTCTTGTACCTGTCCCTGTGGTGGCGTGTCCTGCTGCTGTCCTCGTGTCCCCGTCCTCCTGCCTGTGGAGGTCAGGTCCAGCTGGGTCAGGTGACAGAAGGAGGGCAGGTAGGCAGGGAGTTCCTCCTCCACCTCCCCTGGTAGAACCCGAACCCCACCATCTGAGAAAAGAGGAGCGAAGACACACAGGATGAGGACTCAACCGTGTCTTCTTTCTGCTTCTAGCTGTCCTTCCTCAGTAACTTGAAAAAGAAGGAGAGAACATCACACAGGATTAAGACCCCTCTTTGATGGTATGCACAGTTCACGGAGTGTGGCTTGAATAGGATTCACATAGTGAGACTGAACTGACCATTAAGTTTTCACTCAGAGAAGCCGGCCTTTTCAAGTGGCACTCCTTGAAAAGTTAGATAATTTTAGTTAATTGGGATTCAATAGCTCCTGAAGATCTAAACCATTGTATTATTTCCAGAAGATCAGAGTAAGTACATAATTATGCAAATGATTATCGCATTGGCTTTGTTCGGTGCCATCATCAAACACAATTCAGAAGTGTGACAATCAAATTACAGAAAATGAGAAGTGACTCTTTGTTCAATTAAAATCAGACTCCAGTAGGTTAGAAAGGGCTGCTCATCACCACAATTGAATTGTATCACTAGGAAATCGTGTATAGAAATGATAATTTTACGAGTAATGATTTTACCTCCTCAAGTTCTCACCACAGTGGGCACTACACACTGTAACCTAATATCTGTAACCATGAAATGCTTTGAAAGGCTGGTGATGGCTCATATCAACACCATCATCCCAGACAACATGGACCCACTCCAATCAACATACCGCCCCAAAAGATGACGCAATCTCTATTGCATTCCACACTGTCCCATCTGGACAAAAGGAACACCTACGTGAGAATGCTGTTCATTGACTACAGCTCAGCATTCAACACCATAGTGCCCTCCAATCTCATCACTAAACTAAGGACCCTGAGATTAAACACCTTCCTCTGCAACTGGAACCTGGACTTCCTGATGCGCTGCCCCCAAGTGGTGAGGGTAGGCAACAACACATCCGCCACACTGACCCTCAACATGGCGGCCCCTCGGGGGTACCTGCTTAGTCCCCTCTTGTTCACCCACGACTGTGTGGCCGCGCACAACTCCAGCACCCTCATTTTGTTTGCCCACGACAAGGTGGTGGTGGTAGGCCTGTTCATGGACAACAATGAAACAGCCTACAGAGACCTTGCAGCAAAACAGAGCTGATCGTGGACTACTGGAAACGGAGTGGCGAGTACACCCCCATCCACATCGACAGGGTGTAGTGGAGCAGGTCGAGAGCGTTAAGTTCATCGGTGTTCATATCACTAGGGAATTATCATGGTCCACACACACCAACACATGAAGACTTCACGACAACACCTCTTCCCCCTCAGAAGGCTGAACAGATTTGGCATGGGCCCTCAGATCCTCAAAAGGTTCAACAGCTGCACCATCGAGAGCATCTTGACTGGCTGCATCACCGCTTGGTATGGCTATTGTTTGGCATATGACTGCAAGGTGCTACAGAGGGTAGTGCGTATGGCCCAGTACATCACTGAGGCCAAGCTCCCTGCAATCTAGGACCTCTATACCAGGCGGTATAAGTGAAAGGCCCTAAAAATTGCCAAAGACTCGAGCCACCCAAGTCATAGACTGTTCTCTCTGCTACCGCACGGCAAACGGTACCGATGCACCAAGTCTGGATACAGTCCCAAAATGGTTTGCATGTCAGCAGTCAGGTTTTCAAGATATTGGACATTCAAGAACCAAAGTGTCACTTGACACATCATGATGATGTGTTTTTCATCATATAATACATTTTTTGAGCAAGAGACAAACCATTTTGGGACTGTATCAAAACTGGGTTAACGAAAAAAATAGTTGTTTTTGAGTGGAGTTTTCCTTTAATTTAGCAACTACATGCTTCACTCCATTTCAAAAGATTTTCACTCAACTGAACACGCCCCAGGAGTATCTGTCTTTCTGCTCCTCCTGTCAGACACATCCGACTAGTGTCGCACGGTATATCAAAAATAAGGTACTTTTCGGATACTAGAACATGAAAAACGGTTCGGTACTTCTGTGAAATGTGTCTCACGAATCACGCCTGTCTATCTGCACAGCCGACCCCTTATTATAGCACGCACTGTGCCTGTTCCACTTACTCATGACACACTTGAATAATGCAACACGTCATGTAGAAATGTTGAAACTGTTGATTACTGTTCACAAAAGAATGTCCATAAAGGCTAAAACACTTTACAATGGAAGAAGATAGCTTCCAGCTCTGTAAGCTACCGGTAACTTTCCTTGCTAGATGACAGCTATAGCTGACATCCATTCACGACCCTAGTACTTTGTTTGTTATAATATGCAAACCAGAAGGCAACATATGCTGATTTCAAAGCTGATTGCCACCAAAAACGTTATTAATTCACTTACTCCTGTCTACCCCAAAGATGATCTATAGAGTGTTGAGGAGGAGGAGCCCTGTGGACCCATTTAGTCATTAATTGTTGGCATTGGTGCTCTGTAGAGTTGCTATTTTCTCGAGTAAATTAAATCGTGACATTCCTGGATTAGTCATTATACTAATAAAGTCCAATTAAATCAACAAATAGTATAAAAAAGGCTACGGGTACAAAACGGTATACATACTGTATCTGGCTGTGTTGGCAAAATCACTAAATATACCATCGAGCCAAGCGGGGAGAGGCTGCCCATTGACAATTCCAAGACCAGTCAGAAATGTCCAGCTAACCCTACCTCAATGACACCAGTGAATTTCAAAACTGAACTTGGATCTGCAAGTAGCAATGTAGCAATGATATCCTTTGCCACCATTGTTTTACGACACAACAGATAGCTCGAATCAGTCATGACAATTCAACAAAACAATAAATATTTTTATTTCCAATGAATTTCTTAGTTACATGATTGTATAACTAGCAACAATGTTCTGATGTTGAGGGTGCATTATTTAGGAAGTTTAGCAATGAGTATGAAAACTAGCATAGTTCAGCTAGCCAGCTAGTTTAGCCAGTGAAAACAAGAGTGGGACAGGATATAGCTGGGCCCATATGCACACACTAAAGTTAAGGGGTGGCAGGGTAGCCTAGTGGTTAGAGCATTGGACTAGTAACTGGAAGGTTGCAAGTTCAAATCCCCGAGCTGACAAGGTACAAATCTGTCGTTCTGCCCCTGAACAGGCAGTTAACCTACAGTTCCTAGGCCGTCATTGAAAATAAGAATTTGTTCTTGCCTAGTTAAATAAAGGTAAAATTAAAGTGCACAGAATTGAGTTTTTATGCTCTGATATCAGGAGCTGGCGGGGAAAAGTTCCATTAAATTGGGTGGTTCGAGCCCCGAATGCTGATTGGCCGACAGCCGTGGTATATCAGAGCGCATACCACAGGTATTTACTGATTAAATTAAGTTGGTAAACAGTTTAGAATAGCAATAAGTCACCTCAGGGGTGTGTGATATATAGCCAATATACAGGGCTGTGTCCAGGACACTCCATATTGTGTCATACATAAAAACAGCCCTTAGCTGTGGTATATTGGCCATATACCACACCCCCTCGGGCACTATTGCTTAATTATACAATTCAGAGACTGAAACAAATCCATCAGATGACAAATATTTAATGAGAGCGATTCGATATACAATCCCAAAATCAGCAGTAACTGTCAATAGTAAAATAAAGTTTAAAACGATGTTTGAGTGAACCTGAATCCAGAAAATGAACTCTATTGTCTCAGCGAACTGACTGTGCTCTGACATGCCGCACCCGTCTTGCCTCATGAATGACGTCATTACTGGTTAAAGTAAAATAAGCTACTTCTATGCAAATGTTGTTGGTCAGTACAATAAAATAAGTCCTAAATGAAAGGGATACAGGTTGTTTGTCAACTGTAGCCTCATGAAAAAAGCCAAAACAAGCTGAATAACTCAATGTATGCACACACTCCTATTGAATATGGATTCACCTGTATTGTGGATAGGCATAGGCTACCCAGTTTATCAATAGATTTACCATTAAAATAAATGATTACCATTACGTTGTTATGTAGTTAGATTGGTAAAATCAAAGTCAAATTGATTGTAAAGTTGATTCATTAATGCATGCACAGCTGTCTCTGAAAAATGTTGACATAAAACAATTAAAATGTAATGAACACATAAAATGCCCAACAATTGAACAGAGCAGTAACTGAGTTTATCTGTCTGGATCAAGTGCCATTCTGTGTTTTTGGCTAATTAATATGCCTTCCTTTTTTTCTGTAGTATCGTTCTGGTATAATTTTGGTATTGAGTATCGTGATGGTATAGAGCAGGGGTGTCAAACCCATTCCACGGAGGGCCGAGTGTCTGCAGGTTAAGACCTAGACAACCAGGTGAGGGGAGTTCCTTACTCATTTGTGACCTTAATTCATCCATCAAGTACAAGGGTGGTGCGAAAACCCGCAGACACTCGGCTCACAACCAAAATTCTGTTATCGTGACAACACTAATCCAAACAGGACACTAAGCCTGCTGTAACTCTGCAGTGAAACGAATCTCTATCAAAATGCAAAGCCACACTACGAACCCGTATTTCCTCTGACAGTTTCTCCAGAATACAGATCCTGCAGCTTGCAGCAGGGGGACTCAACAACAGCATGAGAGAAAGGGTCACAGACAACAGGTGAGGGATGGTTGGCTGGCTGGCTGGCAGGCATATGAAAGACATCAATGGGGCGGAGGAGATTTAATCTGAATTAAAAAGGCCTTGGTCGGCTGTAATCATCTCTGCCAGCCAGCTAATGTAACCCACATCCAGAGAACACAGAGATGAGAGAGAGAGAGAGGAGCCTCAAATAGCAGGACCCAAAACACACTCCTGATAATAGGACCCTGACCAAAACATCAGGGCGATGGAGAGCGATCAAACTGAAAAGGACAGGCCTAGACAACTGTCAAAGAGAGGGTAGGTATACAATTATGTGTCTCCATGCGTTCATAAAAGGGAATTTAAATCAATTAGAGAGGAGCAGAAACCATTAAATATTGACACTTCTCCTTGGCTTGGCTTGGCAGCCACAGGGCCGGTGTTGATCCTAATTAAACAGCTAATTACTCTCACTGTGAAAGTCACACTGGGATGGGAGGACGGAGCAGGGGAGGGGAGGTGGAGGGAGACGAGAGGGGAGGATGAGGAAGCAAGACAAAAAATGAGTTGGTGAAGGGACACCACCTTGTGTATTATGTGCAGATGAGAAAGTCACACATTGAGCACGGTAACATGCACACAATAATACGAGTCAGATTAATATACATTTGTTTAAAACATTTAGATGCTTTGCAAGAAGAACAATTTCCCTAATAATTCTGTTTACATGGGCACATCTGAAATCAGGCTACCTGATGGAACTTGTGATGCAGAAAATCGGCAATCAAAATAAACGTTCTACCACAGTGACCATGTTATATTTGCGAAGCCTATTTGATTCTGAGTTTGGACATATAAAGTTTGTTTATGAAAACTTTTTCTAAGATGCATACTTTTAGTTTTTGCGAACTCTCTTCACTCACGCATAAGAGGAAGGCTTGTGCTATCAGTGCTGCCACATGCACAGATCAAACACACCTCTGGAACACCGATTAAGCGGTTTACATGTCCTAATAATTAGAAAGATTTCTCAGAAAACCAGGTGTTTTAATCGGTGTATGATTACTTTGATTTTGACCTTACACCGATTACGATAAACAGAGTAAGGTTTACATTACTATTTTTACACTCGAGCTACTGACATTATCTGTTTAATATCGAATTATTAGTGTGCATGTAAACTACATATAGGTAAAGTACTCTCTTAGGATGTTTTACTTAAAGACAAAAATCACCTGGAGGACACAGCTACAGTGGTTTGTTATGTCTTGGAGACACCTTTAGTCAGTGTCAGAATGGGTAATCAAAAATAAACGGGTCTTAAATGTGACCAGTTTCAGGAAACTAGGCGTATGTCACAAGTCACGACTTCACAGGAGAGCCATTTGAATGTTTTTTTTATCAAAATGCATTTTTTGGGCAGAAATGCCTTCTGAAGCATAACAAATAACAAACTTGCATGCCATCTGTAAATATGAATAAAATTGTTAAATTACGAGCCTTGTTGGTTAAGCCACAGAAAAAGTGAGCAACCTTCCCAGTAGCCATTTGGCTGAGATAATGAGTGGGCTGGACATGCCGAGAGAGGGGTTCGGATTGGTCTGCCATATAGAGGGCTTCTGTCTATTTCAGTTGGTCAGTCTGTGTTGCTAATCCTGTCTAACGCGGCTTTTTTTATGTATCGTGTAGTGGAGCTGCATAAGTGTTGCTCTCCACTTTCTGGAGGATCGAGTTTTGAAATCAGTAGTATTAGAGTATGATAGCTAAGGAGATGAAGAAAAAACCTGTCTCCGGATTACATCTTCAAACTAAGGGCAACCGTGGCATGGCATCCGTGACAGGAAGACTCGTCCATGATGTAAGATAGAAAGTGGTTTCATTTCAAGCTAAAGTGTACTGTTAGCTAGCTAGATAACGTTAGATGGCTGGCTCCCTAGCTAACGTTACGTGTATGACGTTATTATTCGTCTCCCAGAACCGTTTGCTTTGCTAGTTAGAGCCTAATGTTAGCTAGCTAACATTGAACCTGGTTGGTTAACTCCCAGCAGATTCATGCAGGGTAGTAACGACATGATTTGGCACTATGTTTATTGTTGTTTAACTAGTTAAACATTAGCTGTCTGCCTCGTTAGTTAACGTTACATGGCGTGTGTGATCTTACACATGGTTTACCTAGCTAGGTTCATTGTTTGCCTAGCTAGCTAGCTACATGTCTTAAGCTAAAGTGTACTGTTAACCAGCTAGCTAACGTTAAACCTGGTTGGTTAGCTCCCAGCAGATACATGCAGGGTAGTAACAACATGATTTGGCACTATGTTCATTGTTGTTTAACTAGCTAACGTTAGCTGGCTGGCTTGTTAGCCAACGTTACGTGATGTGTGGGACCTTACATATTGTTTACCTAGAGCTAGGTTCATTGTTTACATAGCTAGCTAGCTACGTGTTTTAAGCTAAAGTGTACAAAACCGTTGAATATGGCCGGTGTCGGTAAAAGTCGGCAAAAAAGCATAATACAATTGTTGCCAGCGTTTTTGACACAAAGATCAACTGTACTGGTTGTTCATGCTCTGATCTTGTCCCATCTTGATTGCTGTGCGATAATATGGTCAAGTCCAGCAAAGAAAGACCTAGCAAAACTGCAGCTGGCTGAAAACAAAGCAGCATGCCTTGCCCTTAACTGCTTGCCCTTAACTGCACACACAGAACTAACATCAACAGCATGCATGATAGCCTTTCATGGTTGAGAAGAAATGGACTCTTCTCTTCTAGTCTTTTTAAGAAACATTTGTATGTTGAAAATGCCTAACCACTTGTATAATCTATTTGCATACACTTCAAACAGACATACATACCTACCGAGTGGCACAGCGGTCTAAGGCACTGCATCTCAGTGCAAGAGGCTTCACTAGTTCCTGGTTCGAATCCAGGCTGTATCATATACGGCTGTGATTGAGAGTCCCATAGGGCGGCGCACAATTGGCCCAGCATCGTCCAGGTTTGGCTGGGGAAGACCGTCATTGTAAATAAGAATATGTTCTTAACTGACTTGTCTCGTTAAATAAAGGTGAAATATATATATATATTTTTTAAATACCCCACTAGACACGCCACTATGGGTTTCATCACGGTACCCAAACCAAAAACAAATGTAATTCTTTGTTCAGTTGTGTAGAGCCATAACACTGTGGAATGCTCTGCCACCAGATGTTACTAAGGAAAAAAGTTTAGCTAGAAAAAAAAGCATATTGTATCACAGCGCTTCTCCTCTGTCTAAACATCTAATTTAACTGTAATTATTATATGAATAGTGAGTAAATAGTATTTTTGTTGTCTCCTGGTGTATTTCCAATATACACTCGGCTGACAGTTTATTAGGTACACTACCCCTTTCACAAAAATATTTCACTCCTACAGACAGTGAGTCAAGTGGCCGTGATTGGGAGTCCCATAGAGCGGCGCACAATTGGCCCAGCGCCGTCTGGGTTTGACCGGGGTAGGCCGTCATTGTAAATAAGAATTTGTTCTTAACCGACTTGCCTCGTTAAATAAAAATAAATACATAAATGGCGTGGGGATTGTTTTCCTGGCACATGCTAGGTCCCTTGATACCAATTGAGCAACGTTTGAACGCCGTACCTTGTAGAATCCACACCCCGAAGAATTCAGGTTGTTCCAGGGGCAAATGAAATTGAGCAACTTGGAAATTGAGCAAGTTGAGATGACTAAACTGCTTGGAGTATCCCTAGATTGTAAACTATCATGGTCAAAACATATTGATACAGTCGTAGTTAAGCTGGGGAGAAGTCTGTCTATAATAAAGTGATGCTCTGCCTTCTTAACAACACTATCAACAAGGCAGGTCCTACAGGCCCTAGTTTTGTTGCACCTTGACTACTATTCAGTCATGTGGTCAGGTGCCACAAAACTAGTGCAGTAGCTAATGGGAATCCTAATACACTAAACAAAACCTTACATATACTTTTCTCAGACGCAACTAAAACCCATCACAGCAGCCATCACCCCTGACAGTCAGATTCATTCAGACGCTGAGCGGTCATCGATCCTGTCGTAAAGGCAATTACGATGTACTCAGTGTCAGAAAGACGCAGCACAACCACCTTCCCCAGCACTCCCCTCCTCCTCTCCACCTGCTTTTACGCCCAGCACATTGATAACTATACTGTACATGCTAATCAAGGTGGGAGTTCACTGTCAGACGCTTGTGGGCATCAGCACCTTGGACTAGCAGCCAGGGTGACAATGACACCCTCCCAGTGATTTTAACACTGTTTGGCACAAAACACTGATACTTACTTAGTCAACCCTCTCCTCATTACCAATCCCCTTTCCCCATCAAGTTAGGAAGGACACACACCAGGCCTGGCTGCAACCCCATTGTAAACACCCTCACAAATCAAATCAAAGTTTATTTGTCACGTGCGCCGAATACAACCTTACAGTGAAATGCTTACTGACAGGCTCTAACCAATAGTGCAAAAAAAGGTATTAGGTGAACAATAGGTAAGTAAAGAAATAAAATAACAGTAAAAAGAACAGCTATATACTGTACAGTAGTGAGGCAGGCTGATTGAGGTAGTATGCACATGTAGATGTAGTTAAAGTAACTATGCATATATGATTAACAGAGAGTAGCAGTACCGTAAAAGAGGGGTTGGCGGGTGGGACACAATGCAGGTAGCCTGGTTAGCAAATGTGCGGGAGCACTGGTTGGTCGGCCCAATTGAGGTAGTATGTACTTGAATGTATAGTTAAAGTGACTATGCATGTATGATAAACAGAGAGTAGAGGCAGCGTAAAAAGAGGGGTTGGGGGGGCACACAATGCAAATAGTCCGGGTAGCCATTTGATTACCTGTTCAGGAGTCTTATGGCTTCGGGGTAAAAACTGTTGAGAAGCCTTTTTGTCCTAGACTTGGCACTCCGGTACCGCTTGTCATGCGGTAGTAGAGAGAACATTCCATGACTGGGGTGGCTGGAGTCTTTGACAATTTTTAGGGCCTTCCTCTGACACCACCTGGTGTAGAGGTCCTGGATGGCAGGCAGCTTAGCCCCAGTGATGTGCTGGGCCGTACGCGCTACCCTCTGTAGTGCCTTGTGGTCAGAGGCCGAGCAATTGCCGTACCAGGCAGTGATGCAACCGGTCAGGATGCTCTCGATGTTGCAGCTGTAGAACCTTTTGAGGATCTCAGGACCCATGCCAAATCTTTTTAGTTTCCTGAGGGGGAATAGGATTTGTCGTGCCCTCTTCACAACTGTCTTGGTGTGTTTGCACCATTCTAGTTTGCTGGTGATGTGGACACCAAGGAACTTGAAGCTCTCAACCTGCTCCACTACAGCAGAATGGGGGTGTGCTCGGTCCTCCTTTTCCTGTAGTCCACAATCATCTCCTTAGTCTTGGTTATGTTGAGGGATAGGTTGTTATTCTGGCACCACCCGGCCAGGTCTCTGACCACCTCCCTATAGGCTGTCTCGTTGTTGATCAGGCCTACCACTGTTGTGTCGTCTGCAAACTTAATGATGGTGTTGGAGTCGTGCCTGGCCATGCAGTCGTAGGTGAACAGGGAGTACAGGAGGGGACTGAGCATGCACCCCTAGGGAGCTCCAGTGTTGAGGATCAGCGTGGCAGATGTGTTGCTACCTACCCTCACCACCTGGGGGCGGCCCGTCAGGAAGTCCAGGATCCAGTTGCAGAGGGAGGTGTCCTTAGCTTAGTGATGAGCTTTGAGGGTACTATGGTGTTGAACGCTGAGCTGTAGAAATGAATAGCATTCTCACATAAGTGTTTATTTTGTCCAGGTGGGAAAGGGCAGTGTGGAGTGCAATAGAGATTGCATCATCTGTGGATCTGTTTGGGCGGTATGCAAATTGGAGTGGGTCTAGGGTTTCTGGGAAAATGGTGTTGATGTGAGCCATGACCAACCTTTCAAAGCACTTCATGGCAACGGTCGTGAGTACTATGGGTCTGTAGTCATTTAGGCAGGTTGCCTTTGTGTTTCTTGGGCACAGGGACTATGGCAGTCTGCTTGAAACATTTTGGTATTACAGACTCAATCAGGGACATGTTGAAAATGTCAGTGAAGACACCTGCCAGTTGGTCAGCACATGCCTGGAGCACACATCCTGGTAATCCGTCTGGCACCGCAGCCTTGTGTACATTGACCTGTTTAAAGGTCTTACTCACGTCGGCTACGGAGAGCATGATCACACAGTCATCCGGAAGAGCTGATGCTCTCATGCATGCCTCAGTGTTGCTTGCCTCGAAGCGAGCATAGAAGTGATTTAGCTGGTCTGGTAGGCTCGTGTCACTGGGCAGCTCACACACTGGGCAGCTCACACATACACACACAACATGTTGTGGAGGTGTCTGGTTGTTACTGTTGGGCTCAGCATCAGGGTTGGCGTTAGGGCCCTGTACCTCTGTGTATGGAGATGTAGTTTGCATGCGGTCTATGTATCCCTCACTGCTAAATGAGGACAGAGAGAGCAATACACCACAGAGCAGAGAGCCATTGCCCTTAACACTAATTACAGGGCCGGGGCCACAATTTGCATGTATTGAAAATGCGTAATAGAAGGTAATGTATTTCAAATGACTAGCCTTATTACAGAAATAATATGCACATGACATTAACTAAATCCTATTAGAAGGTGAACTCTTAAATGTCTTCTAAGGCTTACTGGCAAACTTCTTCATGTTTCCTTCTTTACATGGATTATTAAGAATATATTCTACTTTCTACTGAGATTTTCCTTTCTTTGAGGAAATAATGTAAGAACTCTGGAGCGCTGTAATTTACTGTCAAAGAAGCTTCGATTAATGGAACCATTCTCCGTGAAATAGCATTGTGGACTCAAAGGCTCATATCAATACTGCATGGCAAGGCGATAACTTTCTAATTCTACCGTAATCAGTGAAGATTAGGATAAATTAATGTTAATGATGATCCATGCACACTCTTAAATGACTTTAGAAGAAACAAGAATGCCATTATACAGTGCCAAGAAAGTTATTTTCCATCTTGTACAATGCACTAATCTAAAATCAGTTCTGGAAACCGGAGAGTTATGAGTGAGAGAACAAGATGCTGTACCTGGGTCAGCAGTTACATCTCCTTCCTCCTCACTGAAGTCCCCAACATCCAGGTAGTTATCCAGCTATACACAGAGAACAATGGAGAGTTACTCTTCAATCAACAATTCTCAAATCAGAAAACAAGAGAAAGTGATTATTACTTTTCATGTTGTGTATATTACTGTAGTAAACAAGTTATAAATCTGTATTTTGATCGATAGAGACAAAGTATATAGCCGTTTATAATATGTGATCATCATGAGTCAATGTGTGTGACCCTGACCAATGTCAGTGACAAATAAATACTTAACAAATTGCAAGCAGTTTTTCAAAAAATATGCACTAACATAAATATTCCCATATTTAATATACAGTATGGAATTGGGATATTACAACAACATTACTTTAGTCCACAATATCAACCTTGAGAGTTATGCCTGGTGGACGACAGTCTCCATTTCCACAGCTGCCCACAGTCACTCCAGCACCTAGCTCCACCTGCAACCAAACCACAGTCACAAAGATACTCACTGCCAGATACTAATGCTGTATATGACCACTGCATTTTTGCTCAAGCAGTTTGACTGTCATTATGACCTCATCAGACACTAAGAGCTCTGTGGGGTCGTGGCCACTACTCCTGTTGATCTATGGCTCCAGTTGTTACATATACGAATGTGTTTGGACAGCTGAGTGCCTCTAAGAGTCCTACAGATGCTGTAGGATCTTGTGCTCACTCAACTCTTCCAAATAATCCCCAGTGAGATTAATTGGAAACCAAATATGGGATCCTATCCCACACTTTCAGTTTCAGTGTGTAACTTGCTGATGTGTAGTATTGATTACAGCAGAGAGAACTTTTAATCAGAATCATGGTTAAATCAATAGCTGGCATAGCCTGAGGTCCTAAGCACTGTTCATGGTCCAATGTACACATCTGAAGTAAACCTTCCTGCTCCTGAAACAATCCACTAATTTTGGTTTAGGAAAATGGGATAACACTGAAATAGATGGAGGGAACAGAAATAAACCAAGGGAGACCGACAGAGAGAAAAAGAGAGAGAGAAATTGTATTTTATTTTTAAAATACCTTTATTGGCCCAATAGTTACATCATTAAAACACAGAATCAAGCTCCCCCGATGCCCCACACCCCTACAAAGTCCTCCAGAAGGCTTGTTAGTATTGTCATAATGTAGGGCGGCAGGTTTGCAAAGAGAGAGAGAATGAGAGAAAGAGAAAAAGAACAAGAAAGAGCAAGAGAACAAGAGAGAGTAAAGGGCTGAGACAAGTGAAAGAGAGGAGGGATTGAAGCCTGGTGGGGTGAGTTTATGGTGTAAGCCTTGAGTCAGTCAAGCCTGTAGGAAAGACAGACAGATCTAGGTGTCACTGACCTCCTCCTGATCAGCAGGCAGGACACAGACACGCTGCTGTCCTCTCCTCTCTTCTGCTGCATCCTCTTCTCCATTCCTCCTCAACACCCCTGATCTCTCCATCTCCCCAGAGAGATGACTGGGTCCAGAGGGCAGAGTCGTGTGTCCACTCCCAGCACTCCCTGTGAGAGGGAGATCAGAAGAGAAAATACATCTGTCTTTGTATCAATTTAATACATGCCTGTAAGGTATCAGCTCTACATGTAATGAAGTCACAACCCGAGGGCCTTTGAGACCAGGCTTGGGGCAATTTAGTTTCCAATTGAATTGCAAAAAAATCCTTATGGAAACAAATTAGGTGTGTGAACTGCCTGTGAGACTGACCTGGAGTCAGTCATTGTGTGAAGGAGCCTGACCTGAAGTCAGGTGTGTGAAGGAGGACAGGAACTGGTCGTAGGTCTGTTCTGGTGAGCTGCAGAAACACTTCAGGGTCTCCAGGACCACCTCGTCATCAGCCAGACCACCTGAGCCACTCTCCACCCCAGGCATCCTGCCACCCAAAACAGGCCGGCCTGGTACACTGGCAACCCCTGGGTACAGCTCACCTGGGGGAGATAGGAAAATGGGGGAGGGAGAGAGATGTTAAAATCAGTAGCACAGCGGCCATATTGTGCACCACGCATCTCAGTGCTAGAGGCATCCCTACAGACCCTAGTTCGATTCCAGGCTGTATCACAACAGGCCGTGATTGGAAGTCCCATAGGGCGTGGCGCACAATTGGCCCAGCGTCATCCGGGTTAGGGTTTGGCCGGGGTAGGCCGTCATTGTAAATAAGAATGTTCTTAACTGACTTGCCAAGTTAAATAAAAGGTTAAATAAATAACATAAAAATTAGCTAGGCCCAGGTGTAATTACCCTGCTGCCGACACTCTGCTCAATCCCAATCACTACAGGGGGAACAATTAAGCATCGCATTAAACAGTGATAAACACTGCAGCAAGTATTTTTTTATTTTTTTTATTTTACCTTTATTTAACCAGGTAGGCAAGTTGAGAACAGGTTCTCATTTACAATTGCGACCTGGCCAAGATAAAGCATAGCAGTTCGACAGATAAAACGACACAGAGTTACACATGGAGTAAAAACAAACATACAGTCAATAATGCAGTATAAACAAGTCTATATACAATGTGAGCAAATGAGGTGAGAAGGGAGGTAAAGGCAAAAAAGGCCACGATGGCAAAGTAAATACAATATAGCAAGTAAAATACTGGAATGGTAGTTTTGCAATGGAAGAATGTGCAAAGTAGAAATAAAAAATAATGGGGTGCAAAGGAGCAAAATAAATAAATAAATTAAAATTAAATACAGTTGGGAAAGAGGTAGTTGTTTGTGCTAAATTATAGGTGGGCTATGTACAGGTGCAGTAATCTGTGAGCTGCTCTGACAGTTGGTGCTTAAAGCTAGTGAGGGAGATAAGTGTTTCCAGTTTCAGAGATTTTTGTAGTTCGTTCCAGTCATTGGCAGCAGAGAACTGGAAGGAGAGGCGGCCAAAGAAAGAATTGGTTTTGGGGGTGACTAGAGAGATATACCTGCTGGAGCGTGTGCTACAGGTGGGAGATGCTATGGTGACCAGCGAGCTGAGATAAGGGGGGACTTTACCTAGCAGGGTCTTGTAGATGACATGGAGCCAGTGGGTTTGGCGACGAGTATGAAGCGAGGGCCAGCCAACGAGAGCGTACAGGTCGCAATGGTGGGTAGTATATGGGGCTTTGGTGATAAAACGGATTGCACTGTGATAGACTGCATCCAATTTGTTGAGTAGGGTATTGGAGGCTATTTTGTAAATGACATCGCCAAAGTCGAGGATTGGTAGGATGGTCAGTTTTACATGGGTATGTTTGGCAGCATGAGTGAAGGATGCTTTGTTGCGAAATAGGAAGCCAATTCTAGATTTAACTTTGGATTGGAGATGTTTGATATGGGTCTGGAAGGAGAGTTTACAGTCTAACCAGACACCTAAGTATTTGTAATTGTCCATGTATTCTAAGTCAGAGCCGTCCAGAGTAGTGATGTTGGACAGGCGGGTAGGTGCAGGTAGCGATCGGTTGAAGAGCATGCATTTAGTTTTACTTGTATTTAAGAGCAATTGGAGGCCACGGAAGGAGAGTTGTATGGCATTGAAGCTTGCCTGGAGGGTTGTTAACACAGTGTCCAAAGAAGGGCCGGAAGTATACAGAATGGTGTCGTCTGCGTAGAGGTGGATCAGGGACTCACCAGCAGCAAGAGCGACCTCATTGATGTATACAGAGAAGAGAGTCGGTCCAAGAATTGAACCCTGTGGCACCCCCATAGAGACTGCCAGAGGTCCGGACAGCAGACCCTCCGATTTGACACACTGAACTCTATCAGAGAAGTAGTTGGTGAACCAGGCGAGGCAATCATTTGAGAAACCAAGGCTGTCGAGTCTGCCGATGAGGATATGGTGATTGACAGAGTCGAAAGCCTTGGCCAGATCAATGAATACGGCTGCACAGTAATGTTTCTTATCGATGGCGGTTAAGATATCGTTTAGGACCTTGAGCGTGGCTGAGGTGCACCCATGACCAGCTCTGAAACCGGATTGCATAGCAGAGAAGGTATGGTGAGATTCGAAATGGTCGGTAATCTGTTTGTTGACTTGGCTTTCGAAGACCTTAGAAAGGCACGGTAGGATAGATATAGGTCTGTAGCAGTTTGGGTCAAGAGTGTCCCCCCCTTTGAAGAGGGGGATGACCGCAGCTGCTTTCCAATCTTTGGGAATCTCAGACGACACGAAAGAGAGGTTGAACAGGCTAGTAATAGGGGTGGCAACAATTTCGGCAGATCATTTTAGAAAGAAAGGGTCCAGATTGTCTAGCCCGGCTGATTTGTAGGGGTCCAGATTTTGCAGCTCTTTCAGAACATCAGCTGAATGGATTTGGGAGAAGGAGAAATGGGGAAGGCTTGGGCGAGTTGCTGTTGGGGGTGCAGTGCTGTTGTCCGGGGTAGGAGTAGCCAGGTGGAAAGCATTGCCAGCCGTAGAAAAATGCTTATTGAAATTCTCAATTATGGTGGATTTATCAGTGGTGACAGTGTTTCCTATCTTCAGTGCAGTGGGCAGCTGGGAGGAGGTGTTCTTATTCTCCATGGACTATTACAGTGTCCCAGAACTTTTTTGAGTTAGTGTTGCAGGAAGCAAATTTCTGCTTGAAAAAGCTAGCCTTGGCTTTTCTAACTGCCTGTGTATAATGATTTCTAGCTTCCCTGAACAGCTGCATATCACGGGGGCTGTTCGATGCTAATGCAGAACGCCATAGGATGTTTTTGTGTTGGTTAAGGGCAGTCAGGTCTGGGGAGAACCAAGGGCTATATCTGTTCCTGGTTCTAAATTTCTTAAATGGGGCATGTTTATTTAAGATGGTTAGGAAGGCATTTTTTTTAAATATCCAGGCATCCTCTACTGACGGGATGAGATCAATATCCTTCCAGGATACCCCGGCCAGGTCGATTAGAAAGGCCTGCTCGCAGAAGTGTTTCAGGGAGCGTTTTACAGTGATGAGTGGAGGTCGTTTGACCGCTGACCCATTACGGATGCAGGCAATGAGGCAGTGATCGCTGAGATCTTGGTTGAAGACAGCAGAGGTGTATTTAGAGGGGAAGTTGGTTAGGATGATATCTATGAGGGTGCCCGTGTTTTAAGGTTTTGGGGAGGTACCTGGTAGGTTCATTGATTATTTGTGTGAGATTGAGGGCATCAAGTTTAGATTGTAGGATGGCTGGGGTGTTAAGCATGTTCCAGTTTAGGTCGCCTAGCAGCACGAACTCTGAAGATAGATGGGGGGCAATCAGTTCACATATGGTGTCCAGAGCACAGCTGGGGGCAGAGGGTGGTCTATAGCAGGCGGCAACGGTGAGAGACTTGTTTTTAGAGAGGTGGATTTTTAAAAGTAGAAGTTCAAATTGTTTGGGTACAGACCTGGATAGTAGGACAGAACTCTGCAGGCTATCTTTGCAGTAGATTGCAACACCGCCCCCTTTGGCAGTTCTATCTTGTCTGAAAATGTTGTAGTTTGGAATTAAAATGTCTGAGTTTTTGGTGGTCTTCCTAAGCCAGGATTCAGACACAGCTAGAACATCCGGGTTGGCAGAGTGTGCTAAAGCAGTGAATAGAACAAACTTAGGGAGGAGGCTTCTAATGTTAACATGCATGAAACCAAGGCTATTACGGTTACAGAAGTCGTCAAAAGAGAGCGCCTGGGGAATAGGAGTGGAGCTAGGCACTGCAGGGCCTGGATTCACCTCTACATCGCCAGAGGAACATAGGAGGAGTAGAATAAGGGTACGGCTAAAAGCTATGAGAATTGGTCGTCTAGAACGTCTGGAACATAGAGTAAAAGGAGGTTTCTGGGGGCGATAAAATAGCATCAAGGTATAATGTACAGACAAATGTATGGTAGGATGTGAATACAGTGGAGGTAAACCTAGGTATTGAGTGATGAAGAGAGAGATATTGTCTCTAGAAACATCGTTGAAACCAGGAGATGTCATTGCATGTGTGGGTGGTGGAACTAATAGGTTGGATAAGGTATAGTGAGCAGGACTAGAGGCTCTACAGTGAAATAAGCCAATAAACACTAACCAGAACAGAAATGGACAAGACATATTGACATTAAGGAGAGGCATGCTTAGTCGAGTGATCAAAAGGGTCCGGTGAGTGGAGAGGTTGGTTGGTGATTTAGACAGCTAGCCAGGGCATCGGTAGCAAGCTAGCATAGGATGGAGGTCTGTTGTTAGCTACCTCTTGCGTTCCGTCAGTAGATTAGTGGGGTTCCGTGTGGTGGAGGGGATCAATCCAAATCACACAACAACAACAAAAATAAAAACAATAGATATAGTTATAGAGGCCCAAGAAGAAAACATAATAATAATAATAATAAAAAATATAAAAAAATATAAAAAAATATTAAAAAATTAAAAAATTAATTAAAAAAAAGAGCTAAATAGAAAAATAGATTAAAAAAGATTTTTAAAAAATTGTCCGATTGTCTATTCAGATAGCAGCCGGTAAGACAGCTAACGGTTAGCAGGCCGCAGATGGGCGTTCAGGTAACGTCGCGACGGAGGAGCCAGCCGAATAACTCCTTCGGGTAGATAACGTCGGCAGTCCAGTTGTGAAGGCCCGGTGGGGCTCCGCGAAGGCAGCAAAACGGGTCCGGATAGGCGACTGCAGCCCAGGTGCGATTGATGGAACTCAGGAGTGATTGACGGAGCTTGCTAGCTCCGGAACAATTGATGTTTGCTCCGGAATCGACGAAGGCCGATAGTCACACGGATAGCAGCTAGCTAGCTGTGAGATCCGGGCATGAATGTCCAGAGAGCAGTCGAAATCCAGGGACATGGAGAGAAAAATTGGTCCGGTATGCTCCGCTCCGAGCCGCGCTGCGCCGTACAGAACTGGCGATAGACTTTCGAGCCAAAGGATAGCCGATGACCACAAACCGTGGTTAGCTGAACACCAACGACTTGCCAGTAAAGGAGCCAACTAGCTTCTGAACTAGCTTCTGGATTAGCTACTGGCTAGTTTCAGGCCAGCCTCCTGGAGTTTCTGGCTAGCTTCTTGGAGGATTACAGATCTGAGGTAAATAATACTTTTTTATAAATATACATTGGTGAGGCGGGTTGCAGGAGAGTGTTTTGAAGATGAGTTGATGGAAAATAAAAATAAAATGTATGTGAAAAAGTTGTAAATATATATATATACAGGACACGACAAGACGAGGACAAAAGACGTCTGAACTGCTATGCCACCTTGGAGATCGTATGATCGTCAGAACATCACAACTGTCACTGCACCCATTAATCAAAACCGGAATCTTGCAGGGAAGGACTTGTCAGGTATTGAAACATTATAGGGAGGACAGAAACAGGTGCTACAGCACTTTCTAATGACTCTGTTCTATCAATTATACTCTTCAAATCCCTGCATGGCCTGGGATCCATCTCCATGGCTCACTGCTGAGCCTGCCACACACATACAACTGCAACGACCCAGCTGCAACATAAAGCAGACCACTGTGTAGGTACCTTAAGGAACTGACTGACTGAGCTGGTTTGTTATTCAGTGCTGATTTGGAGGTGTATTATCTTAACTCATAGAAAAAACATGCCCACAGTATTCAGCTGTTAGGAATGGAGCTTTAGTTCCTGTTTCTGGTGCTGGAGGTACCCCCCTCTAAGCAACAACTCAAAGAGACACAGGTGCTCCGCTGCTTGTTTGTTTTTGAGTTCTAACGTTCTTCCAGGCAATTGTGGTTGCAGCGTTTGTTTTGTACGCTCCCTGAGCCTTCTCACAGCCCCTCCAAAACACAAAAACATTATGCTAATGGTTGTCAGACAGCTGCTTCCAGCTCACTGTGTGTTTGTGTGTGTGTGTGTGTGTGTTCCTCTCTCTCCTCCGGTAGACTACACAATAAGTGGTTAGGCATAATAGAAAAGGAATTCAAGCTTGAGTAGAACTAAAAATTAAAAGGAAATAAAGCTGTGCTATTCTCTTCCCTTTCTCTTCTTTAACACAGTATAATGTAAGTCATGCATCAGGTTCAGTGTACCGTGTGAGGACAGGAATCACAGTCCCACTGACTGCACATGGCACTACACACATGCCACTTAGCTGTAGTGTGGAAAATGCCAAACTGTTCACAGAGGGGATAATGATGGCTCTCCAGCTAAAAAATGGGATACATACAATGAGGCCCTCTGAATGTTCCACAGCTGTAATGACACACACACACACAGGGAGAGAGACAGGGAGCTAATGGCCACCTTCCCTTAGATGAAAAAGTAATCTGACAACAATAACGTGGCTGTACTCAGAGTAACAAAGCCAGCTTTTACACTGTCACTGTGAGGAGTCCACAGGAGAGGAATGCGATGGAACAGGGAGGATGAGCTAAAGAGAGGGGCTGGAAGGATTGGTGCACTACATTTGCAACTATATAAAGGGCTGACATTTCCATTAATTGCAAACAGACTGCCTTCAAACTGTAGCAGTCACAACTGTAAACTACCTTTGGTTCTTCAAGGTTCAATCACAAGAGCAATGACAAAACTAAAGCACAAAAACATTGTTCTTTGCAGAGAAACAAACTCTACTGTGCACAACCTATGATTACTTAACAGTGATTGTATTACCAGCTCAGTCTTATTGCAGTGTAGAGAGCACACCTGCCTGTCAGTAGCAGTCACAGACAGTTAACCTCAAGATCTGTAACTCATCTGAGTTAATCGAGCTTCACAAACTCTGTCAACCACTGTCTGTCTACACAGCTTAGTACTAAAGATACACACAGACTAGCCTAACTAATTACAACATTATTACAACATTCCACAACACTGTTCTTCGAGACGTTCAAAAAGTAACGTTAGCTACTTGAGCAGGAGGTAAGCAATGCTGAAATTCTGCTTTCAATGGAAGATTTGACAATGATCGTAGTAACGTTCGCTATGATTGTAACTCCAATGGGACAATAATGTCTAGACATGATCTATAGCTAGCTAGATACATTCATTGTCACATTGGAGTTATAATCATATAGCTGGCTAGATATATATTTTATATATAGTAAGGATTGTAGAAAAGTTAGCTAGCTATTTTATGTTCTAAATGATCTCTTTAGCATAAAGACAGCATACGTTAGATAAGTAACTTAGCATAGCCGTTATTACTGTCTAATTGAGCAGGACATCTCAATGGGACCTTACTAACTAACGTGATTAAATGTAGCAGAATGCTAGCTAGATGGTTTGCGTTGTTTACGTACTGTTATATCAAAAATCACAGTTTCTCATTTAAACCATCTTTAGCTATATCTCTGCACATCACATCATAGATGATTATTGCCGAGGCTAATTTAGGCTAGCTAACTTCACAACTAAGCTTAGCCAGCCAAACATGACCACAGCAGGCTGCCACATATGCTATCGAAGATGGCACTTGTATCATAGTATTATGTTCATTGTTCACCAAAATCGCTAGCTAACCCGTGTTTAGGAAAAATTGTTAGTTAAAACACGAGTAAAAGGTTGACAACAGAGCGTCGATTTACGTTACCTTCGCTTGGATTTGCGTAGAGCAATGAATGTTGGGAAATGAGTCTTTTGGCTATTTAATTGCACGAAAAGAAAGCGATTAAAAACTACACACTAATAGGAAATTTATCTGACAGTATTTTCTGCAGGTCATAAACGAATTTAGAATAAATAGTTCCTAAATAAACAACAATGAATACATTGGACTGAAAAAAAAATGTTTATCCTACTTGTTCAAACATAGTAAAAGGGCCTTTTCCTTTTAAGACACACGGTTCTGTCACTGATAATCAGACCATATAATTAGAAAGAGACAGACAACCCATGTTTAAAATCCTTCAGTTCAAAAGCAGCAGCTGACTGAGAAAATTTTGTGTTGTTGTTTTCCCACAGCCACCTGCGGTAGCATGTCTCTGCAACCACTGACTGCAGTGAACTGTGGCAGCCTCCTGCAGCCTGGCTGCTCCCTGTTACAGCTGGATGGTGACATATTTCTGTTCGGCCAGAAAGGCTGGCCCAGGCGCTCCTGTCCTACTGGGGTCTTCGGGGTACGCCTAAAGCATGGGGAGCTCAAACTGCGACCCATCTCCTTCTCAAATGACTCCTGCTATCTTCCCCCTCTGCGTTGTCCCGCCGTGACCCGCCTTGAGCCCCATGATGGACACCCAGAGGGCTACCTCATTCATGGAGGCCGAACCCCAAACAACGAGATCTCCTCCAGCCTCTACCTGCTGACCCTGGACAGCCGTGGCTGCAACCGCAAAGTGACCCTGCGCTGTCAGGAGAGAGAGTTGGTGGGAGAGCAGCCAGGGCCCCGATACGGCCACACACTTAGCATGGTGCAGAGTCTGGGCAAGCGGGCCTGCGTTGTGTTTGGGGGCAGATCCTACATGCCGGCCGGGGAGCGGAGCACAGAGAACTGGAACAGCGTTGTGGACTGCCCTCCTCAGGTGTTCATCATCGACTTAGAATTTGGCTGCTGCTCTGCCCACACCTTACCTGAGCTCACTGACGGCCAGTCCTTCCACCTAGCTTTGGCAAGAGACGACTATGTCTACTTCCTTGGTGGCCACACTCTGTCGTCTGACTCTCGTCCTCCTCGTGTGTTCTGCCTGCGTGTGGAGCTCCTGCAGGGCAGCCCTCTGCTCTCCTGTGAGCACCTGGACACCGGCCTGTCCATCTCCAGTGCTATTGCCACCCGTGTGGGGCCCTCCCATGAGTACATTATCCTGGGTGGGTATCAGTCAGAGACCCAAAAGAGGATGGAGTGCAGCAGTGTGGTGCTGGATGACTCTGGGATCAGCATCGAGCCCAGAGAGGCCCCTCAGTGGACAGGGGAAATCAGCCACAGCCACACCTGGTTCGGAGGCAGCTTGGGTGGAGGGAGCGCTCTGATTGGGGTCCCCTCTGAGGGCAGACCAGCCCCGCCCGAAGCACATTACTTCTACCAGGTGTGCTTCCAAAAGGAGGGGGAAGGAGAGGCTGAAGAC
This sequence comes from Oncorhynchus kisutch, assembly GCF_002021735.2. Classification (NCBI taxonomy): domain Eukaryota; kingdom Metazoa; phylum Chordata; class Actinopteri; order Salmoniformes; family Salmonidae; genus Oncorhynchus; species Oncorhynchus kisutch. Next base: position 35,465,809 of record NC_034195.2, read on the forward strand.
GGGAACCAGGGCTGCAGCCAGGAGTCCACAGACTTTGAGGACTCCGCCCCTCTGGAGGACTCTGAGGAGCTGTACTTCGGCCGCGAGCCCCATGAGCTGGAGGACAGCAGCGAGGGAGAGGGGGATACGTACAATGAAGAGGATGAGGAGGATGAGACCCAGACAGGCTATTGGGTCAAATGTTGCCTGGGCTGCCAGGTGGACCCCAACACTTGGGAGCCCTACTACTCCACAGAACTGCTGCGGCCAGCCATGATCTACTGCTCCAAAGGGGAGGGAGGCCACTGGGTCCATGCCCAGTGTATGGAGTTGACAGAGGGCCTGCTGGTGAGGCTCTCGCAGGGAAACGGCAAGTACTTCTGCCTGGACCACGGGGGCCTGCCCCGCCAGGAGATGACCCCGCCACGCCAGGTGCTGTCCCTGAAGAGGAGCCCCATGAAACCCCAGCACAGGAAGGGCCCAATGATGCCGAAGATGACACCCGCCAAGAAGCGCTTCTTCAGGAGGCTGTTTGAGTGATGTCTGACCATGCAGTATAGTTATACTTACTCATTGATCAACTGGTTCATAATATGTCATTCTAAATGCCATATCATTGTTTGATGTGCCATTGCAGCAATTTACTGTTCTCAAACTTATAAGTAAATAAGTAAACTGAATTATTTTTTGTGCTTGTTTTTTGATTCCTTACAGTGTTCAATATTTTATGTAATAAACTAAAGTTTTGCAAGAAAAATGTATGAAACCAAATTGAATAAAAATGGAAATTATTGCTTCATGTTCTACTCCCACATATTACACATAGTGACTTTGTGGCTTGCGAGTTCACCCTCGTTTTTGGCAGTCATTATCAGGATTCTTTTAGAATATTTGAGGTTTGTCAAGCCAAATTTTCTTTGGAAGGTAGGCTAATACTGCTTGGACTGGCACAACTGTATGTAAACCTATAGAATATCATTTATTTTCTGTGGTTGAATGTTTGTGACAAAAATATGTTATGATAAAAAAAATTACATTGATCAGTTCACACAGGTGTAATAACATAAACCAACACATAAGCTCAGTTATCAATGGCAGAATCAACAAATATTTTGGATAAGTTTAATAGTGTGATAAATTGTTTGCTACATTTTCAGTACATTAACAGTATTGTAGAGAGGTATGAACAATTACTTCAGTAATCATGAAACACTAACAAAGGCCAATAAAACCACCAAATCAAATGAACAAACACATTAAACAAGTGAACAGTGAACAAATGTGCAACAGGTATACGTATCATTGTTTTCATTCAAATAAAAAAAATGAGTGAGTGTTTTTGGCAACAGTTGTTATTTTCCTGAGTTTAAATGTCCACTTGAAACATGACAAAGCAACAGATTGAATACACCGCTGATATGAGATTCACACAAGCCATATCCATCATCCTTCATGTAGCAAACGCAATTTAATAATGGAAAATACATTATTTAACATACCGTCATGTAAAACGTGATGTTATTATGTGACTGTGACTGTTGTTTAAACTAAATATTACACATTATGAAAATCTGTACATCATCAGGTTAAAGTCATGACAGTAAAATAGAACTAGAACATTTAATGTGTCAAATATAAAAATTGCCTGTCACAACTCAAAATGGTGTCGTCACATCAATCAATCAAACAAATAAACGATCAAATCAATTCAGTTCCCCTCAAGGCTCACTTGCTTCCCTGTTTACTCTTCCCTGTTTACTCGCTCCAGAAGAAGCATAGAACCAGGGTGTGTGAGGATTCAATAAAGATCATCTAAATACATCATTTTGTCAAGCCTAGGAGCCTACTGCATTTTCATGTGGTCAACAAAAAGGGCTGTTTATATGTTATTTTATGAAAAGAGGTAGAATGGTATTATTTCTCCTTCACTGTGCAAATGCTAAAACAGATAAAGATGGTTTCAAAGTCACCCAGGCCCCCATTTTGGACTTCGGGACCCAAATATGAAGCTCTAAAGCAATATTTCTTATATGGCAGCCCTGAAACGAAGACAATTTGAGTCTATATGATTCCATTTTGCTCCAGGACTGGAGATAAACTAATACACTGATCATAAATGTGAGCTCCTTTATCACAATTTCCATTCCATTACTTACAGTGCTTTCAATTGTTCCCATAAATAAACCCACTGGATAAATTCATGGATGTGTCATAACCCATGCAATACAATAAACTGTCCCACATTTCATAGGCACCCAGAGATAAAACACTAACTATCAAATCAACTAATGAACTAATATAAAATACCAATATAAAATGCAACAACATTTGGGAATTATGTATGGAAATTAAATTTAAGGTAAAAAATATTTTCAAATATCATCAGAGTAAATAATGAATCAAATAAAAAAGTGCCACCTTTTTTGGATTATGACAATTAATAATAATGTATTTACAGAATAAAGTATCTTCCTCTTACATCACTACTAATACATAGTTCATATTGTAGAGTAAATATTAAGTTTGAAACAGAACAGCAGGGGCGCACTGGTCATCTGGCTTTTCGTGGAAATGCTATACTAGCGGGTCCATTTTTTAGCCTAGTGGACATGTCAATTTTTTTTTTTGCACAAAATTATCATTATCTGGCTAATAATTGGGGCCTCAAGGGAAAATGTTTTGCTGGTGTGGGGGACTAGAGGAAAAAAATGGGCTGCTGTGTGGGCCTCAAGGAAAACACTGGGCTAACATGCTAGGAATGCCAGGACTGATTTTTGGTCCCAGTCCACCCCTGCAGAACAGTACAGTACAGACAGATTAGAATTAGACATGCTCCTGCTAAAACATACCCTCCTGTAATCCATAAAGTTCTAAAGAAATTTCATATTAAAACAATTTTTTCAAAAGTCTGGGACATCCAGTGACATGTCAGCATCCTCCTGTGTCTCCTGACTCCCTACAGTGTCAATGGTGGCCTGCAGAGCTTTGGCAGAGTCCTTGTGAGCTTCCATGAACTTCTGCAGGTACTTGGATGTGTAGAGCCAGTGGTGCTTCAGCACGTCCTCCAGCTCAAAGGTCTTGGACTGGCGGGCATTCATCTTCCTGAACCGTCTGAACAGCTTGTTCCCAGACTCATTCCCCTCGCTGGCCCAGGCCCCGATGGAGCCATCCCTCTCCACAATCTCTGGCACATGGGCCAAGGTCTTGTGCAGGTAGTTGGTGATCTTTCCGTCATACCTGTACTTGAAGACGGTGGAGAGCAGCTCTGCGAAGCGTTGGGAGTTGAAGCTATACCGGCAGAGCTCGTCTGGGCACTCCTTGGCCGGGCAGGTGGAGCGCCACACAGGCTTCATCTGGATGTAGAGCCCCATCAGCTCCCTCAGGGCTTCCTGACGCTCCTCTGAGCACACCAGCTCACACACTGCCTCCACTGCCTCCCGGGTCATCAGCTTCCGTGCATAGTTCCCATTCATCCTCATCACAGGCTTCAGCTTCATCTTCTTCCTCAGCTGCTTGTCCAGAGCGGCCCGCCAGCTCCGACGCTGCTCCCGGCTGGGGTTTGCCTTGTGATAGACCTCCCCTATCTCATCCTGGAAGATCTTGTAGAACTCAGTGGCATTGCCGATATCACAGTGCAGGGCGTCCAGTGTGGGCTGGGTCTCCATGAAGGGCTTGGCAGAGACGCCTTTGACTCGGTCTCGCAGCTCTTCAGCTGACTCAGAATGAGGGTTGGTCCTCCAAAGCTCGTAGCGCTCCAAGTTCTCGTCATGGCTGCGGGTGACAGAGTGGAGAGTCATGTTTTGGGAGGCCTCTGCCCGAGTGGAGTCACACAGCGTGCAGATGTAAGTGGAGCCAGAGGCCTCCAAACCCTCCATCTCTCGCACCATCTTCTCATCATAGCCCGTGCCCCGGAAGTGGAAGCGGAAGGAGCGAGAAAGGCCGCCCACAGACAGGATGAGACGGCTGTGCTTCATAGCATTCCTTTCGGCCACCACAGGTCCCAGGACGCCTGTGAGAGTCTCATGGTCCGACTCGTCCACAAACATCAGGCATAGCGGCTTGCAGGACATCTCTGAGTTGGGCTTGGGCTCCCGGAAAATGGTGATCGCCTCATCTTCTCCCTCAGCTTGAATAGAGACGGACATGATGGTGAAGGAGAAACGCACAGCCTTTTCCGGGACGGCCGGCCCTCCGCCATGCTTCTCACTGACGTCCCCCATACCATCGCAGGACTCCTTGATCATAACGCTGAAGCCCGAGGTGCAAGCACTGTCCTCCAGGCCTCGCTCTCTCAGCCCCTCCATGATGTCCTCCTCCAGGTCCTTCAGGGCTGACACCAGGGCCACGTCGTAGCGAAACCGTCGCGTGACTGTATCTGCTGGGGAGTCGTCCACCGAAGCGATCCACCCTGATAGCCCGTCAATGATCCCCACATGGCAGGATGTGGACACACTCTTGAGGGCCGGCTGCCACTCAAAGGGGTGGTAGCCTGGGAGGAGCTCCTTCTCTGCAGCGCGTAAGGTGTGCAGGGGCTGGAAGATCTGGCGCCCACTGGTGGCCTTGACGGTGCGGTACATCTTGTGGTACTGGCTGCAGCTCAGGAACGTGTTGACCCGGATGGCCAGACACACAGCAGGATGCAGGCCAAAGCCCCTGCCTGGAGCCGGAGAGAGAGTGATGGAGAGAAACAAAGGCAGATATTATGTATTATGAGTACCAAGACATGTTTATGAATGAGAGAGCTGTCATCGACCTCAGTCACTAGTTAATTCTAGCACTCTGATGATAATTTCAGTATGGAATATCTCTTAATTGCACCCCTGCATTTGCTGTCATTATGAACGTTATGCAGAGGACAGCAGGGTGAATCAGTGAAGCTGCCATAAACTGATGTATTGGCTGCAGATGAAAACAGACACCAGCTGGCCTCTATTCCCCAGAGTGGAGTACGATGCTGCCTGTATAATTTGCAGATACAAGTGGTGCTGATGTTGTTGACAAGAGTTGTTATTGTGCATTAGAGAGAGTGTGAAAAGGGGAGAGAAAAGAGAAGGGGGGAGAAAACGAGAGAGGGGGTGAGAGCGAGAGAGAAGGGGTGAGAGAGGGAAAGAGAGGGAGAGGAGCGAGAGGACAGAATGTGTAACAAGATTTTCCATTTACAAATATCCCACAGAGTGTGTAGTTGTCAATGTTTATGTGAACTGCATCTTTGAACAAATGCAATACTCGAATCTCAACAATAAGTGGCTCAAATCCTGTGATTACATCAGATCATATTTGTTGTATGTGTGAGCTACTGAATGTCCAGACTCCTACCTTGCATCATGGCCTCCAGTTCGTCTGCCTGCCGGTGTTCGTTTCCAGCCCTCAAAGCTAGCAGGAACAGGGTCAGGCACACCGACTTGGTGTCTCCACCTTCTTCCTTCTCTGCAAACACCTTCACCTGGGTCTTCAGGTCCCTCAGCCGGTGCTTCTGGGCACGCCTCGTCAGTGACAAGAGATGCTGTCGGGGCCTTCCCCCTTTGTTGACAGGCAGGAAGTTGTCCAGGCTATTTTCCGCTGACTTGTGGTCCCCATCCACTTTCTCCAGATGGTGACCCAAGCAGTGGGCTCTGAAGGAGTCCAGCCGTACCTGCTCCCCACAGCTCTCTCTGGGGCAAAGCAGCGGCAGGGAGTGCAGGACCCCCAGGAAGCCCTTAGCTGGGGCAGTAAGGTCGGCAGGGCCGCAGGGCAGGGTGCAAGCCGGGCAGTGGGGGCCCAGAGCGTAAATATATTTAGTGATGCAGCTGCGGCAGAAGAGGTGTCTGCAGGGGGACTGGACGGGCTCAGACAACAGGTGGTCACACACCTGACAGGTGACTGAGCTCAGGAAGTCCACAGGGAGGTCCTCGGACAGCAGTCTGGCACTAAGGTGCTCTTTCTGGCAGAGGGTGATGCTCTTCACCCACTGAGCTCTCTGGACGCTGGATCTCACCCAGGGTCTAAGTCCAGGTCCCTGGTGAGGATCTATCACTGTTCTCCAGGCTCTCTTCTCACCAACAATAGCAGCGTTATCCTGGAGGTCCCACTTGGTCCTCTTGGCCAGGCATTGGGCTCCACGAGTAGGCTTCCTCCTCTTCCTCCCTCTCCTCTGTAGTGAGGGTTTCTTGGGGTGGCAGAGGAGGCAGAGGGTGGTGTGGGGTCTCCACCCAGGGACATGGGTCCTGGAGAAGCTGCAGAAGCCCCCTCCTCGCATGGCCAATGTCCAGCAGCGCTGGCAGAAGAATGGCGGATGGACGACCTCCATGTCCCCCGCCACGTCCACTTTGAAGACCTTGAGGATGACCTCTGGCCAGCTGGTGGCCTTGCAGCCCATCCTACGCAGGGCACTCCTGCTAGCGTCGTCCAGAAGCCCCTGGACTTCATGCTCTGGACCTTTGGCTTTCCTCAGGGCCCCGCCACAGAGACGGCACAGACACCTGCACACACACATTAACATTAGGATATTACATAAACCAAAAGTTTGTCTCTGATCTTCCAGTATGTTTTAAACCGAGTGAAAGTACATTTCAGAGCTTGTCGCTGATTAAAAAACACTCCACTTCCTCGACTGACCTGAGGTGGTTCATGTGTGTGTCCATCTCCTGGAGTTTCAGGTCCACTCTCTTTCCCGGGCCCTCTACGTTCTCCTTGCTCTTACCCCCCAGGCAAAGCTTCATCACACTCCCTGGGAGACCCACCACATCCCCCACAGTTTCCCCCAGGGGTGCAGAGGCCACAACCCCAGACAAGGCCCCTCTCTCTAGCTGCATCTCCCCGGGCAGTGGGGCCCTCTCCATGGACCTGACCCGGAACAGCTTGAACTTCCAGTCTGAGAACTTGGAGTAGGGATGATGGAGCTCGGCCGGCATGGAGCACCGGGGGGCATATGTCTCCAGGGTACCCTCCTCCATAGTGTCAGCAACGGCTCTGGAGGAGAGGAGAGGAATAAAGGAGAGGAGAGGAGAGGAGAGGAGAGGAGAGGAGAGGAGAGGAGAGGAGAGGAGAGGAGAGGAGAGGAGAGGAGAGGAGAGGAGAGGAGAGGAGAGGAGAGGAGAGGAGAGGAGAGGAGAGGAGAGGAGAGGAGAGGAGTTAGATGATCAGTCCTAGTCCAACCAGCTTAACTTAAATCTGGTGGAATTTATGTACAATGTCCTCTGTAAACCAGTGAACAGGGTGGACATTTGAAATCTGACCCAGTTCTGTATTATACCATAAGTGGCATTTAGATCTTCTGTAAAATGCATGAGACATTCAGGGATCGATCCTCTACCAAACAAACTTTATTTTTATCTTCCCCCAATCCTGGTGCTCAGGGAACTGCTGTGGCAATTTTTGCCTTGGAATTGTGAAATTGATAAATGGACACACCTATCCCCGGAGGGCTGTCAATCACTTTTATTAGTCATTTTCTAGGCTGGAGACAGAATTGGAGCCCCAGGAGGCTCTTACTGGCATTTGGAGCACCCAGAAAAAGAAATAATTTTTCATTTCAGAAAAATAATTATACAGGAATAGGCCTATATTTTTTATATGCCACTTGAATTCAGAGGAAACTGTTCCAATTGGACCCTGAAGTAGTTATTTTGAAGGGCTCATCAACAACATCCTCATTCTCATAGTCAACTGCTCGTATACAATAATACCATGTGACTGTCAATGTACATTTGCAATGCTATGTCAACCAATGTACATTCATATACATTCAAGTAGCTCCACTATCAACACATCAATTAAACCAAAGAACAAACAGACTCTTACCATGTCTCACCATTGGCGTGCCCATAGTGTAATTTTCCTTCTCTCCATCTCTGTGTGTGTATGTACCCAGTGTGATTTTTCCCCGGGAAGTTTGGAAGTCTGCTTTACTCCCAGCTCTCTTTGTATCTCTCAGACTGAACTTTCATTAGAGTCTGACAGCTGAGTCACCCACTGTGTGTGTGTGTGTGTGTGTGTGTGTGTGTGTGTGTGTGTGTGTGTGTGTGTGTGTGTGTGTGTGTGTGTGTGTGTGTGTGTGTGTGTGTGTGTGTGTGAGAGAGAGAGAGAGAGAGAGAGCTGGGCCCTTACCTTGTTTTTTAGTCTCAGCTGGTGTCAGTTCCCTTGGGCCTCCTCTCCGCATGGGGGCACAGGGGGGACTTGGAGTCACAGCCTGCACAGTGTGTGTGTATGTTTGTGTCTATCTCTGGGCCTTGGGCTGATTCTTGGCTTGGTGTGTCTCCCACTACGGATTGTTACTCCATGGGAAGGATCTCTTTCTGTCTGTCCCTCTCTTCCTCCCTCTGGTATTTATACCCCGTACGGAGACCCCAACAGACAAACACTGCCACCTGAGACACTGGCAGCTGATCAGAAAACAATATGAGGTTAACCTCAAACACACACACACACAGTAGTACACAAACCCACAATCCTAAACAGACATATCCATAAACATCAAAACACACACCTTCAAACACATACACACTCACAAACATACAAACACTGCCAGTACATTAACACCTCACACTCCTCACCAGGTGGGGACTCTTTTGTGACACCCCTCCCCCTTTACCAACCTCCATCTGTGGATTCACCTCCACCAGGTGGTCCAAACTGTGAAAGGGAGAGTGGTGAAAGAATACCAGTACAGGGTTTTTATGGAGAACACAGTATATAGCCAGTAGAGCCCTACTTTCACAAAGAGGAGCAGTTAAATCAAATCAAATCAAATGTATTTATATAGCCCTTCGTACATCAGCTGATATCTCAAAGTGCTGTACAGAAACCCAGCCTAAAATCCCAAACAGCAAGCAATGCAGGTGTAGAAGCACGGTGGCTAGGAAAAACTCCCTAGAAAGGCCAAAACCTAGGAAGAAACCTGGAGAGGAACCAGGCTATGTGGGGTGGCCAGTCCTCTTCTGGCTGTGCTGGGTGGAGATTATAACAGAACATGGCCAAGATGTTCAAATGTTCATAAATGACCAGCATGGTCCAATAATAATAAGGCAGAACAGTTAAAACTGGAGCAGCAGCACGGCCAGGTGGACTGGGGACAGCAAGGAGTCATCATGTCAGGTAGTCCTGAGGCATGGTCCTAGGGCTCAGGTCCTCCGAGAGAGAGAAAGAAAGAAAGAAAGAAAGAGAGAATTAGAGAGAGCACACTTAAATTCACACAGGACACCGAATAGGACAGGAGAAGTGCTCCAGATATAACAAACTGACCCTAGCCCCCCGACACATAAACTACTGCAGCATAAATACTGGAGGCTGAGACAGGAGGGGTCAGGAGACACTGTGGCCCCATCCGAGGACACCCCCGGACAGGGCCAAACAGGAAGGATATAACCCCACCCACTTTGCCAAAGCACGGCCCCCACACCACTAGAGGGATATCTTCAACCACCAACTTACCATCCTGAGACAAGGCCAAGTATAGCCCACAAAGATCTCCGCCACGGCACAACCCAAGGGGGGCGCCAACCCAGACAGGAAGATCACATCAGTGACTCAACCCACTCAAGTGACGCACCCCTCCTAGGGACAGTATGAAATAGCCCCAGTAAGCCAGTGACTCAGCCCCTGTAATAGGGTTAGAGGCAGAGAATCCCAGTGGAAAGAGGGGAACCGGCCAGGCAGAGACAGCAAGGGCGGTTCGTTGCTCCAGAGCCTTTCCGTTCAACTTCCCACTCCTGTGCCAGACTACACTCAATCATATGACCCACTGAAGAGATGAGTCTTCAGTAAAGACTTAAAGGTTGAGACCGAGTTTGCGTCTCTTACATGGGTAGGCAGACCATTCCATAAAAATGGAGCTCTATATGAGAAAGCCCTGCCTCCAGCTGTTTGCTTAGAAATTCTAGGGACAATTAGGAGGCCTGCGTCTTGTGACCGTAGCGTACGTGTAGGTAGGTAAGGCAGGACCAAATCAGAGAGGTAGGTAGGAGCAAGCCCATGTAATGCTTTGTACATTAGCAGTAAAAACCTTGAAATCAGCCCTTGCTTTGACAGGAAGCCAGTGTAGGGAGGCTAGCACTGGAGTAATATGATCACATTTTTTGGTTCTAGTCAGGATTCTATCAGCCGTATTTAGCACTAACTGAAGTTTATTTAGTGCTTTATCCGGATAGCCGGAAAGTAGAGCATTGCAGTAGTCTAACCTAGAAGTGACGAAAGCATGGATTAATTTTTCTGCATCATTTTTGGACAGAAAGTGTCTGATTTCTGCAATGTTACGTATATGGAAAAAAGCTGGTCTTAGCTCATTGATCCATTTACATTATTGTAAAGTTACATTATTGTACAGTCTTGTATAGTCTAAGAATAATGGATGCTTCCTCAAGTCAGTGATACAGTCCTACTGTATCAGTAATTAAATTAAATACGATCAGAGGGAAGAATACAAACATAACATTGAGTGTGCAGTGAACATTTGTTAATTAATCCAATTAATGCTGGCTCCAGTCTTACCAAGCAGATTTTTTTACTGTAAATGACACGATCACTGGAGTGTGAACTTGATCTTTCATTTGATTCTGTTTTTCTTTGGGGGCAAAATAGATTTTAAAGAACTTATTTTAGCATTAGAAGACTCAGGCCAAGTACCATCATTGGGCCACGGGTGTGAAAGATTCAGCAGGCTACTGGTATTACTGATCTGGCTAAAAGATTATTGTAGCTCTGCTGGTTTCACTTTTCTAGATAACTTTGACACCTTCTGGAAACAAAAGACACTCTACAGGAATGACGGAGTCCATCCAAATCATCTTGGCTCCTTGATTCTGTCCACGCATTTCAAGGCTGCATTGAAACATTTATTATCAATGAGCTAAGACCAGTTCAGTTAATCCCTACTATTGTGACAATGAGTCGTCATAATGCTGCATCAAATGTACATTATCCTATGGGCGTTGGCAGACACAATATAAGTAACTTAATTTATGTCCCCCTAATTGCCCTGAATACCTCTGTTGATCCTACAGCTATTGTATGCAGTAATCATGAGCCTATGAACCAGAGTTACACTGTTAGCACTGAGGCAGTGTGCAATAGTAGGGAAACCACTTTGTGCAGCTCACCCTGCACTACCAGCTCCAATATAAATAACATGAGCAAGTCTACTTCTGATAAGCTTCCCAGTAAAGCATTAAATGTCACGCCCTGATCTGTTTCACCTGTTCCTGTGATTGTCTCCACCCCCTCCAGGTGTCACTTATTTTCCCCAGTGTATTTATCCCTGTGTTTCCTGTCTCTCTGTGCCAGTTCGTCTTGTATGTTTAGTCAAGTCAACCAGCTTGTTTTTCCTGTACACCATTTGCCATTCTCATTTTTTAGTCCTCCCGGTATTGACCCTTGCATGTCTCTGTCACGGCCGTTAAAAGAAGAGGACCAAGGTGCAGCGTGGTGAGCGTACATATTCTATTTATTAGAAAAGATGCCAAACGAAACAATAAACACTATAAAACAAACCGTGAAGCTAAAGGCTATGTACCATAAACAAAGTCAACTTCCCACAAACACAGGTGGGGAAAAAGAGCAGCCTAAGTATGGTTCTCAATCAGAGACAACGATAGACAGCTGTCCCTGATTGAGAACCCTACCCGGCCAAAACATAGAAATACAAATAATAGAACATAGAATACCCACCAAATCACACCCTGACCAAACCAAATAGAGACATGAAAAGGATCTCTGAGGTCAGGGCGTGACCGTTTCTGGACCCTGTACCCGCCTGCCTGACCATTCTGCCTGCCTTGACCACGAGCCTGTCTGCCACTCTGCACCTCCTGTTCTCTGATCTGGTTTTTACCTTTTTGCCTGTCCACGACCATTCTCTTGCCTACCCGTTTGGATTATTAAACATTGTAAGACTCCAACCATCTGCCTCCTGTGTCTGCATATGGGTCTCGCCTTGTGCCTTGATCATTTAAAAAATCAAGCAACACAGAAACGTGCAAAAAAAAAGCTCATATTAACATATGCAGGCTGAGAAACAAGGTCCATGAAGTCAATAACTTGCTTGTAACAGATGACATTCATATTCTGACTATCTCTGAAACTCACTTAGATAATATCTCTGATGATACAGTGGTAGCAATACATGGTTATAACATTTGCGGTCTATATTCAGAACCACATTCCTGTAAAGCTTAGAGACGATCTAATGTTAAATAGCGTTGAAGTAATATGGCTACAGGTTCATCTGCCATAAAATGATTGTGGGGGCTGTCTTGTTAGACTTCAGTGCAGCTTTTGACATTATCGATCATAGTCTGCTGCTGGAAAAAGTTATGTGTTATGGCTTTACACCCCCTGCTTTATTGTGGATAAAGAGATACCTGCCTAACAGAACACAGAGGGTGTTATTTAATGGAAGCCAGGTAGAATCAGGTAGAATCAGGATTTCCCCAGGTCAGCTATCTAGGCCCAATCTTTACTAATGACATGCCACTGACTTTGTGTAAGGCCAGTGTGTCTATGTATGCAGATGACTCAACACTATACATGTCAGTTACTACAGCGACTGAAACGACTACAACACTTAACAAAGAGCTGAAGTTAGCTTCGGAATGGGTAGCAAGGAATAAGTTAAATGTATTGTATTTGGGACAAATCATTCATTAAACCCTAAACCTTAACTCAGTCTTGTAATGAATAATGTGGAAATTGAGCAAGTTGAGGTGACTAAACTGCTTGGAGTAACACTAGATTGTAAACTGTCACGGTCAAAACATATTGATACAATAGTAGCTAACAGTCTGTCCATAATAAAGCGCTGCTCTGCATTCTTAACAGCAATATCAACAAGGCAGGTCCTACAGGCCCTGGTTTTATTGCACCTGGACTACTGTTCAGTCGTGTGGTCGGATGCCACAAAGAGGGACTTGGGAAAATTTGCAGTTGGATCGGAACAGGGCAGAACAGCTAGCCCTTAAAAGTACACGGAGAGCTAACATTAATCAAATCCATGTCAATCACTCATGGCTCAAAGTGGAAGATAGATTGACTTCATCATTACTTGTTTTTGTAAGATGTGTTGACAAGCTGAATGAACTGAGCTGTCTGTTTAAAATACTAGCACACAGCTCGGACACCCATGCATACCCCACAAGACATGCCACCAGAGGTCTCTTCACAGTCCCCAAGTCCAGAACAGACTATGGGAGGCGCACAGTACTATATAGAGCAATGCCTACATCAAACTCTATTCCACACCAGTAACTAATGCAAGCAGTAGAATCAGATTTAAAAAGTGGGGACTGTGAAGCAACACAAACATAGGCACAGACACATGCATATACACACATGATAACATACACACTATACACACACATACACATGGATTTTGTGTTGTAGTTATGTGGTAGGGGAGTATGGGCCTTAGGGCACACACTTAGTGTGCTGTGAATTCTGTAATGAATGTACTGTAATGTTTTTCAAATTGTATAACTACCTTAATTTTGCCTGACCCCCGGAAGAGTAGCTACTGCCTTGTCAGCAACTAATGGGGATCCATAATAAATACAAATACAAATCAAGTAATATCTTTTATTTAGTTTCCAAACCACCTCCCTCCATGTCTCCAATAAGACAGAGCACTAATTAGAAAGCACAATTTAATATGTTATCTCTGTGGAGACAAACACAGACAGACAAACAAAATTTGCCCAAGATCAGTCTTGTTTAAATTCATCCAGAGGATGAATGTGGTATCTCTTCGCCTGGGGAGACTCTCGCTTCGCCGCTGTGCTGTATCTGCCTGCCAAGTCATTAGACACACAGTGAGCGGCCCCAGTAGAAGCAGTGTAGTTGTTTGGTCTCTGTTCTCTCCTACTCATCTCTGCCTTCCACTGTTCCACAGACCTGGAAGGAGGAACAGTACTGTATAGTGGTGGTGTTTGACTGTTGAGAAGGATGTTAGGTTATGTAATTATACAATGGATACAATGGGCCACACAAAAAGGCAGGGATAGCCATATCTGAAACAAAAAATAAATTGAAGGCAAAAGTTTAAAGATCTGCAGTTCACCATATCTGTGGACATGAAGATATATGCATAGGAACCGATGATGGATTATGAAAACATAACCCAGGGTTCAAATTAAGAATTCGGAAGTGGGAGAGCCGTATTTGGAGGGGTAAGGGTTAAGGTTGAACCAGGGTGTGGACATGAAGCTTAGGTTAGGGTGAGTGTTATGGTAAGGGTAAGGGTTACTCATGTAAGTATGTATTACCATTCTAGGGTTAGGATACTATTATCCAACTTTCTATCCTACTCCTATTTGGACCCATGCGGTGCTGGAGGTTGGCTCTGGGTAGCTCTGGCTCAATAAAACCATCGAATCCAACCCCATGTTCTGTATAGTTATAGGTGAGCACATACAGACAAAGAGACAGAAAGACAGAAAGAAAAAGCTGCAGATGTCTGTCCAATAAACAAGCAGGACCCCCTGAGACCCCCATCTCTCTGAGACCCCCATCTGACTTGTTATTGATCAACTCAACGGCTGGTTGATGTATGCATGGAAATACAGCCTGGCAGAGACAGACACCTGGCATGTAGCTGACTGTTATGAATGTGGATTTGGGGAGAAGTAGAAGGACTGGGAAAGGAGAGGTGTAATGGATTACTTCCTGTGTCGACCCTGTAAAGAGAGCAGTGACATGGGTGGCTTTCCAGGGTGCTGAAGGTCTCTGTGGACGTCTTCTCACATGTTGAAGGTTAAGTGGTCAATCCTACTATGACACACTATATGACCAAAAAAAGACAAGCTCTGATGAAGACAATGAGGCCGACACATATGCTTGAATAAAAAATGATAAAGAGCTATGTGCAGGTTTCTCTTTTCTTTGAAGTAATCACATTCCTTCCTGCAACAAGATACCTCAGATGTGCGAGTGCTTTTTGAATTTCAAATACAGACTATTACAATCCAGTGGAGGCTCTTCAGAGGAGGAAGGGGAGGACCATCCTCAGTGAATTTCAGAAAACATTAAATAGTGAAACATTAAAAAGAAAATTAAAAAGTGAAACATTGAAAAAATAACACTTTTCAGATAAAATTATTAAATATATTCACGTCACCGAATAATTGATTAAACCACATTGTTTTGCAATTAAGTTCTACAGTAGTCTCAACAGCACTCTGTAGGGCAGCACCATGGTGTAGCCAGAGGACAGCTAACTTCCATCCTCCTCTGGATACATTGACTTCAATACAAAACCTAGAAGTCTCGTGGTTCTGCCCTCTTCCATATACTTACACAGGAATTCTGACACCGTTCTAAGACAGCACTGAAGTCCACAAGCGAAGGGAAAAGGTGAAAGGAGAAGAGCACGTAGATGCACAAAGGAATTATCCAACTATCAAAGGGAAGTTTGTATGTGGCTGCTATGAAAATGAACTGTGTTTGAGTGTGATTAGCGGTGTTTCATTCTGCCAATTCTGTTAAAAAAACTTTTCTTAAACGGAAGCAAAAGGAAGAAAACAGGGATGAACATGCAATTACAGCCTCGTATCT
Organism: Oncorhynchus kisutch; assembly: GCF_002021735.2. NCBI lineage: Eukaryota > Metazoa > Chordata > Actinopteri > Salmoniformes > Salmonidae > Oncorhynchus > Oncorhynchus kisutch. The sequence goes on from NC_034195.2 coordinate 35,481,304, forward strand.
TCTTGGGTATGACACTACAAGCTTGGCACACCTGTATTTGGGTTGGATGGGGAGTGTTAAAGCACAGCTCCATTCACCTTTCCCTCGATCCTGATTAGTCCCCCAGACCCTGCCGCTGAAAAACATTCCCACAACATCCCCACAGCATGATGCTGCCACCACCATGCTTCACCCTAGGGATGATGCTACGTTTCCTCCTTACGTGACAATTGGCATTCAGGCCAAAGAGTTCAATCTTGGTTTCATCAGACCAGAAAATCTTGTTTCTTATGCTCAGAGGCCTTTGTGTGCCTTTTGGCAAACTCCAAGCGGGCTGTCATGTGCCTTTTACTGAGGAGTGGCTTCCATCTGGCCACTCTACCATAAAGGCCTGATTGGTGGAGTACTACAGAGATGGTTGTCATTCAGGAAGGTTCTCCAATCTCCACAGAGGAACTTTGGAGTTCTGTCAGAGTGACCATCTGGTTCTTGGTTACCTCCCTGAGAAAGGCCCTTCTCCCCCGATTGCACAGTTTGGCCAGGCAGCCAGCTCTAGGAAGAGTCTTAGTGGTTCCAAACTTCTTCCATTTAAGAGTGATGGAGGCCACTGTGTTCTTGGGAACCATCTTTGCTGCAGAAATGTTTTGGTACCCTTCCCCAGATCTGTGCCTCGACATAATCTTGTGTCAGAGCTCTACCTCGTGACTTAGTTTTTGCTCTGACATGCAGTTAACTGTGAGACCTTAAATATACAGGTGTGTGCCGTTCCAAATCATGTCCAATCAATTGGGTTTATCACGGGGGGACTCCAGTCAAGTTGTAGAAACATCCCAAGGAAGATCATTGGAAGCTCAATTTCAAGTCACATAGCAAAGAGTCTGAATACTTATGTAAATACATTTTATTTTATTTTTTGCAAAAAATGTACTTTGTCATTATGGGGTATTGTGTGTAGATTGATGAGGAAAACAATTAATGTAATCTATTTTAGAATAAGGCTGTAACGTAACAAAATGTGGAAAAGTCAAGGGGTCTGAATACTTTTCGAATGCACCGTACCTGAATTTGTCCATTAGAAACTCTCATTTGCAAGTGTTGGACTAATGATCACACCCTTGATCAGCTAGGTGCAGGCAAGATTGTGCAAGGCTGTATTGAATGTGTCAATGTCTGTCACCTTGATTACTCAAATTTCTCTCGACCTGTGCACCTACGTTGTAAACTTCCATTCATAGGCTAGGTTGTAGCAACCTCATGATGGGTACAGGGAAAATTTGAGTATCATGTAGTAACCTAAACTTATCAATGTTACATTGAGCTGAGTTAATGGAATATGAATGACAGTCATCCAATATGCTGTGTCCAGAGTCACCAGCGACGGTCTGCAGTCCAGAGTCTCCAGTTACGGTCGGCAGTCTCCAGTGATAGTCTGCAGTCCAGAGGCTCCTGCGAGGGTTCCCAGTCCGGAGCCTCCGGCGACGATCTACGGTCCGGTTCCTCTGGCGACGATCCACGGTCCGGAGCCCCCGGCGACAACCCACAGTCCGGTTCCTCCAGCAAGGATTCACGGTCCGGAGCATCCGGCGACGATCCCCGCACCAGAGCCGCCACGGAAGATGACGTATCTGTGAGCGGAGTGGGTACTTCACCCCGCACCAGAGCCGACCCCGACAGTAGATGCCCACCCGGACCCGCCCCTATTGAGTCAGGTTTTGCGGTCGGAGTCCGCACCTTTGGGGGGGGATACTGTCACGCCCTGACCATAGAGAGCTGTTTATTCTCTATGTTTATTCTCTATGTTGGTTGGGGCATGACAGTGACTACTGGTTCCCAATCAGAGGCAGCTGTTTATCGTTGTCTCTGATTGGGGATCATATTTAGGCAGCCATTTCCCCATTGTGCTTTGTGGGATCTTGACTATGTTTAGTTGCCTGTGAGCACTATTGTAGCTTCACGATGAATTTTGTTCGTTTATAGTTTTGTTTTGCTTTGCTTTGAGGTCCACATAGAAATAAAGATGTGGCACCCAGATCACGCTGCACTTTGGTCAAGTTATTATGACGATCGTGACACCTTTAACTTCTGGAACACTAAACTGCATGATTAGAGAATGCTCAGTGCTTCTGCTATTAGTTTATTTTCTCTCTTACTCGATAATTACCTTATCTCTCACACTGTCTGTTTGTACCACTCTCTTATGTATATACCCTGGCCTAAGGTTATCAAGTTTACCATCACACCCACACCATTGCAAACGTGTGTCACCTCCCTCTTTGTCTGTCTACTCCCCCAGATGATTTGGTTCATTTGGACTCTGATGGTCAGCCATTTATCAACACTACCTGTCAGGACAGATCCCTATCCTAACCACTCATAGTGCCCTCATCCGTCTCTTCCTCTCTCTTTCCGCTCTTGATCTTTCACTCTCCTTATCTTTCTCTGCTGTCTCCCTCTCTCTTCACCCTGACCTTGCTAATAGTCATTAATGGAATGATGGAGATTCATTACTTGCTCCCTCCCTCCCTCTCTCTCAGGTAGAGCCTCCATAATCACAGGCTGGCAGAGAGGGGACAGGGGAGGTAAGTGATGTCTTCTAGAGGCCTTGTTGGGGTTGGCCCTGCGACGTCACCCTGTGTGATGGGACTGTGTTGGAGTCCCCTGTGGAGAGTGGCAGGGCTTCAACACAGAGCTGAAGTACACACACTGAGCATCACTACTCTTATCATTGGTCCTCAAATGTTCTACTCTCAAGTGCAAACATTGTCAATGTTAAAATACATTTGATTAATATTTCCCTCTTCCTGGTGCTCAAAAAGCTTTATGTTGATTATGTGCAGATCTTGTTCTATTAAAATGTTCTGTTCTGTAGAGACTAGACAATATAGGAAACATATTTATTCAAATAACTTATTTATTACAAAGAAATCAATCCCAAGAGAAGCCTGCAGAGGTGAAAGTATGCCGGAACGGTCCGGTAGGGAGGACAGGCAAAATAAATAGTGGGGCTACAGATTTACACCGTACTGGTAAAACATGAGCCTATCACAATAATTAAAACAAAGATGCCAAGAAAACTGTAAGCGTACACTATTATTATCATTACGCATGTCAGTCGCATGAAAAATGTATAAATGAACTTGGAAACATGTGGAAATACACTACAAAATTTGCCAAGGCAGAGATGAGTGATGCATGTGGACAGCAGTGGATGCATCAATTCAGGATCCAAGTGTAGGCCTATTTGACAATTTTGACATTTTGTGACAGATGGGTTTATGCCACATGAATAGGTTATATTTTAAATCAACAAATCTTTACTATTAGGCCAACAAAGATCCTTTAAATGAATAATTTTATGATTAGGCCCATACAATCTTTTTGAGCAAGTAAGGCACACATGCATAGGAGGTTAAAGAAGTTAAATCTACTTTCACTCCTGCAAGCCTGGTAGTATGTCTACAGACAGTACCCCACACCTGGAAATAAAACATGGGTCTGATCAAGAGGCAGACACTCCACATGGTTCTGATCAACTCTCCGTAAAACCAAATCAAATTAAAGCTGGATTCAGGGACACCGGAGTAGTGTGGGTAATACAGCCTGGTGTCTTTAATAAAAACAATGCTCTTTAATTCTGTGTTAGTTAAATGTAGATTTCCCTGAGTGAAGAGAGGGGCACCCGTGAGCCGGGGGGAACTCCAGCCACATAAACACTCACTCAGAGGATTTGTTTTCTGTTGAATCGCCTCTGTATGTTTTTTTAGAAACCCATTCAAATGTACACAGCCAGCCCATCACCAGCAGGCTTGTGTCTCCTGGAAGAACCTTTACAGGAGTGTACTCAGTCTCTTTCAAGGCACCAGTACTTTGTGCTACTGCTACAACTGGACAGATGTGGTGGAGCTCTTCAATGCTTATCTGGTTATTAGCAACAGTATTATGGGACTCTACAGACGTGGTCAGTTGTATTTGAAAAGTTGAAGCCACCCTTTCAGAGAAAGAAAGGGTGGCTACCAAGAAAGCATAGGTTCCTCCAAAACCTGGAGATGTTTTCTCTTTCATCTCATCTTTCTCTCCATCAGTGTAGTGGGCAGATCGCTGACCACGGGAGAAAGGTGTGAAGAGAGAGAGAGAAAAAACTGTCATCCTGCTTGTCTGAGTGTGAAAAGAGCAGCGTTGTCTGTCAGCTCCAGCCCCCCCAGGGCCCCCAGGGCCCGCAACCCCTGACAGTCCCCTGTTCTGGTCTCCACTCTCCTGGAAGATTCAAACAGCACTGTTCCCAGACACAGTTCTGGTTATTATTTTCCTGTCCTTTAACTAAAACATCCATTATGGGAAATGCCAGGACGACCGTGCCCTTTTCAGTGGAGTTGGTGTCATAGCTCAGACGGAGACAATGGCAACGTAACACACGTTGATTCAGGACTGATTTAGAGGGACTGTTCTTTAAACCAATTCACAGCCTAGTGATGTGAGGGGAAGGGAGAGAGGGAGACACTGGCGTCATCTGGAGGCTCGCTGGTCAAGTTGGCGATAGAAATAACAGGCAGAACCAGAGGAAAATAAAAGTTGAGATGTGGAGAAGAGGAGCAGGAGTGAAGACTGTTGTCTTCTGGAGGTTGGCTGGTCCAGTTGGAGTGAGAAATGACAAGAAAACATGACTCAGAATACAACAGGGAGACATTATTTTACCAGCCTGGCCTTCTCTCTCACACACACACACACACACACACACACACACACACACACACACACACACACACACACACACACACACACACACACACACACACACACACACACACATACACACACCAACCTGTTGGTCATGAGGGTTCCCCTCTGTAGGAGGCATAGGTGTGTGGACACACCTGCTTAAGAAAGTGTTTTGGGATGGGGTAGATTTGGTGGTACACCATTGCTTGCATATCAACATATTTTACCCCCTCTACCTTCCACTCTCAATTTAACTCCCTAGAGCGCATCATTCTAATACAAACAGACACAGAGAGACAGAGCGAGAGGAAGAGAGAGAGACACAGAGAGAGAGAGACAAAGAGAAAGAGAGAGAGAGAGAGAGACACAGAGAGTGAGAGGCAGAGAGACAGAAAGAGCGAGAGAGAGTAATTGAAATTGAGAAAGATAGCAAAAGAGAGAAACACAGAGGGAGAGAGAGAGACACAGAGAGAGAGAGAGAGAGAGACTGTTTATTCAGTCAGATGGTCTAACATGGCTGGGATCATGGGAGCCTGGATGTGTGTGCATGCGTATGTGTGCATTTCAATGTGTGCTAAACTATCATCATTGTCAAGTTATTTCAACATTCTAAGCCTACCCAAAACTATTATCAAACTCCCCCTTACATAGCGAAGTGAACTAGGCGATAACAGTGAAAAGGGAGAATACCTTTAAGACGGAACAGTGAAAAGTTTCACTTTAGGTTATCATTCTAATCACCTTTTTTAACAAATATTTTTTTTATACAAGGAAATGTCTGTTTCGATATACTTACTGTCTCCTACAACAGCTCTTTACACTATTCTAAATTATTCGCTTACACAAAACAGTAAATGCAGAAATGTTTCTGCCACCAGAATTCTGTACCTGTCTCTCTCACCACCACATCTCTCTTTCCCCAACCTTCTCCTCCAGATAGCTTTGTGAATGTGAACAACAGTGTAAAGAAAGTGCATGACTACTTCGGCAGGTATAGGGCCAGGCTCATTATTTCAAACAGGCCTATGAGAAACTTCGCACCACGCGTCCCCAAAGAAAGCACACTCTATATGCAAAGCAGATGCATGCCGTTAAAGAAACTGGCACAGAGTGATTATATTTGTCATTTAATTTCCTTGGTCACCGGGAGATAAGGGACGGGAGACTGCAGTTGACCAGGCATGAATAGAGAGATGAGAATGGAGCCACAGGCCTACACAAAAAGACACACACTAGCTAGGTCTCCATCCAATTGGCAAGAGATTTTCATGCCAATATTCTAAAATCTGCATAAAAACAATATGCGCATTTTCCCACCAGACATGTGTTTGCATCAAATAGACTTGTTGCAGATGAAACATATGTGTGTGATGACATAGTGCACATAAACATTTATTTTGTGGTTAAATTCCCATTTAGACGTTAAACGGGTTTCCATCGCATTTTCAACATTTTTATGTTACATAGCGAATGTGTCTACTCTGGTCTTGGCATGTGTGTTCTAGCCAACTGCTTGCAGTTACAGTGAGGGCAGGCTACCTACATATTATGCATTTTATTATGGACAAAATAGAGAAATTATTTGTATTTGTCAAACGGCAGCCAATGTCACCAAAATAAGACCCTAAATATTTATTGAAAGGTGCATCAAGCTCTTCGTTGTGCACTTTCTCATCCCCGTGAGAAGTTCATCGTAACATATTTCATCTGTAGCCAAGTCAACTGTATGCTTTCCCGAGTCGTAGTATCATTGCGTGACTCAAGGTTTACATTCATATGATGGTTATCATATCAATATTTGAGCATAAAGGTGTTTCCCCTGACTTTTCTCACATAATTAATTTTACTGACACAAAAAGATTCCACCTTGTCTAGAATATTTTGTTTTGTGCAAATTTGGAAAGTTTACTGTCAAATTTGTTGTTTCCATCAGGCCTGAATTTCTTTTATCCGACATGTACTTTACATAAAAAGGTTGGATGGAAACCTGGTTACACACACACACACACACACCACACACACACACACACACACACACACACACGCTGGGCCTATACAGAAAGACACAAACAGGCCCACACAAATAGACAAACAAAACCATTGACATGCACAATAGACAAAGACAGTATAAAAGCCTTTGGAATATACAGTGCCTTGCGAAAGTATTCGGCCCCCTTCAACTTTGCGACCTTTTGCCACATTTCAGGCTTCAAACATAAAGATATAAAACTGTATTTTTTTGTGAAGAATCAACAACAAGTGGGACACAATCATGAAGTGGAACGACATTTATTGGATATTTCAAACTTTTTTAACAAATCAAAAACTGAAAAATTGGGCGTGCAAAATTATTCAGCCCCCTTAAGTTAATACTTTGTAGCGCTTGGGGTATGTCTCTATCAGTTTTGCACATCGAGAGACTGACATTTTTTCCCATTCCTCCTTGCAAAACAGCTCGAGCTCAGTGAGGTTGGATGGAGAGCATTTGTGAACAGCAGTTTTCAGTTCTTTCCACAGATTCTCAATTGGATTCAGGTCTGGACTTTGACTTGGCCATTCTAACACCTGGATATGTTTATTTTTGAACCATTCCATTGTAGATTTTGCTTTATGTTTTGGATCATTGTCTTGTTGGAAGACAAATCTCCGTCCCAGTCTCAGGTCTTTTGCAGACTCCATCAGGTTTTCTTCCAGAATGGTCCTGTATTTGGCTCCATCCATCTTCCCATCAATTTTAACCATCTTCCCTGTCCCTCCTGAAGAAAAACAGGCCCAAACCATGATGCTGCCACCGCCATGTTTGACAGTGGGGATGGTGTGTTCAGGGTGATGAGCTGTGTTGCTTTTACGCCAAACATAACGTTTTGCATTGTTGCCAAAAAGTTCAATTTTGGTTTCATCTGACCAGAGCACCTTCTTCCACATGTTTGGTGTGTCTCCCAGGTGGCTTGTGGCAAACTTTAAACAACACTTTTTATGGATATCTTTAAGATATGGCTTTCTTCTTGCCACTCTTCCATAAAGGCCAGATTTGTGCAATATACGACTGATTGTTGTCCTATGGACAGAGTCTCCCACCTCAGCTGTAGATCTCTGCAGTTCATCCAGAGTGATCATGGGCCTCTTGGCTGCATCTCTGATCAGTCTTCTCCTTGTATGAGCTGAAAGTTTAGAGGGACGGCCAGGTCTTGGTAGATTTGCAGTGGTCTGATACTCCTTCCATTTCAATATTATCACTTGCACAGTGCTCCTTGGGATGTTTAAAGCTTGGGAAATCTTTTTGTATCCAAATCCGGCTTTAAACTTCTTCACAACAGTATCTCGGACCTGCCTGGTGTGTTCCTTGTTCTTCATGATGCTCTCTGCGCTTTTAACGGACCTCTGAGACTATCACAGTGCAGCTGCATTTATACGGAGACTTGATTACACACAGGTGGATTGTATTTATCATCATTAGTCATTTAGGTCAACATTGGATCATTCAGAGATCCTCACTGAACTTCTGGAGAGAGTTTGCTGCACTGAAAGTAAAGGGGCTGAATAATTTTGCACGCCCAATTTTTCAGTTTTTGATTTGTTAAAAAAGTTTGAAATATCCAATAAATGTCGTTCCACTTCATGATTGTGTCCCACTTGTTGTTGATTCTTCACAAAAAAATACAGTTTTATATCTTTATGTTTGAAGCCTGAAATGTGGCAAAAGGTCGCAAAGTTCAAGGGGGCCGAATACTTTCGCAAGGCACTGTATGTACTGCCCTCATACACTGACCACACACATACGTACCTACACACATACAGACACTCACATACATACTGTCTACCAAAGGGATGACTGTGACCTTCGCCTCACAATCTCTGAAACATTTTCCTTTGCGCTCTCTTTCTTTCTCTCTCTCTCCTGTTGAAGGGAGTGTAATCAGCAGGGGTGGTCTCACTGGCGTCATGCGCCTAGGAGGCACAAAAGCGTGTGCCCCCTCATATTTGTCCTGTTTCAAACATTTTCAAATGTTAAACTAATTATTAAACTTTACACTGGAGCAAAGAGATGCCTAGCAGGGCGCTAGATAATCTAGTGCAGGGGTGTCAAAGTCATTCCTTTGAGGGCCTTGTGTCTGCAGGTTTTTCTTTTTTTCTTTCAATTAAGACATAGACAACCAGGTGCGGGGAGTTCCTTATGAATTAGTTACCTTAATTCATGAATCAAGTACAAGGGAGGAGTGAAAATCCACAACCACTCCGTGGAATGAGTTGGAAAACGGTGCTCTAGTGCCATGCAGTATCATCAGCGCAGGAAAGAGAGTGACACATAGCCTTTGATTTGATTTTAGCTGCCGGTAATGAGCAGGAAGTATGTTTGTAAATTCATTTGATCAAGCTATGGAACCTATTGATACCTTCTCGATGAATAAATTTAAGTTTTTTCTCTGTAATACTAGCCACCTAGCAATTTTATGAAGTTGGCTTTAGCTAGCCAGCTACATAGGTTCCTAATCTCATCACCTTACCAGCAATTGACAATAATTATTGGGTTAAAATACTATTTACCAGTGTGGCAGTTGTAATAAACTCCTATGGCATAAAACATCTTTAAAAAAATCTATGTGCATCATTAATTAAAAGAGGTAAATATACATATATATTTTTTTACATAGAATTAGGCATAATGATTATGGCTCTGGCTGTTTCAAGTGGTTGAAAAATGCAGGACCACCCCCCCTGACGTACTTCATGCCCCCTCTAAAATAATGGGTGCATGACGCCCCTTGGCGGTCTGGACGAGATGGGACACCAGTCACAATGAGCAAAGGCACGCTTAACATTCACCAGGAGAGACGCACAGCCAGGGTCCTCCTCGCAAGAAGGGAGAGCCTGAAGGACACCAGGGCACTGAGTTTACTCTACTCACGTCCATGTCCACCTTTATCTCTGTCTTTTTCTCTCTCTCTCTTTTACTCACTCTCTCCCTTTCTCTGGGAGACCAAACATCTTCTGATGTTTCCATTCACTTAGATACTGTAGACTGACCATTTATATTGAATGACTAAAATGTAAAATGCAATGGAATTGAAGGTAGAGATCCCATAATAGAGGGAACATAACTATTACATTATAGCGGAGAAAGAGAGTTAAAGAGACAGGGGAGGCAGAGAGAGTGGGAGGGAGGGAATTCTGATGGGCATTTTATCATGACAGGTCTGTGACACAACACAATTCAAACATTTGGTAGACTACAATGAAGAAACGTTAAACCATCTTCTGACTTCTCAAATCCTCACTCCCTCTCTGCCTCTCCAACATCTCATAATTTCCACCTCTGTTTATCCCCTGCTGTCTTGTATTTCTGTATTTCCCCTCAGTGTCTCTGCTCTAACATAACAGCATTTAACTGTCAGAGAAGTTACAAATATGCACAATGAATTATAGAAACCACAGAAAAATACAACTGCAGAGAACACTGAGTTGCTGCTTTATTTCATAATTTATCATCCTCCAAGAGGGAGACGGAGCTGAATAACAGCTGACTTATTAAATCAACCGCCGCATCCTGGCTCCTACTAAATATTCAGAAATATTGTTCTGGATACTTCATCAGGGTTTTTCAGGGTTTGTCTGTAATATATCAAGGCACCCGCAAACGTGTGTGCACTCAGTCACACACGGACACATCATATGAGTCCATCTTCCGTCATTTCATTACTCATCAAATGACAACAAAAATATAACACGTTACACTAGCACCACCAAAAGGCCAAGTTGGCAAACAACACTAAACCACCTTCTCGTCCTCTCTCTCCCTTTCCCTTCATCCTAAGCTATTATTTTTTTCTATATTACTCTCTTTCTCCTTTGTCCATTGCTCTTTCTCTTGCTCCATCAGACTCTGTCTCTCTCTTACCCTCGATGTTTCTGTCTCTATCTCTCAGGTTGGGGTGAGAGGAAGGTGAAGTGGGTAGAGGAAGTAAGTAGTAGAGGGGTTAAGTGCTACTGTATACGGGTTATATAGAGGGGCAAAGTCACACGATAAAGGAGTCACACTCCCACTATAAAAACTGCCATGTATTTTCTTACAGTCAGGGCCAAGTCTTAATCCTATGTAGGTATGTAGGTTAGTGTTTTTATGCAATACTAACAAGTAATTGTTCAAATATATCTTTCAAGCAAAACATCTCAAACTAGTGCTTGGTAATTGAGTCACAGCCAGTTAACATCTTTTTTTCAGGGGGGCTATATGCACACCTACATAACGTTCTGTTTTTTTGTGATAATCCATTAATGTAACATATCATCTAATGAAATACTTAGTTGACTATATCAGCACAAATTTTGGTATCATTTGATATAATATTTCATCATGAAAATACAAATAATTGAAAGACATGTAACAGAGATACATGGTAACGGAGTGCAAAATAGCATATTGCAATACAATTGTCTGTGGATATGTATTTTTAGGACAATTTCCTGATACAAAATGTTCTATATATCATGGACCATATGGGAGTCATAAAATGCATACAAATTATTTAAAGTAAGATGATTTGTTTTGTTTCTGGGCAGCTGTGACTATCACCCACCACTAATAGTTTTTTTGCAAGACAGATACAGTATATTTGAACAATTACTTATTAGTATTGCACTAAAGGACTAACAAATACCTTTAGATACATGTATAGCATTAAGATTTGGCCTTCATTATAAAAAAATATCTGCATATTTCTATAGTGGGAGTGTCACTCCGTTACCACATGGCCTTGCCCAAAGGTCTCAAAGGGCCAGGCAGAGAGCCTCAGCTGTGGCTGATCAAATAAAATAAAATCGTATTAGTCATGTGCGCCGAATACAGTGAAATGCTTTACTTACGAGCCCCGAACCAACAATGCAGTTCAAAAAAATATGGATAAGAAATAAAAGTAACAAGTAATTAAAGAGCAGCAGTAAAATAACATTAGCGAGACTAGAAACAAGGGGGGTACCGGTAGAGTCAATGTGCTGGGGCACCGGTTAGTTGAGGTAAAATGTACATGTAGGTAGAGTTAGAGTTATGAAGGGCCCTGCTCTACTTAAATTAAGAGGCCAGGGAAGGGTCACATCTCCATATATACACAATGTCAAAAAGTGGAAACCTGAACTCTTGAAGAGCAATACAGCACAAGGGAGGTATTCACATCATCAATATCCTAACATTCAGTGCAGCTGAGGGGACCACACACACAACAACACTATACAAGACCCAACAACACACAACACATAACAAACCGACACTACACACGCCACAACACAGCACCACAAAATCACAAGACAAAATATGTCACAACACACCGACAACACAGCACCACACTGCATGTTTGTTGTCTATGTAGAGAGAAAGAGCGCACTTGATCTTGATCACACTCTCTAGCACACACTCTCTAGCAAGACAACCTTCAATGACATTCCACTCTCATTCCAACACAAATTAATCTCTACCCTGTTGATAAATTGAAAAAGAGACCCAAATCCTTGGTGGATTTAATAACACACTCATTAGCAGGCACCAACAGGGCGGAACTGCCTTTTAATTAGAGCAACACCTGATTAGCGGCCAATTAACAAAGCCAGAGCCTGTTAATTCTCCCCTACTTTAACAAGGATCAGAACGTAAACATGTGGCATGATGGCAGGCAGGCAGCCCACTCTCTCCTCTCCTGTTGGGGAAGTAAGAGAAGAGAGAAGACTGAGAGAACTAAGAAGGGCTGTGAGAGAGACTGGTAGACAGTAGCTTGGCAGTGCTGAGTAGATGGCTGACATGATTCAACTGTACTGCTGTATGTGATGGTTCTACTGCTCATAGGGGAAGAGGGGCATAATAATAATAAGGCTTTCTGTTGGACTGGAGTGTGCTATGGCACTGTTCTCTGGTGATGCCAGGAAGACATCTGGAGCCTGGTAGAGATACTGGTTAACAGGGCTGAGTAAATAAAAGCAGCAGTTTATTCATCTGTGTTTTAAAGGTACAATATCAATAATATCACAGTCCCATTGCAAAAACTTTGTGATATCAGTCACTTTATAGTGGTGATGAGTATCAAGCTTGCTGAGAAAATGCACATTCACATAGGACTGTCTTAGAAGTATCAGTTAAACTGTTAAACTGTAAATGTATGTATCACTTTCATCTAAATTCAACAAGTAGAGATCCCACTTTGTACACAAACAACCAAAATGTGTGACTTTCCACTAATTAATGTTGAATACTTGCGAACAGAACACTGCTGCCAAGCTGTATCAAAAATAGCTTTTTCAACATCAAACCTTGGTCATACTCACCACATGAGGCTGCTATTGTAACATAAACATTTCCTTTACTACACAGAAAATCTTACTGAAAGTGTGCTTGGCAACAAACAACTACAAATTGTTCCTTGCTTGACAAGAACCCTTTATCTCAGCATTGACACTTTTGGTGACTTTAATAATGTTTACATACTGTTTTAACTACTTTATATGTATATACTGTATTCTATTCAAGGCTTATCCTATATATCTACTCCTGTAAACAACTTTTCTATTCATATACTGTCTATACACATACCATTATATTTGTGTATATATACACTACCGTTCAAAAGATTGGGCATAAAAATGTTCTTGTTTTTTAAAGAAAATCACATTTTTGTCCATTAAAATAACATCAAATTGATCAGAAATACAGTGTAGATATTGTTAATGTTGTAAATGGCAATTTTAGCTGGAAACGGCTGGTTTTTATGGAATATCTACATTGGCGTACAGAGGCCCATTATCAGCAACCATCACTCCTGTGTTCCAATGGCACGTTGTGTTAGCTAATCCAAGTATATAATTTTAATGTACTTGTCTTCTTGTTCAGTTGTGCACTGCGGCCTCCCACTCCTCTTTCTATTCTGGTTAGAGCCAGTTTGCGCTCTTCTGTGAAGGGAGTAGTACATAGCGTTGTACGAGATCTTCAGTTTCTTGGCAATTTCTCACATGGAATAGCCTTCATTTCTCAGAACAAGAATAGACTGACACGTTTCAGAAGAAAGTTCTTTGTTTCTGGCCACTTTGAGCCTGTAATCGATCCCACAAATGCTGATGCTCCAGATACTCATTTAGTCTAAAGAAGGCCAGTTTTATTGCTTCTTTAATCAGAACAATAGTTTTCAGCTGTGCTAGCATAATTGCAAAAGGGTTTTCTAATGACCAAATAGCCCTATAAAATTATAAACTTGGATTAGCTAACACAACGTGCCATTGGAACACAGGAGTGATAGTTGCTGATAATAGGCCTCTGAACGCCTATGTAGATATTCCATTAAAAATCAGCTGTTTCCAGCTACAATAGTCATTTACAACATTAGCAATATCTACACTCTATTTCTGATCAATTTGATGTTATTTCAATGGACAAAAAATGTGCTAATGGAAATGTGCAATTGGACAAACAATGTGCTTTTCAAAAACAAGGACATTTCTATGTGACCCCAAACTTTTGAAAGGTATATATATTCCAGACTCTGACATTGCTCGTTCTGCTATTTTTTGGGTTTGTGTATTTTGTTTTGTTAGGTATTACTGCACTGTTTGAGCTAGAAACATAAGCATTTCGCTGCATCTGCGATAACACCTGCAAAATATGTGTGCACAACCAATGAAATTTGATTTGATTAGTTTAATATTACATATTCTCAGAGTGCGTCTGTAAACATTCTCCTACAGTGGAGAAATCTCTGATACAGACACAGACTAGAAGCTCCTCTCCCTGGTGAACTGCTAGTGTGAACATGGACCCCTATCAGCTGTGTGCCCAGTCCAGTCCAGTCCCATTCTGCAGTCAGCTCAGTCTCTGAGCCTGAAGAAGGTTACACTAATACTCCATCACTGTCCTGTGTCCTCTCTATTCCTCCTCTCAGGGTACAGACATGTACCTCCTCAGCCCTCTCGCAATGTCTTCATCACTCTGGTCTTCATGACAACGCTGGTGACTCACGATGAACGAGCGCTGGGCGTACGGTACCTGGGAGGCGCCCCGCCACCCATCGGCAGCCTTCATGAGATCTGGCAGGATGTCCGGGACCACACACTGCTCCACCAGGAAGACCACAGGCAGAGCAACCAATAGCAGGGCCCAGCCCAGGGTACCCAGCCAAAAGGAGGAGCCCAGGCATGTGAAGTCCTCGCTGATCTCCACCCGGTGCTGGTAGGTGAAGAGGGACCAGCTGAGGAGGAAGAAGAATCCTAGAGAGAGACAGAGAAGGAAGAGAAGAGCGGAGTTAGTCAAGTCATCATCAGTAGATAGGAGTCTAAGGAGTCTAGACAGAGGAATCTGAGTGTTTACTGAAGGCAATACACAGGCAATCCATCTTCACTAATATACTTGTGTGGAAACACTCGACAAAAGCTCCTCCAACATAAAATAGGAGTGAGCAGAGGAGAAACTAGATTAACATAAGCAGTGACAGGGAAGGGAAATCTTCTCTGAAAACATGTTTTGTATTGTATGAAGCAACATAGATAGATACTTGCAGGATGTCAAATCAATGCGCCGAATACAACAGGTGTAGACCTTATAGTGAAATGCTTACTTACAAGCCCTAACCAACAATGCCGTTAAAATATATATACACTGCTCAAAAAAATAAAGGGAACACTAAAACAATACATCCTAGATCTGAATGAATGAAATATTCAAATTAAATACTTTTTTCTTTACATAGTTGAATGTGCTGACAACAAAATCACACAAAAATTATCAATGGAAATCAAATTTATCAACACATGGAGGTTTGGATTTGGAGTCACACTCAAATTAAAGTGGAAAACCACACTACAGGCTGATCCAACTTTGATGTAATGTCCTTAAAACAAGTCAAAATGAGGCTCAGTAGTGTGTGTGGCCTCCACGTGCCTGTATAACCTCCCTACAACACCTGGGCATGCTCCTGATGAGGTGGCGGATGGTCTCCTGAGGGATCTCCTCCCAGACCTGGACTAAAGCATCCGCCAACTCCTGGACAGTCTGTGGTGCAACGTGGCGTTGGTGGATGGAGTAAGACATGATGTCCCAGATGTGCGCAATTGGATTCAGGTCTGGGGAACGGGCGGGCCAGTCCATAGCATCAATGCCTTCCTCTTGCAGGAACTGCTGACACACTCCAGCCACATGAGGTCTAGCATTGTCTTGCATTAGGAGGAACCCAGGGCCAACCGCACCAGCATATGGTCTCACAAGGGGTCTGAGGATCTCATCTCGGTACCTAATGGCAGTCAGGCTACCTCTGGCGAGCACATGGAGGGCTGTGTGGCCCCCCAAAGAAATGCCACCCCACACCATGACTGACCCATCGCCAAACCGGTCATGCTGGAGGATGTTGCAGGCAGCAGAACGTTCTCCACGGCATCTCCAGACTCTGTCACGTCTGTCACGTGCTCAGTGTGAACCTGCTTTCATCTGTGTAGAGCACAGGGCGCCAGTGGCGAATTTGCCAATCTTGGTGTTTTCTGGCAAATGCCAAATGTCCCCCACCTTTGGACGTCGGGCCCTCATACCACCCTCATGGAGTCTGTTTCTGACCATTTGAGCAGACACATGCACATTTGTGGCCTGCTGGAGGTCATTTTGCAGGGCTCTGGCAGTGCTCCTCCTGCTCCTCCTTGCACAAAGGCGGAGGTAGCGGTCCTGCTGCTGGGTTGTTGCCTTCCTACGGCCTCCTCCACATCTCCTGATGTACTGGCCTGTCTCCTGGTAGCACCTCCATGCTCTGGACACTACGCTGACAGACACAGCAAACCTTCTTGCCACAGCTCACATTGATGTGCCACCCTGGATGAGCTGCACTACCTGAGCCACTTGTGTGAGTTGTAGACTCCGTCTCATGCTACCACTAGAGTGAAAGCACTGCCAGCATTCAAAAGTGACCAAAATATCAGGAAGCATAGGGACTGAGAAGTGGTACGTTGTCACCACCTGCAGAACCACTCCTTTATTGGGGGTGTCTTGCTAATTGCCTATAATTTCCACCTGTTGTCTATTCCATTTGCACAACAGCATGTGATATTTATTGTCAATCAGTGTTGCTTCCTAAGTGGACAGTTTGATTTCACAGAAGTGTGATTGAATTGGAGTTACATTGTGTTGTTTAAGTGTTCCTTTTATTTTTTTGAGCAGTGTATATATATATATATATATATATATATATAAAATAAATAAGAATAAGAAATAAAAGTAACAATTAAAGAACAGCAGGAAAAGAACAATAGCTAAGTTATATACAGGGGGTACCGGTACAGAGTCAATGTGCGGGGAAACCCGTTAGTCGAGATAATTGAGGTTTGGGGATAGAAGCTGTTTAGAAGCCTCTTGGACCTAGACTTGGCACTCCTGTACTGCTTGCCATGCGGTAGCAGAGAGAACAGTCTATGACTAAGGTGGCTGGAGTCATTTACCATTTTTAGGGCCGTCCTCTGACACCGCCTGGTATAGAGGTCCCTGATGGAAGGAAGCTTGGCCCCAGTGATGTACTGGGCTGTACGCTCTACCCTCTGTAGCGCCTTGCGGTCGGGGGCTGAGCAGTTGCCATACCAGGCTGTGATGCAACCAGTCAAGATGCTCTCAATGATGCAGCTGTAGAACCTTTTGAGGATCTGAGGACCCATGCCAAATCTTTTCAGTCTCCTGAGGGGGAATAGGTTTTGTCGTGCCCTCTTCATGACAGTCTTGATGTGCATGGACCATGTTAGTTTGTTGATGACGTGGACATCAAGGAACTTGAAGCTCTCAAACTGCTTCACTACAGCCCGTCGATGAGAATTGAGGGAGAGGTTGTTGTCCTAGCACCGCATGGCCAGGTCTCTGACCTCCTCCCTATAGGCTGTCTCATCATTGTCTGTGATCAGGCCACCCACTGTTGTGTCATCGGCAAACTTAATGATGGTGTTGGAGTTGTGCCTGGCCGTGCAGTCATGAGTGAACAGGGAGTACAGGAGGGGACTAAGCAAGCACCCCTGAGGGGCCTACGTGTTGAGGATCAGCGTAGCGGATGTGTTGTTCCCTACCCTTACCACCTGGGGGCGGCCCATCAAGAAGTCCAGGATCCAGTTGCAGAGGGAGGTGCTTAGTCCCAGGGTCCTTAGCTTAGTGATGAGCTTTGAGGGCACTATGGTGTTGAACTCTGAGCTGTCGTCAATGAATAGCATTCTCATATAGATGCTCCTTTTGTCCAGGTGGGAAAGGACAGTGTGGAGTACAATAGAGATTGCATCATCTGTGGATCTGTTAGGGTGGTATGCAAATTGGGGTGGGTCTACGGTTTCTGGGATAATGGTGTTGATGTGAGCCATGACCAACCTTTCAAAGCACTTCTTGGCTACAGACGTGAGTGCTACGGGTCGTTAGTCATTTAGGCAAGTTACCTTAGTGTTCTTGGGCACAGGGACTATGGTGGTCTGCTTGAAACAAGTTGGTATTACAGACTCAGACAGGGAAAGGTTGAAAATGTCAGTGAAGACACTTGCCAGTTGGTCAGCGCATGCTCGGAGTACATGTCCTGGTAATCCGTCAGGCCCTGCGGCCTTGTGAATGTTGACCTGTTTAAATGTCTTACTCACATCGGCTGCGGAGTACGTGATCACTCAGTCGTCCGGAACAACTGATGCCCTCATGCATGTTTCAGTGCTACTTGCCTCGAAGCGACCATAGAAGTAATTTAGCTCATCTGCTAGGCTCGTGTCACTGGGCAGCTCTTGGCTGTGCTTCCCTTTGTAGTCTGTAATAGTTTGCAAGCCCTGCCACATCCGACGAGCGTCGGTGCCGGTGTAGTACGATTCGATCTCATTCCTGTATTGAAGCATTGCTTGTTTGATGGTTCGTTGGAGGGCATAGCAGGATTTCTTCTAAGCTTCCGGGTTAGAGTCCCACTCCTGGTAAGTGGCAGCTCTACTCTTTAGCTCAGTGCGGATGTTGCCTGTAATCCATGGCTTTTGGTTGGGGTATGTACCTACAGTCACTGTGGGGACGATGTCATCGATGCACTTATTGATGAAGCCAGTGACTGATGTGGTGTACTCCTCAGTGCCATCGGAAGAATCCCGGAACATATTCCAGTCTGTGCTAGCAAAACAGTCCTGTAGCTTAGCATCTGCTTCATCTGACCACTTTTTTATAGGCCGAGTCACTGGTGATTCCTGCTTCAATTTTTGCTTGTAAGCAGGAATCAGGAGGATAGAATTATGGTCAGATTTACAAATGGAGGGCGAGGGAAAGCATTGTACATGTCTCTGTGTGTGGAGTAAAGGTAGTCTAG
Organism: Oncorhynchus kisutch; assembly: GCF_002021735.2. NCBI lineage: Eukaryota > Metazoa > Chordata > Actinopteri > Salmoniformes > Salmonidae > Oncorhynchus > Oncorhynchus kisutch. Next base: position 35,500,299 of record NC_034195.2, read on the forward strand.
AGTTTTTTTCTCTATGGTTGCACATTTGACATGCTGGTGGAAATTTGGTAAAAATGGATTTAAAAGCCCCTGTTCCAATACTTTACACATGCACCCTTTCTTCCTTTCAGGCCTGCGCCCTGGACCCATACTGACCTGTGGGTCCCAGAGTGAGGAGCAGCAAGACGGTGGGGTAGAGGGCCTGGCCTGCCATGAGGAGGGAGCGGGTGTTGGAGTAAGAGCGCGCTGTCTGGGATGTCCAGCAGAGGGCGAACACGAGGCACAGAGCCCCTGAATTCACAGCCATGAGGAATGACAGCACCCCAAACACTTGCTCTGCCTCCAGGGCTGAAGACACACACACACACACAGTGGTTATAATATGTAAACAGTGACACATGATTTTACAGTGACTTGTAATAATTTCTGCTTCGGACAGTGTTTCTCAGTTATGTGTACGTTGAACTCTTCTTCCTCTCAGCAGTGAACTAGAGTTCATGTCTAAACCTGTCTACATCTGCAGGCTATATTCAAGTCCAACATAGAAGAGAGAGCAATAACAGCCGGCTATGTCACTTCTGAAAAACTCTTCAAGATCCCAATAATGATTCCAAACGGAGACGAATACAAGGGCCATTGTCAACGTCAATACAATGACAATACACAATGGCATGTATTGTCAAATTAACTGCTGATCTATCATTCTAACATTGTCCATCTTTGATGTCATACTAAACAGAGAACAACAGTGAGAGGCCATTGATTTAATCAGATACCCTTGCTGCCTCAAAACCACACTGAACAGCGAACCTAACAAACCTGTCAGGCCCTAAAAGTTCATCAATAGAAGAAAAGCCTCCACACAGCATACGTCACTGCCGTTAATATACATTTAATGGGTGCAGGAATATAGCAGGGGAGCAGCATGTACTGTATGCAAGCTTTTCTATCTTTAACATCAGTTTTTCCTTTGCCCCAGCACTGGTGGAGGAATTTGGGATGTGTATATTACCTGTTGTACACCCTCTTCAGCCCTAAAAGTTTAACGTGACCCTCCCATCTCCCTCTCCTCCTGTTCTCTGAGAATGTGAATGATTGGTTCAGGAGCAAGTTCATACCTGTTCACATTACTGGGATTCTGAGGGAAAACTCCACAGTGCCAAAGGCAGGCAGCCAACCTTAAGTGTAACTAAAATGTTCAACAACACTCACAGTTAAGCCACTCCTTGTACGTCTGCTACCTTTAGCAATCCATTAGGTGCAACCACACACTTTGAATTAGCAACCAGGTCTCTGATTTTTATCTCAATAAGAATAACCTGGTAAAATAAAGGTAAAATAAATGTTTCTAAACAGATGGTATTACCGTGATTAATTTAAAACATTATAAATGAAATTGTATAAACATGTCACTGACTTTAATACACCCTGCGTACACAGGGGTAATAAACATTTCTCATTCTGAGTCAAACAGAGCGAAAGTTGATGCTGATGGTCAATGTAGCTTCTTGACTCACCGTTAAAGATGATGTCCCCAGTCTGGTCACCATCACTCTCTGTGTTGGTGCTGTTGTTGCCTATAGACCACAGTCCCTGGTCATTGAGCCAGCGAGGGGTCCAAACAGAGTAGGCCACGCACAGACACCCTGCCAGCCCCACACATGACTCAGCCAACCTGAACTGACTCACTGAGTCTCCCACCTCTAACACCTTCATACTGACAGACTGAGAGGGCTGAGAGAAAAGAGAATGAGACAGGGAGACGGGAGGAGAGCAGGGAGAGGGGGAGAGAAGGGGTGATGTGGCAAGACAGAGGGTGGAGCATTCACAGGTAAATCTACTACAGTATCAATCTGTTGAAAAAAACGTTCATCCTTATCAGTAACAGTTCAAAGTTTAAAAGGTATATAAAAGAGAAATTCAATTGGCGCCATAAATCAACAGAGCAATGTAGAGTGAATCAGCTACATGACATTAGCACCAGACAGATTGTATAGTACATTTTCATCTTACCTTTAGTTTAGTTTTGTTGATACAGAGGATCAGACAATCTTGTTATGTTGAACTCTGTCTGAACTGTGGACTCCTGAATGCTGAATTAGAGTGTGCGATGAAGCTTTGTATAAATCTTCCCAGCATGAGGAGAGCAGGAGCAGGTCAGATGCGTGATGGACTACTGTACAATGAGTTCACTGCCATCAACCACTCAGATACAGTGACTCACACTACCAGTGTACCAGTCAGGAACACACACATAGTGGTGGAAAATGACACTAAATATTTTCCTGTGTTGCTCTCCGCCTCCCCACTACAGTGGAAACCCCCCACTCAGTGTTTGAGTTCCCTTGGCATCTCTTGGCTGTGACACAAAGGCTCATGCCGTGTGGAAAGTGAAAACAGCTCTCTCTCCCTCTACCATATCCACCGTGGTAGTGAAAGGACAATAGTCAAACAACTTCCTCTTTTCTTTACTGCATTTATATCTGTTTTGAAGGGTGAGGACATTTTTAAAGCTTGTCCCTGTTCCCTCACGTGTGTGTGTGTGTGTGTGTGTGTGTGTGTGTGTGTGTGTGTGTGTGTGTGTGTGTGTGTGTGTGTACTCAGGAAAGGAAACTGCACTCTCTCACACACACTGGGTACCCCCACATAAATTAAGACATCCAGCTTCCTTTTCTAGCCCCCAGCCAGAGCAGGGTCATCTTGGAAAAACCCCACCAGCCCAGAGCCAAACTGTCAACAACAGCCTATGCAACTTTTACTGGTCAATTACTATGTATCAAAAGGCAGGCAAAAACAGATTATGTTGTGTCCTTGGAATATCTACAGTAACAAAAACAGGCAACATTATACTTCAATAATTTGGGTTTCAAAACTATTTCATGTGAGTTTCACTTCCTTGATTTACCAACTAAAAAATGTAGTCTACAGTATTTAGGCTTTCACTAGAATTAATTTGGAAAACCACATACGGTACTTCTGCACAAGTGGTAAAAATAAGGCTTTTATTGAACGTTGACCAATTTATCAACATTAAGACTTGGTGAAATATTCAGAACCATTTACTGTACATATGTATACAGTATGAACAACAACTGTCTTAAAAGCTCATGAATGGTACTATAGATGACCACGTCATAAACATATAGCCATATTCAAGGTTAATCATTAAAATGGATTACAGAACAAAAGTACAACAAGAAAACGAGTTATAACTAAAGTATAAAATGTATTTGACAGAGACTTAAACTTAACTCTGTATATTCGTTTGAGTCAACATTGGCATTCAATGAACAGAACTGCAGAGATTACAGCACAGCCTGATACACTGACTTCTGGCTGAAATAATGAAGAACAGCTCTCATAACAACAAAAAATTAAGACATTCTGATGTGGACAAACTGGGAAACCTTTGTCGCCTATCCTGACTGATGTCCTTTCTTGCCTCCTGTCCTTTCCTTCCACCTCCCCTCTCCTCTCTATCCCTTCCTCTCCATCCTCTCCTCTCCATCCCCTCCTTTCCTCTCCATCCCCTCCTTTCCTCTCCATCCCCTCCTTTCCTCTCCATCCCCGCCATCCTCTCCTCTCCATCCCCGCCATCCTCTCCTCTCCATCCCCTCCTTTCCTCTCCATCCCCTCCTTTCCTCTCCATCCCCTCCTTTCCTCTCCATCCCCGCCATCCTCTCCTCTCCATCCCCTCCTTTCCTCTCCATCCCCTCCTCTCCTCTACTTTCTGGCTCTGTCCAGCAGGTCTTTGAACACATCCAGAAGCTCTGGGTCCTCCCCAGCAGACAGTTCCGGAGTGTTCTTCTCAAGCCAATCAGAGGTGTGAATCTGTTGCCTCAGGGCACCAATCAGGGAGTCCAGACTTTCTGCGGGGTGGGACGTCTGGCAGTCAAGCAAGATAAAATCTTCACTGACCAATGGTATGGCATCAGGGATGTTATTATCCTTCTCCTCTGGCTCTTCTGATGATCTGTTCTTGGACAAGGATGTTGACTTAACAGCAAGAGGTTTGTGTGTGTCTGTTGTGTCCCCCTTTGTTGTCTTCTCTGTCCCTTTCTCCTCTGTGGCCTCGTTGGTTGTGCCCGTGTCCAGGGTGGATGTGGCCCCATCTATCTCCTCCAAGGCCCTCCTGATCCTCTGCATGCCTACAACAACCACATATAACACCATCTCTTTGATTTAGTTTTCATGTCATTGTATGACTTCACATACTGAGATGAAGAGATGGGAATTAGAGGAAAACAGGATAGAAGAGAGAAGAGGGTGAAAAGGGAGGAGGAAAAAATATTAACATCTCCCTACATCTGTTTTCCTCCCCCGCTATCATGAGAAGAGAAAAGCATCTGAATGTACCGAGCGTAAGGTGTTGCTGTCGGTCGGTGAAGACAATGCGGAACCAGCCGGGAGTGGAGCAATGGAAGGCTTGGCCACAGCTCAGCACCACCTTGTGTCTGAGGAAACACCTCCACAGGGACAGTTCCTCCACAAATGACGGCTCATACAGGTACTGACCAAGAGAGAGAGAAAGGAAGAAAGAGAGAGAAATAAAGAGAGAGAGAGGAGGAACCATGTCAGGAAGAACTAAAACAGCAGCTCCACACCATGCAGTAAACCCCAACCTGTTTCAGTATTCTTACCTTCCTGAGGTCAGCCCAGATATAGAAGCCAGCAGGTCGGTGGAGGTAGGGGACTCCCAGGCTCTGTAGCTCCCCTGTCATGTACCTGTGAGCTGCCTGCATTCTCAGCCTGTTCTCTGGAAGAAACTTCCCATTGATCCAATCTACAGAGTAGAACACAGGTAGATTGAACTCCCTACTTGGATGGTACGTCCTCTAATCTAGTGTGTGTGTGTGTACCTTTGTCCTGGAGCAGGATTGCCATCTGGTGCTGTATGGGACCAGGGACACCATGGAACATCCCCAGTTTATCCAGAGCTTCCACCAAGTCCCTGTTATCAGAGTACACAGTGCCCACACGCATTCCTGCCATCGCAAAGTCCTGCACAGGGACAACACACAGGAGACAGGGGACAATCTAACATGATGAACACATAACCCCCAGATAGTTCCCACAACAACATGTCCATACAAACACATACAAACACTTTAAACTCTTACCTTGCTCATCCCCCACATCACATGTGTTCTCTGGGGGTCCGGCAGGCTGTAAGCACACCATTGTTAATGTACTTAGAAATATAAAGTAAATCATTATTATTTCTTCTTTAATCAGAACAATAGTTTTCGCTGTGCTAACATAATTGCAAATGGGTTTTCTAATGATCAATTAGGCTTTTAAAATGATAAACTTGGATTAGCTAGCACAACATGCCATTGGAACACAGGAGTGATGGTTGCTGATAATGGGCCTCTGTACGCCTATGTAGGCCTATGTAGATATTCCATTAGAAATCTGTTTCCAGCTAAAATAGTAATTTACAACCTTAACAATGACTACACTGTATTTCTGATCAATTTGATGTTATTTTAATGGACAAAAATAGTGCTTTTCTTTCAAAAACAAGGACATTTCTAAGTGACCCCAAACTTTTGAAAGGTAGTGTACATTTAATAGGCAGAGTTTGTGTGCGTGTGTGCATCATACCTGTCCATGCTGAGGACGCTGTGGAAGGTTACTGTGTCTTCAAACACTGTCAGCATATACACCTCATCTACAATGGCGTGCAACTTATGCCTTAGGCAGGGGGAAGGAATGGAGAGAACAGACAGGAAAAGATCAATCATTTATCATGAATTTCTATTGCACCGTTTTATGATGTATACTGTTCTTTAATATAAAGGCAATACAAGCAGGCAGTAAAAGGCCTCTATCAGTAGGCAGCCGGAGGGAGCAGCGCATTGTACAAACGGGCTGGTTTATGGTTACTACAGCTCAGTGCAGCTCAGTGCATAGGGAGGTCTGTAGAGGGTGCTAATGCTGAGTGAACCACAGACTACAACCAATGGTTCTGGGAGAATCCTCAGCCCTTAGCTGCACTTTAAAATACAACTACAGTCATAATACTCAGCGTTATATGCGCAAGAGGGGAAAAAATATTGCACAATATGGAAATATGATATGAGGGCAAAACTCACCTCTTGGCAAACTCCAGAAAGCCAGTCATCTCTTGAGGGGAGTAGACATCAGCCAGGGGGTTGTGGGGGTTCACCAGGACTACGGCCCGCACATTCAACCCCTGACAGACAGGGCCACACCAAGGGACAGTTACACCAATGAAACATTCAAGTACCTGTATCTTCGTTTTATCAATGGATAACTATTCTGTTTTTTTAGGGGGGTCAACCTCGCTAATCGCCTTCCTCATAGCTTCCTCCAGTTTGTCCACAGTGAGGTGGAACGGCCGACTGCCACTGCCACTAGGCTAAAAGCACACAAAAAAAGCACTTTAGAAAATATATTGCCTAGAAAATGGAGCCATCAAATAACATTTACAACAATACAACACAGGGTGATATTATGGTATAGGGTGTATTATGTTAAGAAAGGAGACCTACCTCACAGTCGAGATGAACATGGAAGAGCCGAACACCGCTGTACAGATGCACATCCTCAGTGATCACTCCATAGAATGGAGTTGGAATGAGGATTGCATCTAACACACACACAGACACATTGTCAGGATAAACCTCACAATATTACATTAAATTCAACCACTGAAATCGATAAACACCATCTCTTACACAGTTTGACAAGGCATGGATGATATTTAAAACTATAATATGTGAGACATAGGTGAAACGACTGGACATACTTCTTGAGTCTACGGAGTTGAACTAACCTTCCGGGTCACAAAGCACTGCGGCTATGGATGAGAAGAGGGAGCCACAGCCATTCATCACCACAACCTGAACACACACACACACACACAAATAAAACTCTAGCTTTATGAGTAAAAACATTCTTCATAATTTAACTATTCACACCCATAGATGAATCCAGCAATCACAGCCTTATTCCCTAATGGCCAGGATTATACACTAGACTAGAGCCATTATACAGTACTACTAAGGGCTGAGGCGAGCTCACTTCACTCACATTGTCTGCTCTCAGTGGCCTGGGCGAACCACAGTAGTGGGACAGGAACCTGGACACCTCTTCTCTCAGACTAAAGAGGGGATATCATCACCATCATTATTAACATCCTCATCATCCTTATCTGTATCGCTGCTGTAATCAACATCTTTCTTGTATGTAATAAAAATGTTATTGAATTGAACTTCAATTATCTCTAACGAATACATGTACCATAACCATCCTTTTCCACATGACATATGAAGTCCTCATACAAGGTAATTGCTTACAAGCGGTGGCCTTTCCAGTCAGGATACTGCAGCAAGGCTGGGTCGATATGAAGCATGTCAGGCTGGGTCATCTGTGGCAGGGAGGCAGGGGCACAAAAAGGGTTTTGATTTATGGACGGAGAGAGAATGGTTACATTCCATTGGAGTGTAATGCAATATAGTTACAGTAAGTACAGAACCACATTCTCCAACAGACACATCACTAGCTATAAATAATGTATCATTCTGATTGACAAAGTCAGTGATCAGCAATGTGGAGCAACCACATGAACCACTCTGCCTCCCCTATTTCCTCCTGTTTCTTCCCCCTCTCTCACCCGTTTGTGCAGCAGATCATAGCACAGCTTGTTCTCACTGGTGCCCATGTTGATGATGCCCTGGAGATGAGACATCAAAATCTATCAATCTATCTTTCAGTCAATCTATCAATAGTTATTTGTCTAGCACTTTTTACAGAAACATTTGCCACAAAGTGACATGACAAGTGGTATGACACCACACACAGGTCTGGAACGACTGTTCTCAACATGCGGAGCAGCAGCAGTGTTGGAGACTCACATTGGGGTTGTCAGTGTGCTGGTATTTGTCAGCGTGGTACTGGGTGTAGCCCTCCTGTAGAATGCCCTGGTGCTGTCTAATGGAGTTGCCACGGCGAGACAGGTACACACTGTGGCCAGGGGTCTCTGCACCACTTAGTGTGGCCAGTATGCTCTCAGGTTTAGTGGGGCAATGGGCTGGGATGGATGGTGGTGGTGGTTCTGTAGTTGGGGCAGGACAGCCAAATGGGACAGACGAAGTAGCTGGGGCAGATAGGGCGTTAAGTATAGCGGTGTGTCCAGAAGTGGCAGAGGGTACAGTTGAGTCAGTAGAGAAAGTAGGAGCAAACGGTGGAGCAGTAGGGGCAGTCTGTCTAACAGCGGCCAGGGCCCCAGTGAACATGCTGAACAGACGGAGCTCATGCTGTCGCTCCTGCTCCGCCCTCCTCTCCTCCTTCTGCTCCCGCCTCTCCTCCGCCTGCGCCTCCCTCTCCAGCCGTGCCTCCTCCAGGGAGATGAGCCGCTCCTCGGCAGACCGCTGCCAGCTTAGGAAGCTGACCAGGGCCTCGTCCAGGGGCCCCCGGCCCCCACATCCACCCCCTCCTCCCCCACCAGCCCCTCTACCTGCACGCCGACGCTTCCTCTGCCTCACAGGGGCTGCAGGTCGGGAACCCTCTGGGTCACGCTGGTTCCCTGTGTCCCGGCCATCAGGACCAGCAATGGAGGCCCCTGTGCCTGAGGACCCCGCCTGGTTCTGATCACTGAAACCTGAAGACGGAAAGAGAGAGAGGAGAGAAGAGGGAAGAAGGGATAATAGATCACAAAAACGCATTTTGCTTATTAAATCCATACTTACACGTACACTCCCCTACGTATTTATTTAGACAGTGAAGCTAACACTTTAATTTGTCTCTGAACTACAATATTTGGGATTTGGGATCAAATGTCTCATGAGTCAACAGTACAGAATGTCACCTTTTATTTGAGGGTATTTTCATACATATCTATTTCAGTTTAGAAATGTGAAGGTGTCATAAGTATCTAGACAAATTCAGTTACATGTGTATTAAAGTAGTCCAAAGTTTAGTATGTGGTCCCATATTCCTTGGGACTCTTCAAGCTTGGGACTCTTCAAGCTTGGGACTCTTCAAGCTTGGGACTCTTGTCATTTTGGAGTCACTTTTATTTATATTGGATAATCATGAAGGAATCCTGAATAATGATGAGTGAGAAAGTTACAGAGGAACAAAGATCATAACTCCTAAAACATGCTAACCTCCCCTGTTATTGTAGCCTCATGGTGAGAGGTTAGCATGATCTTTGTGTCTCTAACTTTCTCACTCATCATTATTATTCACAATTCATTTACGATTATACATCATCATGGTAGCATCCACATTAATGTAGAAGTGTTCAGAGACATCTTCTATTCTTATTTACAATAAAAATGGGTCCAAAATTACACAAATATATTATTCACCCATTCAGTTCCTATTGGGCAAAAGATACAAAACTGCAAATGCAGTCACAAGCTTGATATAGTCATTGATTGCGAAGAATAATGGGACCAGATACTAAACTTTTGACAACTTTAATACACTATAAGTGAATATGTCCGAACACTTATGAAGAAAAATATATATATTCAAATGAGGGGACTACATACATAAAGTGATTTTACTTCTAAACGGTAAAACAGATATGTATGAAGCAGTGGCAGTCGGTGCCGTTTAAGGTGATGGAGGACGCTAATTTTTTTCATGAGCATGGCCTTATTTCTATTATAGCATATTAGATGACTTTCATTCATATTCTATTCAACCAGCTTAATGTAACATCGATAGGTTTAGGCTACTACATGATACTCAAATTTTCCCTATACCCATCATGAGGTTGCTACAACCTAGCCTATGAACGAAAGTTTACAACGTAGGTGCACAGGTCGAGAGAAAAATTTGAGTAGTCAAGGAGACAATACCGCCTTCAACACTCTTGACTGCATCTAGCTGATCTAGGGTGTAATAATCCACGTCATCGGCACCCCGGAAACAGTGGGTTAAATACCTTGCTCAGGTGCAGAACAACAGATTACTACTGTGTCAGCTCGGGCATTCGATCCAGCAACCTTCCAGTTACTGGCCCAACGCTCTAACCACTAGTCTACCTTTTGTTTTATCTAAAAAGGAGAATTTTTTTCATGTTGCACTTTTTCATTTTCTTTTTTATTTACTGAGGTGGATGGGAGGACCTCCTCTGAGGAGCCTCCATTGGTATGAAAATACCCTCAAATAAAAGGTGACATTCTGTACTGTTGCCTCATAGAAAACATTTGATCTCAAATCCAAAATGCTGGAATATAGGGCCAAATGTACTCATCTTCACTGTACAAATAAATACATAGGCAGAGGAGTGTATGATTATCTGACCCTGCTGGTCATCTATGAACATTTGAACATCTTGGCCATGTTCTGTTATAATCTCCACCCGGCACAGCCAGAAGAGTACTGGCCACCCCTCATAGCCTGGTTCCCTCTCTAGGTTTCTTCCTAGGTTCCGGCCTTTCTAGGGAGTTTTTCCTAGACACCGTGCTTCTACACCTGCATTGCTTGCTGTTTGGGGTTTTAGGCTGGGTTTCTGTACAGAAACTTTGTGACATCAGCTGATGTAAGAAGGACTTTATAAATAAATTGATTGATTGATTAATTGATATGTGCACAAATCAAAGTGTAATCATGTAGTGTGTTTTTGCAAGGACAAAGTTCAGTTCGAATTGCGCAATGATACAGTGTACCAAGTGTTGGGACTACAACATAATAGTTGCAACTCATACCCTCACTTTTAATAAAAGTACCGAATGAATACAAAATGATACAGGGCAAGAGGCATTTTTTGCCAACCTGAAGGAGAGAATCGCGCGCTCGTCGTGCGCTCTCCTCTCGCCATCTCGATCTGATCCTCTTGGTCCAGCCCGGCAGACTTCCCATCAGTGTCATGCTCATCTCCAGACCCGGTATGGTACAGTAGCTCTGGGGGCGCAGCATCGGAGTTCAGCAATCCGTCCTCGGACTCTGCATGCTCACATTTGATCTCAAGCAGCTCCCCCAGCCTGGGCGGATGACCAAACAAGAACCCGCCCGAAGCAGTGGAACCAAAGGCACCACCTGGCAGACCATGGATGTATGCGTCTGCCCCACTAGGCGGGCTCTGGAGGACTTGGTGGGCTATAACGGCACCGCCCAATGAGGAGTAGGATATGGCCGGTCGGTTCGTTAAGACCCGGTCCATAACGTCATAAAACTTCCACGACCTCCCGCCGCGTATCATCCTGTGGTTGTCCTTAATGCGGCGGTACTCCAGCTTCATCTTTTTTATCTTCTCCCTGCACTGGTCGCCAGTGCGATAGATACCGTTCTCCCGCAGGACGTCCGCTATTCGGTTAAATACATGTTGATTTCGGAGGCAACTTTCCAGCTCGAGTTGGACCGACTCATCTGACCACAGCTGGAGGAGTTCGGCCACCTCTGGGTCGGACCAGTTGCTGCCCCGCTCATACTTTCTACCGCGGAAATCCATTCTAGACGCCACTTTGACAGATGACAGGTCTTCTGAGTTATATTTTCTATGGAAATCAAAACAAAACTCTGTTTTTTTTTCTCTCCAATCAAAGTAGTGATAGCCAAGCATTAGCCCGAGTTTGGCTGAAGGCTAATAAACCTGCTAGTACAGGCTATCCTATTCCCGATTATTTAGGCCTAACCTGAATTAGCTAATACATGATTTGTAGGCTAAAATGATTTAAATCGTATTATGAAGCATTCAACTAAAGTAATAACAAAATCGGAGCCTACAGCCTCAAAACCAAGGTTTGTTATGCTTACAGTACTGCCAAGCTTCAGTAGACCTACCACTGCTGTCAGCTGTGACAGTTCACGCGACACTTCTGTCTATCCCGGTCTAGACCGGTTCAAGCGTGCCACAAAAGGACTACGTGTTCTATTTTTGACACAGTTAGCAACAATGTCACATAAAATAATCAAATATGGGAAGCGTATCGTACAAATTCTACATCCGGGTTGACGGCACATGCGTGCTGTCCTTATTCCGGGATAACTTTGACCCGTGTTAACAGCTGAGCCACTAGGCTGGAAACGGGCTGGTTTATTTCTCTTGAACCCGGCTGCTTGTCATGGGGTTTGTGTGCGAGCAAGCGTGTCAGAATAAAAAGGATGGCTCTTTTGCACCATCTAGTAGTCAACCGTACAACATTGAACGGAACCAATTGTTTATGCATGAACGTATGGTATAAATCCGGGAGATGGCGGTCGTAGACAACAGTTTGTGGTTGCGCAAGGTGGCGGCGTTCCACTTATGATCGAACGGTGACGTAGAGCTGTAGCACAGACACAGGGTTGCCATGTACATCGTTTTCTAGTAAATTGGGATACTTTTAAAACGATGTCGCGTTGAAAATGTATTGGTCGTGGTTTGCGGGTTATTCAGCTAATTCTAAATTTCACCGCGGCCGCCATGGCATTTCTCTAAAAAATCAGTCGGAGGTGGTTACATTAATTCGCACGGAGGTGGTTAACTTTGCTAAAAGAAAACGTTATCAAGGGAAGTGTTTTACGTATGCTCAGTTATTGTGTCTCGGGGGCTGCCTGAGTGGAAATGTGAAATGAGCGTGGTTCTTTTATGAAGAAAAGTACTATATGAAACTGACATTAAATGTGGAGAATGATACATTTGCCTCTTGGCCATCAAGTAGTCTATTAATTGATATGCCATTGTAGTCTACTTTAGGCTACCATTTGATACAATAAATATTTTGAAGTGATGATATCACTGGTCATAGGCGGGGTCTTGTTTCAGAGGACGCATAGCTCTCGACCTTCGCCTCTCCCGAGTCCGTTCGGGAGTCACAGCGATTGGATAAACCTTAACTACCAAAAACATCACGGAATGTGATGCCACCAAAACAATAAAAAATGGTTATTGCAAATAAATGTGCCCTTGTGTAGCCTACCTGGAGCTGGCAAAACAATTTAATAAATAGCCTATAACTTCAGTTTATTGTTGTTGTAAACATGTGTTGTTATGCAATTATTAATGAACATGTTTAGTAAATTAAATTAGAAGTCATCAAAGCGCTATCAAAATTCCCCATTAGTTGTTAGAACGCATTAGATTGATGGTAACAGTAGTAAGATTAGGCTAAAAATAAACATATTCAGTTCATATACAGTACCAGTCAAAAGTTAGGACACATATTCATTCAAGGGTTTTTCTTTATTTCTACTATTTTCTACATTGTAGAATAATAGTGAAGACATCAAATCTATGAAATAACGCATATGGAATCATGTAGTAACCAAAAAAAGACATAAAAACTATGAAATAACACATATGTGATCATGTAGATTTTAGATGTGGAATGGAATGGAATCATATAGATTTTAGATTCTTCAAAGTAGCCACCCCTTGCCTTGATGACAGCTTTTCACACTCTTGGTGCAGTACTCCATTGCTCTCCCTCCTGGTCAAATAGCCCTTACACAGCCTGGAGGTGGGGTTTGGGTCATTGTCCTGTTGAAAAACAAATTATAGTCCCACTAAGAGCAAACCAGATGGGATGGCGTATCGCTACAATATGCTGTGGTAGCCATGCTGGTTAAGTGTGCCTTGAATTCTAAATAAATCACAGACAGTGTCACCAGCAAAGTACCCCTATACCATCACACCTTCTCCTCCATGCTTCAAGGTGGGAACCACACATGCAGAGATCATTCTTTCACCTGCTCTGCGTCTCACAAAGACGGCGGTTGGAACTAGAAATCTCAAATTTGGACTCATCAGACCAAAGGACAGATTTCCACGGGACTAATTTCCATTGCTCGTTTTTCTTGGTCCAAGCAAGTCTCTTCTTATTATTGGTGACCTTTAGTAGTGGTTTCTTTGCAGCAATTCGACCATGAAGGCCTGATTCACACAGTCTCCTCTGAACAGTTGATGTTGAGATGTGTCTGTTACTTGAACTCTGTGAAGCATTTATTTGGGCTGTAATCTGAGGTTCAGTTAACTCTAAGGAACTTATCCTCTGCAGCAGACGTAACTCTGGGTCTTCCATTCCTGTGACGGTCCTCATGAGAGCCAGTTTCATCAAAGTGCTTGATGGTTTTTGCGACTGCACTTGAAGACATTTTCCGAATTGACTGACCTTCATGTCTTAAAGTAATGATGGACTGTTGTTTCTCTTTGCTTATTTGAGCTGTTCTTGCCATAATATGGACTTGGTCTTTTACCAAATAGGGCTATCTTCTGTATACCACCCCTACCTTGTCACAACACAACTGATTGGCTCAAACGCATCAAGAAGGAAAGAAATTCCACAAATTAACTTTTAACAAGGCACACGTGTTAATTGAAATGCATTCCAGGTGAATACCTCATGAAGCTCGTTATTTCATAGTTTTGATGTCTTCACTATTATTCTACAATGTAGAAAATCGTAGAAATAAAGAAAAAGGTGTGTGTTCAAACTTTTGACTGCTACTGTACATATTATTAATATTTAATTCAGTGATTAAAATGATGACCCCATCCTTCGTAGCTTATTACAGCAGGCTATTGGGAAACACACGCATTTCTTACCTCTAAATCACCTACCTATTCATGTTGATTTAATGAGTTTGTTAATTTTAACTAAGCAAGCTGCTAAATTGTTTAGTTTCCATATTGCCTACATCTTGTCTAGGCTACTGTAGACAATCTGAAATGAGATGTAGGCCTATCAGCGGCTATAGGCTACCTGCCTTTATCTAAGCAAACCATGGCAAAATGTAATTACAATCATAAACCCAGATTTTAGTCTGTAGCCTATGCCTATTGAAATGACAAGTCATCTCTCGCAAATGGGCGGTTTATAGTATGGTATGTGGATGAAAGTCATGCTTAGGCAAATAAACTATAAAGGGGAAAAAATGGCTAGAGTTTACACTTTTTTAGTTATTTCATGAAATGTTATTTTTCAAAAACGGATTTTTTTTTTTAAGTATCGGGGTAATTGCCCTCCCCCTCCTCTTTTTAACTCACCTTGTTCTTTCTTTGCTGTTCCTTTTCCGTACAATCCATTATTTACAATTGCACTAAATATTATTTGAATAATGCAAACGGTGATCAAAAGTTGTTTTAAATTAATTTAAAAAAAGATCGTTTGGAATATAATATTGAAATGGGATATATAGTTGAAGTCGTTGGCTGTGTCCAAGACTCGCCGTTGCATCATGCTTAGGAACAGCCCTTAGTTAGCTATGCTTAATAATAGCAGTCAAACAAGTTACATTTACATCCATTGATGGGAAATGATCTCGTGAGTTTAATAAGGTCAAATGATCTTTTCTCTTGCAACATATTCAAATTATTTTATTGCACCTTGTCATAGCTGGCAATAATTATTATTTTGAGGAAAACCGAATTTTGCTTCGAAAGTCATTACAAGTTACTATGATATTCCTTCTTAAATGTCTCGATAACGTTATGGCAAAAGGGTTTATTGTATGCATATGGCAACATCTCTTTTGCGTTGAAAACGTTTTTTGGCTAGTTTTCAGGACTTTATGGTGGGTTTTGACAATCATTGTTTTAGAAATGTCAGCTTGCCTGGCAACCTTGCAGAGATATAACAATGAAAATAGTGGAGTGTGGACGTAGCTACTTCCTGTGTTTTTTGCTATTTTATTATAGGTAGCAAAGTGGACAAATATATCAGTTTCCTGTATAAAGAAATGTATAACCTTTTGATAATTTTAGAACATGCTTTGAATATATTAGTGTGTTCGAGTAGAGCAGTATGCATATCACGGAACTGTTTTGAACGCCCTAGCTAGCTACATAGAAAAACAACTGGGTTTTGAAGTACTACTCGTTCGAGACAACGATTAATAAGACGAGGAAAGTCTACTACGAACAAAGTGTAGCAGAGTGTTAGGTGTGACAATATTGCAGTACCAAGGTACACGGGGGGACCTTGAGTGGTGTCTGAGTATGTTGAGTGGTGTCTGAGTATGTCACACGTAACTCCACAGAGTTCCTGAGCAACGCCGCGGGAGGAGAGAGCTGTCAACCGGGCAGCTGAGACGTGACGTGGACATTTTATCCGAAAAATTTGTGCAAATGTCATAGCCAACGTGTATTGTTTTGCTCTTTGAGGAAAGAGGTTGGAGAGGTATCCCGAAGTGGCGGGGTGGGAGGGAACGAATTAACCAGGGAAGCATATATGGTAATATAAACTACAAGGCAAGAGCGCATTCTCTGCCTTTTATTCCAGTGTCTGACAGAACTGTCGATACTAGATAGCTACTTCACTTACCAAGTTGGAGCTCGGAGTTCGGGGTACATTGGTGCTATAGCTACACAGGACCAGCTGACTGATGCGCCTATGTTTTATTTGATGACATGAAGTCAGCCCTTGCTGATTGAGTGCACGTCCCCATCAAAGAAATAGCTCTTGGTAAGATCTTGGCATAATGTCAAATATTGATTTATTTGTCTGTAGTGTGTGATACATTTACTTGCCTTCAACATAGTTGATTGTTTGTGCGTGTGTGTCAGTGTATGTATTTGTTCCTTCCTTTTATAAATGTTCCTTTGTATAAATGTCTGAATCAGTTTTGTATTGTAAATCTGATTTACACATGTATTGCTGTCTTATTACTATGTTATAGGCGTTTTCTGTAGCTATCAAGATCTTGATATCAAGATCAGGATTTACAGATGAGCTGACATAATACTACTGATCTGGATTTAGATGAATATCAAAGAAACAAATACAGTCCTGATTGACAGGATTATAAAGAGAGTCAGGTTTTCTTCTAAAACTGAATTTCTGTGACCCAGCTAAACCCTCTTCTGGTTATTGTATATCTGATCATTCATGCCACAAGAATCTCAGTAGGGTAAAAACAAGGTCATACATTATTGTAGCATGCAACACCAAAGTGAAGTGTGCAAGAGTTGTACATACGCAGAGCTTTCCCAATAGGATTAACTCCATGACACAATTTTCACTTTTTAAAGAATATGTTTTGGCTGCTCATCATGTCCAATATTCAGGAGCTCTTGTTTTGGTTGCCTGTGAACTTCTCTTCTGACTGGCTGAACTCGGGGTGTAACTGTTGAACACTTCGACCGGACAATTTCTACAGTGACCTGAATCCTATTGACATGACACTCACTTGGAAATAGCCTTTATTTAGATGACCCAGATCAATAGGGACGGCCTAGATGTTTTGTTCATCAGTACTAAGGAGGTATAAAGTCAATCATAAGGTGATATAATGAATGGTAAGAGGCTGACATACAGTTATCCAGGGGAATGCATTGACCCAGGCTGTGTCAGTGGATTAATGCACTATACAGTACTATGAGCTGGTGGCAGCATTCATTCTATCTTTGTGCATTCCTAAGTAGAGCCAGTCATGAGCTAAGTGGGACTGAAAAATAGTGGGAAATTCAGCAACTTGTCAAGGACAAAGAAAGTTCACTTAAAAAATGCTTTTTCTGTGGGTTTAAAACAAATAATTTTTGGGCAGAAGTTCACTACCGTTGTCCTTGAAGAGTTGCTGCATTATTTCTTCCTTTTCAGTTTGCTCCTCTGTACAGTGTGAGCTAAGCTCAGAGAGAGAGAGAGAGTAGATTGAGTTTTACCTAGTTATGCAGTCTCAGTGACTCACCTTTACTCAGCAGGTCCACACACTGATGAAGAGACCCGAGGTCACTGCCTGCCGTGCGGTGGCCTGTAGCCAAGTCTGTGTGTGTGCATGTGCGTGTCTATGCTTGCAGTTAGGGTGTTTGTGTGCTTCCCACTGCTGTGATGATCGTTGTTCCACTCCCTGATCATTGTGTGTCTCTAGAGAAGATGTGTGGTGGTATGCTGTGCTTCACTCCTCTGCAGTTCAGTAGAAACTAGGGCTGAGGAATTGGTGCTTTTTGAGGTTGCTTCGGTTTCGGTATAATTATAAAGCAAATCATTTTATAATTTTTTTGAACATGAAATGTTTTATGAAAAAAGGACGTTACAATGATTTTAGAGCTTTTTAATTCAAAAGCCAAAAATAGTGAACATTCAATTGCCAAAATATTGAAGATATTCCATTGTCTCTGTCAGGTCCTGGTTTGGTGGATATCAATAAAAAAAAATAGGAAATTACTATGAAATAATAAAACATTTCAGTTGTGTATATTTCTTAGTTTTTATTTCATTACTTATTTGTCTCTTCTCAGCTCAGGCAGTAGCAGTCAGCCAGTCAGGGCATCTAACGTTTTAGTCATCCTATTTATCTAGCCTGCCTAAGTATGTTGCAGAGCTGTCTGACAAAATAATGTTACTAGTTATTCAAAGTAAATAAGGTATACTTTTATGAACTGCATCTGTCCCTGTGGATGTTGTGTTGTGTACATTCCTCTCTCATGCGGTGTATGCGGTCTGTGTGTATCTGACCTAACGAAGCAGGCACAAAAGTGTATCCGTCCAGAGATCTGTAGACAATTACAAGACAATCATGTCTATGCCCTTACAATGGGAGTCGTTGTCCCAAAGGTCCAAAATAAACCTATATAAATGCATTGGGCTTATTTTGGAAAGCTTTTGGCGAGAGTGAAACCTCTCGCTTCACCTCTTCCTCTCTGATCCGTCAATGAGCCAGAAAAAGCTGGTGCAATGGATTATGGTCAATGTGGTTATTTACCATGTTTCTGCGCTGAACTAGGTTGAATATTTGCTTAATGAAAACTACAACTCCCTTTAGCCCAGCGTCCCACATAGTTCACTTTATTTCTCCGATTTCTCTCGAGAATGATTTGATTTCTCTGAAGAGAAACGAAATGGGTTTCAGGTAGTTAAACCAACGTCGGCCAAACATCTGCTTTGTGCATGACACAAGTAATTTTTCCAACAATTGTTTACAGACAGATTATTGCACTTATAATTCACTCTATCACAATTCCAGTGGGTCAGAAGTTTACATACACTAACTTGACAGCTTGGAAAATTCCAGAAAATTATGTCATGCCTTTAGAAGTTTCTGCTAATAGACATCATTTGAGTCAATTGGAAGTGTACCTGTGGATGTATTTCATGGACTACCTTCAAATGCAGTGCCTCTTTGCTTGACATCATGGGAAAATCAAAAGAAATCAGCCAATACCTCAGAAACAAAATTGTAGAACTCCGCAAGTCTGGTTCATCCTTGGGAGCAATTTCCAAACGCCTGAAGTTACCAAGTTCATCTGTACAAAAATAGTTTGCAAGTATAAACATCATGGGACCACGCAGCCGTCAATACCGCTCAGGAAGAAGATGCGTTCTGTCTCCTAGAGATGGACGTACTTTGGTGCAAAAAGTGCAAATCAATCCCAGAACAACAGCAAAGGACCTTGTGAAGATGCTGGAGGAAACAGGTACAAAAGTATCTATATCCACAGTAAAACGAGTCCTATATCGACATAACCTGAAAGGAGGCTCAGCAATTAAGAAGACATTGCTCCAAAACCGCCATAAAAAAAGCCAGACTACGGTTTGCAACTGCACAGATTGTGCTTTTTAACCATAATGACCATTGTTATGTTTGGAAGAAAAAGGGGGGCGGCTTGCAAGCCGAAGAACACCATCCCAACCGTGAAGCACGGGGGTGGCAGCATCATGTTGTTGGGGTGCTTTTCTGCAGGAGGGACTGGTGCACTTCACAAATAGATGGCATCATGAGGGAGGAAAATTATGTGGATATATTGAAGCAACATCTCAAGACATCAGTCAGAAGGCTAAAGCTTGGTCGCAAATGGGTCTTCCAAATGGACAATGCCTCCAAGCATATTTCCAAAGTTGTGGCAAAATGGCTTACGGACAACAAAGTCAAGGTATTGGAGTGGCCATCACAAAGACCTGACCTCAATCCTAGAGAGATTTGTGGGCAGAACTGAAAAAGTGTGTGCGAGCAAGGAGGCCTAAAAACCTGACTCAGTTACACCAGCTCTGTCAGGAGGAATGGGCCAAAATTCACTTATTGTTGGAAGCTTGTGAAAGACTACCCGAAATGTTTGACCCAAGTTAAACAATTTAAAGACAATGCTACCAAATACTAATTGAGTGTATGTAAACTTCTGACTTTAGGCTACTCATTCTCATCAACAGGAGATTGTTTATTGTTACTCGCTTGTATCATTTTACAAAATCAGCCTGGGGTCAGCCTGTCCGTGCTCAGACCATACGCCGTACACTGCATCAAATTGGTCTGCATGGCTGTCGTCCCAGAAGGAAGCCTCTTCTAAAGGTGATGCACAAGAAAACCCGCAAACAGTTTGCTGAAGACAAGCAGACTAAGGACATGGATTACTGGAACCATGTCCTGTGGTCTGATGAGACCAAGATACACTTATTTGGTTCAGATGGTGTCAAGTGTGTGTGGCAGCAACCAGGTGAGGAGTCCAAAGACAAGTGTGTCTTGCCTACAGTCAAGCATGGTGGTGGGAGTGTCATGGTCTGGGGCTGCATGGGTGCTGCCGGCACTGGGGAGCTACAGTTCATTGAGGGAACCATGAATGCCAACATGTACTGTGACATACTGAAGCAGAGCATGATCCCCCTCCCTTCAGAGACTGGGCCGCAGGGCAGTATTCCAACATGATAACGACCCCAAACACACCTCCAAGACGACCACTGCCTTGCTAAAGAAGCTGAGGGTAAAGGTGATGGACTGGCCAAGCATGTCTCCATACCTAAACCCTATTGAGCATCTGTGGGGCATCCTCAAACGGAAGGTGGAGGAGTGCATGGTCTCTAACATCCACCAGCTCCGTGATGTCGTCATGGAGGAGTGGAGGAGGACTCCAGTGGCAACCTGTGATGATGGTGGCCACACAAAATATTGACACTTTGGGCCCAATTTGGACATTTTCACTTAGGGGTGTACTCACTTTTGTTGCCAGCGGTTTATACATTAATGGCTGTGTGTTGAGTTATTTTGAGGGGACAGCAAATTTACACTGCTATACAAGCTGTACACTCTACTTTACATTGTAGCAAAGTGTCATTTCTTCAGTGTTGTCACATGAAAAGATATACTCAAATATTTACAAAAATGTGAGGGGTGTACTCACTTTTGTGATATACTGTATGTAAGAATGCTGTTCATCGACTACAGGTCAGCATTTAACACCATAGTACCCTCCAAACTAATCAATATGCTCGAGACCCTGGCCTGTGCAACTGGGTCCTGGACTTTCTGATGGGACGCCCCCAGGTGGTGAGGGTAGGAAACAACATCTCCAACCCGCGGATCCTCAACACTGGGTGCACAAGGGTGCGTTCTCAGCCCCCTCCTGTACTCCCAGTTCACCCATGACTGTGTGGCCATGCACACCTCCAACTCAGAGGTGAGGGCCCTCGGAGTGTGGTGTCAGGAAAATAACCTCACACTCAACGTCAACAAAACAAAGGAGATGATTGTGGACTTCAGGAAACAGCAGAGGGAGCACCCCCCTATCCACATCGACCTGACAGTAGTGGAGAAGGTGGAAAGTTTTAAGTACCTCGGTGTACACATCACGGGACAACCTGAAATGGTCCACCCACACAGACAGCGTGGTGAAGAAGGCGCAACAGCACCTCTTCAACCTCTGGAGGCTGAAGAAATTTGTCTTGTCACCAAAAACACTGACAAACTTTTACAAATGCACAATCGAGAGCATTCTGTCGGGCTGTATCACCGCCTGGTACGGCAACTGCTCTGCCCACAACGGTAAGGCTCTCCAGAGGGTAGTGAGGTCTGCACAACGCACCAGCAGGGGTAAGCTACCTGCCCTGCAGGACACCTACACCACCTGATGTCACAGGAAGGCCAAAAAGATCATCAAGGACAACAACCACCCAAGCCACTGCCTGTTCACCCCGCTATCATCCAGAAGTACAGGTGCATCAAAGCTGGGACCGAGAGACTGAAAAACAGCTTCTATCTCAAGGCCATCAGACTGTTAAAACCTGATAGGGATAGGGCTGATTGCTGCCCCCTTTGGGGTGATTGCGTGCCCATGGTAAACAGAAAAGAAATCTGTCAAAAATTGCTAATATATGCAATTAAAAATTATTATTGAATAGAAAACACTCTAAAGCTTCTAAAACCGTTTAAATTATGTCTGTAAGTAAAGCAGAACTCTCAGGGCACTCATTCTCCCAAACTCTCTCTTGTCATCCAAAAAGTTGGCCCAACTTTGACGTCATCGCCCCCACCCTTCCCAAGCACCTACAGTCCTGGGAACAGTTCCTATGCCTTCAGCGCGGTGTCCGCTTTCAATGGGGCTTCTCATTGTGTGAATCGCGAGCTCACGAGAGTAATGACGGGCCAAAACCTTTCGGTCGCGCGAGAAAACAGGTTACTCTCATGCGCATTCTGCTCCTGTGGTGTCTTTCTTCCAAGATTGATTAAACGTGTGTTTCTCTTTGTCCTGAGAATTGCTGTGAAGCTATATAACATGCTAACGCTGTGTTCTGAACCAAGTTTGACAAGTTTAGTCGACATATAATATGTAATTTCGACGTTTTGGTGCGAACTAACTTTACTTTTTGGCTGCATTTCAACCGAAATATGTCGTGTTTGATAACCGAAAGACACAGACTTCAAAACTAAAGCTGTTTTTGGTAAGTATAAACCCTTCCAGGTCTTCTGATGGAAGAACAGCAAAGGTAAGGGAACATTTATGTGTTAAATTTGGGTTTCTGTGGACTCCGAGATAGAGGAGCCAAAATGCTAATTCCTGAGCGCCGACTCACATTATAGCCTAGTGAACGAAATCTGTAAAGTTAAAAATAAATGTAACACAGCGATTGCATTTAGAAGAAGTGTATCTTTCTATATATATGTAGAACATGCATATTTAGTCAAAGTTTATGTTGTGTATTCCATGTTAGCTGACGGCATGTGCAGAAGCCATCGTCATTTCTCCGGACATTTGAGTAGCATTTTTTTAACAATGCGTCATTGTAAACAGAGATTTATGGCATATTATTGAAAAAAACATAAATGTACTGTGTAACATGTTATATTTCTGTCATCTAATGAAGATTTCAAAAGGTTAGTGAAATTATTTTATTTTAATCCTGCGTTTGGTGATTGCATATTTTGTTCAATTTGGCTATGGAAATTAGCTGTGTCTTCGGTGTGTATTCCGTGGTGGTTTGACATAAATATGCGCTATGTTTTCACCGTAAAACATTTTAGAAATCTGACTTGGTGGCTAGATGAACAAGGTGTTTATCTTTCATTTGAGCTATTGGACTTGTTAATGTGTGGAGGTTAAATATTTCTAAGAATATTTTTGCGTTCTGTGCGCCATTGTGTCAGTTGAGCAGTGGGGGAGGGTACCCCTAGAGGGACATGTGGGGCCATGTAGTTTTAAACAGCCATCACTAACATTGAGTGTCTGCTGCCAACATACTGACTCAATCCTCTAGCCACTTTAATAATAAAAAATGTGATGTAATAAATGTATCACTAGTCACTTTAAACAGTTCCACTTTATATAATGTTTACATACCCTACAGTACTCATCTCATATGTATATACTCATATGTATATATATGTATATACTGTACTCTATACCATCTATACCATCTACTGCATGCCTATGCTGTTCGGCCATCGCTCATCCATATATTTATATGTACATATTCTTATTCATTCCTTTACACTTGTGTGTAAAAGGTCATTGCTGTGAAATTGTTAGATTACTTGTCAGATATTACTGCATGGTCAGAACTAGAAGCACAAGCATTTCGCTACACTCGCATTAACATCTGCTAACCATGTGTATGTGAACAATAAAATTTGATTTGATTAAAACACATAAGATGTGTCTATATATGGAACAATTCACATTTAAAAATGTTGACCAATCAATTGGTCGAAAGAAAAGACGATTCTTGTTGAACAAGATTTGTTTAGGGACAGCCCTAGGTTCTACACACACATTCAGGTGTGCAAGCTAAAGAGAGAGAGTGTAAATTACAGAGAAGAGGGGAAGGAGAAAATCAAATCACTCCCCTGGATGTCACCCTGCATAGCCACAGTGCTCCTGAGCTCATTAGAAACAGAGCTGAACCTCAAGAGTGGGGGGGGGGGGGGATCTGACAGAGAAGGCGAAAGAGGGAGAGAGAGTGAGAGAAATAGAGAGAGGAGCAAACACACAAAATGATGCAACTAACATTCTCTCTCTCTCTCCACCCTCTCTCCTTTAGTCTACTACAGTGATGGACAAAAGCCTTAGATCAGATTAAAACAGCCCTTCCATTAGATAGCTTCATTCCAGACTGAACCTCTAACGGTCAAAATTAGATATACTGTACGTGCTCATTACTGGACTGAAATGAGAAGAGGCTGAAACGAATGGGGCAAGCATTCCAATAAAATTACATTTCTGATAATTATCATTAACAGTGCTTGCTGAAACGTCTGTATACTAATGACAGACCTGCAAGTCTGGCTCCCTGAAACTGTGATACAGCCCATTACTGTGATCAGGGTACAATGAACAATTTGTTAATTTCTTCTCGTACCTCAATGAGACTGCTATCCTAGAAGATAAAGTAGACTAGACCTGAAGGCATTTCTGTTCTGCTTAAAATGAACATTTGCTGCTTCAGTCTTTGAATTAAGCTGTTATGTTTATTGTTTGTTTCCTAAGAAACATTTCATAACTGACTTTCAAAAAGGAAGACACAGCTTGCGTACATCCTGTAGTATTAAGAAAAACACAGAGCAAGCATTTCAATACTCACCAGGGCTATAAATTAGCTGGAGCTCCCAAATTTAAAAATATTTAGTACCAGAAAAAGAGATTGATTCAAATGTATTTGATTAGATATAGCCTACATTAGTCCAATATTCGTCTGATTAATCAGGTTTTTATACACAATTAATTGGTATATACACCCTGAGAAACCTGTGTGCAAAATGTTGTAAATGTTCCTTATTGAGAAATCATGTGACTAAACTGAATAAAAAGAAGAAACTACACTATGAAACAAAGATAAATTAAATAAAGAATGATAGTAAGAAGTTTTGGGGCACCTTAAATGAAATTCTGGGGAAAAAGGCAAACTCAGCTTCATCATTCACTGAATCAGATGGCTCATTCATCACAAAACCAACTGATATTGCCAACTACTTTAATATTTTTTTCATTGGCAAGATTAGCAAACTTAGGCATGACATAACAGCAACATATCCTGACACTACATATCCAAGTACATCTGATCAAATTACGAAAGACAAGCGTTGTAATTTTAAATTCCATAAAGTTAGTGTGGAAGAGGTAAAAAATGATTGTTGTCTATCAACAAGGACAAGCCACCGGGGTCTGACAACTTGGATGGAGGATAATAGCGGAAAATATTGCCACTCCTATTCGCCATATTTTCATTTTAAGCCTACTAGAAAGTGTGTGCCCTCAGGTTTGGAGGGAAGCAAAAGTCATTCCGCTACCCAAGAATAGTAAAGCCCCCTTCACTGGCTCAAATAGCCGACCAATCAGCCTGTTACCAACCCTTAGTAAACTTTTGGGGAAAAAATGGTGTTTGACCAGATACAATGCTATTTTACAGTAAACAAGTTGACAACAAATTTTCAGCATGCTCATTGAGAAGGACATTCAACAAGCACAGCACTTACACAAATGACTGATGATTGGTTGAGAGAAATTGATGATAAAAAGAGTGTGGGGGCTGTTTTGTTAGACTTCGGAGCGGCTTTTGACTATGATCAATCATAGTCTGCTGCTGGCAAAACTTATGTGTTATGGCTTTACACCCTGCTATATTGTGGATAAATAGTTGCCTGTCTAACAGAACACAGAGGGTGTTCTTTAATGGAAACCTCTCCAACATAATCCAGGTAGAATCAGGAATTCACCAAGGCAGCTATCTAGCACCATTACTTTTTTCAAACTTTACTAATGAATTGCCACTGGCTTTGAGGAAAGTCATAGTGTCTATGTACAGTGGGGCAAACAAGTATTTAGTCAGCCACCAATTGTGCAAGTTCTCCAACTTAAAAAGATGAGAGAGGCCTGAAATGTTCATCATATGTACATTTCAACAAAAAATCCAGAAAATCACATTGTAGGATTTTTAATGAATTTATTTGCAAATTATGGTGGAAAATTAGTATTTGGTCACCTACAAACAAGCAAGATTTCTGGCTCTGACTTCTTTTTTAAGAGACTCCTCTGTCCTCCACTCGTTACCTGTATTAATGGCACCTGTTTGAACTTGTTATCAGTATAAAAGACACCTGTCCACAACCTCAAACTATCACACTCCAAACTCCACTATGGCCAAGACCAAAGAGCTGTCAAAGGACACCAGAAAGAAAATTGTAGACCTGCACCAGGCTGGGAAGACTGAATTTGCAATAGGTAAGCAGCTTGGTTTGAAGAAATCAACTGTGGGAGCAATTATTAGGAAATGGAAGACATACAAGACCACTGATAATCTCCCTCGATCTGGGGCTCCACGCAAGATCTCACCCCGTGGGGTCAAAAAGGTCACAAAAATCCCAGAACCACACGGGGGGACCTAGTGAATGACCTGCAGAGAGCTGGGACCAAAGTAACAAAGCCTACCATCAGTAACACACTACGCCGCCAGGGACTCAAATCCTGCAGTGCCAGACGTGTCCCCCTGCTTAAGCCAGTACATGTCCAGGCCCGTCTGAAGTTTGGATGATCCAGAAGAAGATTGGGAGAATGTCATATGGCGAGATGAAACCAAAATATAACTTTTTGGTAAAAACTCAACTCGTGGTGTTTGGAGGACAAAGAATGCTGAGTTGCATCCAAAGAACACCATACCTACTGTGAAGCATGGGGGTGGAAACATCATGTTTTGGGGCTGTTTTTCTGCAAAGGGACCAGGACGACTGATCCATGTAAAGGAAAGGATGAATGGGGCCATGTATCATAAGGGTTTGAGTGAAAACCTCCTTCCATCAGCAAGGGCATTGAAGATGAAACGTGGCTGGTGTTCTTTGGATGCAACTCAGCATTCTTTGTCCTCCAAACACGACGTGTTGAGTTTTTACCAAAAAGTTATATATATATTTTTTTTTTAAAGGTATAATTTTAGTGAATGATATCATAAATAGGACTGGTGGAGTTGTGTCACACATGCAGCTAACACAGACGTATGGAAATGTCTGCTCTACCCAAAATTACAACCAACTAATTACAGCATTACCACAAAAATGGAAAAGGCAAGTAGAAGGGGAATTAAGTAAGGAACTTTTACGTCTGCCCTGCATTAAAGAACATAAAAGGTTTAAGAAATGTGTGATAAATAAAAACATAAACCAATTTCATTTAAGGACCAAAAAATTGACAGCTGTGCCATATAAATTGCAAAATAGTTGGGAAGAGATTTCCGATGTACCCATTCCATGGCACATGGTTTATGAATTGACACGCAAAACAAATTCAAATTTTTCTATTTAAATTACTATACAAATTTATTGCAACCAATAGAATATTATATATACGGCGATACAATCTTCCCAGCTCTGCAGATTTTGCTGTGAGGAGCAGAGTCATTAGATCATTTATTTTGGTACTGTCCATATGAACTTGTTTTTGGTCACAGGTCCAGGAATGGCTGAAGAATTCCAACATTTGCCCAGAACTAATGCTGCAGTTAGCAATACTGGGTGATTTGAAAAGTCATAGTCAATCAATCAATAATATAATAATTATTTTAGCAAAATGTTTTATCTTTAACAGTCTGTAGAAGCTATGAGAGTTGAAAGGTTCAGTACTTTTGTGAAGCATCACAGCACAGTTGAAAAATATATGGCAAATATAAATAAAAATGGATGGTGTTGAGATAGATGGGAGGGATTGAATGGAGCTGAAGAGTGGGACTAATAACAAGATAACCAAGGTAAAACATATGGGGTCTGAAAAATGAATATAGATTCAGAAATGTAGTGAAATAGCACAGTTACAAATCAAAATCAAACTGGATGGACATCAGAATTAGAGGAAGGACTAAAAACAAACAAAATATAACTATTGTAAAATAGATTGTGTCTGTAAAATGTGTATAATATGTATAAACTGAAGGTAGAAGCCTAACACTGAACCAAAACCGGCTACATCGTGCGCCATCGTGCATACATTTATTTTGTCCCCCTACACCAAACGCGATCACGACACGCAGGTTAAAATATCAAAACAAACTCTGAACCAATTACATTAATTTGGGCACAGGTCGAAAAGTATTAAACATGTATGGCAATTTAGCTAGCTAGCTTGCACATGCTAGCTAATTTGTCCTATTTAGCTAGCTTGCTGTTGCTAGCTAATTTGTCCTGGGATATGAACATTGAGTTGTTATTTTACCTGAAATGCACAAGGTCTTCTACTCCGACAATTAATCCACACATCTCTCCTCCTTCCAGGCTTTTTCATCTTTGAACTTATATGGCATCTAAAATTTCATAGTATTACCACGACGACCGGCAAAAAAGTTTGCCTTTAAATCACCCACATGGGTATAACCAGTGAGGAGATGGCACGTTTGTACCTGCTTCTATAAACCAATGAGGAGATGGGAGAGGCAGGACGTGCAGTGCGATCTGCGTCAGAAATAGGAATGACTTCTATTTTAGCCCTTGGCAACGCAGATGCTCGTTGGCGCGCGCGAGCAGTGTGGGTGCAATAATTGAATAACATGGATTTCTAAATACATTTTGCAACACTCGCGCACGCGATGTGTCTGGTCTGGTCAGCATGTAAGTGTTATTGTTTTGTTTTGTGTTGTGTTATTAGTTTACTCCAATTGGGGGAAGGCTGATAGGGTTTGCGGGGAATATCAATGGTATATTCAAAAAAAAAAAAGTATGTATATCTACAGTGGGGAGAACAAGTATTTGATACACTGCCGATTTTGCAGGTTTTCCTACTTACAAGGCATGAAGAGGTCTGTAATTTTTATCATAGGTACACTTCAACTGTGAGAGACGGAAACTAAAACAAAAATCCTGAAAATCACATTGTATGATTTTTAAGTAAAAAGAGGCAGGGGTAGGGGTTCATAAAAATGTAAAATAACAAAACCTTGATTCTTGCGATACAGGCATTTGGAATATCGTGCAAAAACATGCATTCTAATTAATCTTATAAATTCTCTCTATCGCCCAGCCATAGCCTTAGTGTAACCTGCAACCTGCAATAGATCCTCCCAATTAAAGTTAAGGATGTTTAGTGAAATGTTTTTTTGACAGATCCAGATTTTAATGATCACCCTGGGACTTTGGGAAACCAATGGTTGTGTGACTCCACCTAAAGACTAATCATGATAAATAAATTGCCTTCAACTGTTTGAATAATGTGTGGTCCAGGTAGTGATAGGGTAAAAAATTGATACAGTTACATATTGGGATATTATTTTTGATGATATATTGTATCGTTTTGACAATATGGCAAAAAGAATAATTGCGCTAGTTGGCTGTACCTGCACCAACTCCGGTATTTTCCTTCATAACTTGTTCTCCATCTTCTGTTGAAATAGGGAGCCTATTTGTTTTCAGCACTTTTACTTAAATGACTGATCAAAACTCATTTTCTCATGGCTCTCTCTTGTCCTTCTGCAGAAGTCATATGTTGAGCAATATGTTTGGAACGTAGAATTTCAATAATTGTATTTGTCACGTGCCGAATAATAAAGATGTAACCCTTACTGTGAAATGCTTACTTACAAGCCCTTAACCTCTAAGGGATTGGTGTCCCTAAACCGGGGCAGTTGTTGCTCAATATGCGATAATGTGACTAGAGGGACATTGTCTTATATAGGCAGGAAGCTTAAATTCTTTTTAATCTAACTTACAATAACCAATTTACAGTAGCTATTACAGAAAAAAATACCATGCTATTGCTTGAGGATAGTGTACAACAACAAAACACTTTTATCAAGGCAACTGGTTTGATATGTTCACCTCTGAAGGTAAATAAATGTGCTTACATTCAGTAAACTTGCTCTAATTTCTCATCCTGAGGGTCCCAGAGATAAAATGTAGCATAGTTATGTTTAAGAAAATCTATTTTTATATTCAAATGTAGGAACAGGGGTCTACAGGTTGAACCCACTGCTGTCTCCGTCTCCACAGCCACCACGCCCGGTGGTTAGATGTGTGAAAGTTAGTCTATTTTCTGTAGGGAAGCTAATGATCCATCATGTATGACATTCCTGGGAGTATGTAAACTTAATTTTTTTATTACCATAGCATTTTTGTATGCTCTCTATAGGTATTTACTTGAAAATGTATAAATTGAACAATTCGACAAATTTGGGCAAACTCCTGGCAGACCTGATACAAAATATTGTGTAGTGAACTAATTATTCACTGGATCAATCTGAAACTTTCCACACACACTGCTGCCATCTTGTGGACAACATCTAAATTATACCTAGAATCCTATCTCAATGTATGGCCTTTCTGTTGCATTTCAAAGATGTATTATCTTTTACCAGATCTAATGTGTTATATTATATATCCTACATTCATTTCACATTTCCACAAACTTGTTTCCTTTCAAGTGGTATCAAGAATATGCATATCCTTGCTTCAGGTCTTGAGCTACAGGCAGTTAGATTTGGGTATGTCAAATTAGGCGGAAATTGAAAAAAAGGGTCCGGTCCTCTTAAACAAAAGTGCAGTTATAAGAAAATAGAGTTACTAAAGTAAAAAATAACAATAATGAGGCTATATACAGGGGGACCGGTACCGAGTCAATGTGCGGGGGTACAGGTTAGTCGAGGAACTCTCAACGCGCTCTACTTCAGCCCGTTGATGTTAATGGGGGCCTGTTCAGCCCTCCTTTTCCTATAGTCCATGATCAGCTCCTTTGTCTTGCTCACAATAAGGGAGAGGTTGTTGTCCTGGCACCACACTGCCAGGTCTCTGAGCTCCTCCCTATAGGCTATGTCATCGTTGTCAGTTATCAGGCCTACCACTGTTGTGTCGTCAGCAAACTTAATGATGGTGTTGGAGTCGTGCTTGGCCACGCAATCGTGGGTGAACAGGGAACACAGGAGAGGACTAAGCACACACCCCTGAGGGGCCCCAGTGTTGAGAATCAGCGTGGCAGATGTGTTGTTGCCTACCCTTACCACCTGGGGGCGGCCCATCAGGAAGTCCAGGATCCAGTTGTAGCAGGAGGTGTTTAGTCTCAGGGTCCTTAGCTTAGTGATGAGCTTTGTGGGCATCTTTGTTTCTGTTGGAGCGGTATGCAAATTGGAGTGGCTCTAGGGTGTCCGGGATTATGGTGGTGATTTGAGCCATGACTAGCCTTTCAAAGCACTTCATGGCTACTGACGTGAGTGCTGCGGTGCAGTAGTCATTTTGTCAGGTTACCTTGGCTTTCTTGGGCACAGGGACTATGGTGGTCTGCTTTAAACATGTAGGCATTACAGATTCGGTCAGGGAGAGGTTGAAAATGTCAGTGAAGACACTTTCCAGTTTGTCCACGCATGCTCTCAGTACATGTCCTGGTAATCCGTCTGACCCGCTGCCTTAAATGTTGACCTGTTTAAAGTCTTCCTCACATCAGCTACGGAGAGGTGATCACAGTATCGAATCGCAATACATATAGAATCATGAGAATCGCAATACACATCGTATCGGCACCTGAGTGTTGTGATAATATCGTATCGTGAGGTCCCTGGCAATACCCAGCCCTAGATCCAGACAGCACAGAGCAGACACATGAACAGCTAAGACTGCATCATCTCCGTAAGCTATGCCTCGGTGGCTTCCTGAGTCTCTATTCTCATTAGGCTGTCTGTGACTAACTGAAAGCCCATCTATGATGCCTGGACAGAGTGAGGGCTCTCAGGGGAGAGAGAGAGCTTTACCCACTCTGTTTTTAGATAGCGCAGCCTCAGCACAAATCACAGCTTAACTCTCCCCCATATGACAGATCACAGCTAAGCCTGAACAAACAAAAAAAAACAGAACAACGCAAGCTGCCTTCGCACAGTAGGACTTCTCTTGCAAGCAAACCTACTCTCTTGATCCTGTTCTTTCGCCCTCATCTGAAACTCTCTCTAAATTCAATTACGGCTCGACTTGTTTTTTAGATGAGTACTATTTCTGGTGTTTTTAAGTACAGCACAAAGACTTTTGAAAAAGTCCCTGATGCTGTTGTAGCCTCTTTAACAAGAGAAAGATGTCAAATAGAGCCTCTGTTTCTTTCTCTCTCGAAGGAGAAACTGTGTTGGAAGAAAACAAATTCTTTCTATGCATGCTGTGGTCTGTGGTCTCCTATTTTTGCTCTGTGCTGTGGCATGTGGGGGTGTGCACATTGAGTGAGCATGTATGGAAGTTTACATACACCTTAGTCAAATACATTTAAACTCAGTTTTTCACATTTCCTGATACTTAATTCTAGTAAAACAGTCCCTGTCTTAGGTCAGTTAGGATCACCACTTTATTTTAAGAATGTGAAATGTCAAAATAATAGTAGAGAGAATGATTTATTTCAGCTTTTATTTCTTTCATCACATTCCCAGTGGTTCAGAAGTTTTCATACACTCAGTAAGTATTTGGTAGCATTGCCTTTAAATTGTTTAACTTGGGTCAAACGTTTCGGATAGCCTTCCACAAGCTTCCCACAATAAGTTGGGTGCATTTTGGTCCATTCCTCCTGACAGAGCTGGTGTAACTGAGTCAGGTTTATAGGCCTCCTTGCTCGCACACGGTTTTTAAGTTCTATACACATTCTATACACATTTTCTATAGGATTGAGATCAGGACTTTGTGATGGTCACTCCAATACCTTGACTTTGTTGTCCTTAAGCCATTTTGCCACAACTTTGGAAGTATGCTGGGGGTCATTGTCCATTTGGAAGACCCATTTGCGACCAAGCTTTAACTTCCTGAGTGTTGTCTTGAGATTTTGCTTCAATATATCCACATAATTTTCCTCCCTCATGATACCATCTATTTTGTGAAATGCACCAGACTCTCCTGAAGCAAAGCACCCCCACAACATGATGCTGCCACCCCCGTGCTTCACGGTTGGGATGGTGTTCTTCGGCTTGCAAGCCGCCCCCCTTTTGCCTGCAAACATAATGATGGTCATTATGGCCAAACAGTTCTATTTTTGTTTCATCAGACTAGAGGACATTTCTCCAAAAAGTACTTACCTTTGTCCCCATATTCAGTTGCAAACCGTAGCCTGGCTTTTTTATGGTGGTTTTGGAGCAGTGGCTTCTTCCTTGCTGAGCGGCCTTTCAGGTTATGTCGATATAGGGCTCATTTTACTGTGGATTTGACTGTTTTACTGTTTCCTCCAGGATCTTCACAAGGTACTTTGCTGTTGTTCTTGGATTGATTTGCACTTTTCGCACCAAATTATGTTCATCTCTAGGAGACAGAACACTTCTCCTTCCTGAGCGGTATGACGCTACGTGGTCCCATGGTGTTTCTACTTGCGTACTATTGTTTGTACAAATGAACGTGGTACCTTCAGGCATTTGGAAATTGCTCCCAATAATGAACCAGACTTGTGGAAGTCTACACATTTTTTTCTGAGGTCTTGGCTGATTCCTTTTGATTTTCCCATGATGTCAAGCAAAGAGGTACTGAGTTTGAAGGTAGACCTTGAAATTCATCCACATGTACACCTTCAATTGACAGAAATTATGTCAATTAGCCTATCAAAAGATTCTAAAGCCATCACATCATTTTCTGGAATTTTCCAAGCTGTTTAACCTCTCTAGGGTATGTGGGACACTAGCGTCCCACCTGGTCAACATACAGTGAGATTGCAGAGCGCCAAATTCAAATACAGAAATACTCATTACAATAATTCAGAAAATATACAACTATTTTACATAGGTTTAAATATTAACTTCTTGTGAATCCAACCACAGTGTCAGATTTAAAAAATGCTTTACAGCGAAAGCATACCTTACGATCATTTGAGAACATAGCCCAGCAGACAAATCATTACAAACAGTAACCAGCCAAGTAGAAGAGTTACTTACACAAGTCAGAAATAGAGATACAATGAATCACTTACCTTTGATGATCTTCATATGGTGCACTCAGAATACATACTTTTTTTCAATAAATGTTCCTTTTTTTCGATAAAGTCTCTTTAAATCCAAAAACTCCATTTTATTTGCGTGTTTTCTTCAGTAATCCACAGGCTCAAACACAGTAACACCAGGCAGACAAAAAATCCAAATAGTATCCATAAAGTTCAAAGAAACATTTCAAACGATGTTCATAATCAATTCTCAGGTTGTTTTTAGCCTAAATAATCGATAATATTTCAAACGGACAATAACGTCATCAACTCTCTCGGTCACGCGCATGAAAAACCTCTGTGACACAGCAGGGTCCACTCATTCAGACTGCTCTTACTCCCTCATTTTTAGAATACAAGTCTGAAACAATTTCTAAAGACTGGTGACATCTAGTGGAAGGCATAGGAACTGCAATTTGAGTCCTAAATCAATGGATACTGTAAGGGCATTGAATAGAAAACTACAAACAAACAAAAAAATCCTACTTCCTGAATGGATTTTTCTCAGCTTTTTGCCTGCCAAATCACTTTTGTTATACTCACAGACACTATTTTAACAGTTTTGGAAACTTTAGAGTCTTTTCTATCCAAATCAAGTATATGCATATCCTATCTTCTGGGCCTGAGTAGATGGCAGTTTAATTTGGGCACCCTTTTCATCCAAAATTCCAAATGCTGCCCCCTACCCTAAAGAAGTTAAAGTCACAGTCAACTTAGTGTATGTAAACTTCTGACCCACTGGAATTGTGATACAATGAGTTATAAGTGAAGTAATTTGTCTGCCCCCTATCCTAGAGAAGTTAAAGGCAGTTACAGTCAAGTAGGCACAGTATTTTAACTTCTGACCCACTGGAATTGTGATACAGTGAATTATAAGTGAAATAATCTGTCTTTAAACAATTGTTGGAATAATTACTTGTGTCATGCACAAAGTAGATGTCCTAACCTACTTGCCAAAACTATAGTTTGGTAACAAGAAATTTGTGGAGTGGTTGAAAAACGAGTTTTAATGACTCCAACATAAGTGTATGTAAATTTCCGACTTCAACTGTACCTGTGTGTGTGTGCGTATGCAAATGTGTGTTTTTCCCCCTCTTTTTCTCCAGGTCACTGCTCTACTTGGCTGCTGTGAGGGAGCTCAGGGCTGTGACTGATAAGCAGTGATACTTCTCCACCCCAGACAGACGGACAGAGTGCCTCTTTCCGGTGCCCCTGCTCTCCTTTTCATGGATGCCAGGCTGGCCCTGCTGCAGCTTGGGACTCTCCTGGGTCTCCTGTCCTTAGCACTGGAGTTTACTTCTGAACCGACCGCTGCCGAGGAGGTCTACACTAACACCTGGGCAGTCCATATAGAGGGAGGACCACAAGAGGCTGACCGCATCTCCAGGAAACATGGTTTCATCAACCACGGCAATGTGAGTAGCACAGCAGTGGACTCTGTGGAGCCTCTCTAGTCAGAGTGTATGACCTGTCTATGCCCTGCCTATGCCCTGCATCTGTGGTCAGTTGAAGCCCTGTTCAGTTGAAGCCCTGTCAGTGACAACCTGCTCAACAGGCTTCAATGCACAACAAGACACATAAAGACATAACAGCCTATAAGCCCTCAGGTTTTGAGAGTGCATGTCATGGCTCGTCCATCCCTTAAGTTCAGCTGATAGCTGGCAGCTAAAGCCTGCACTTCTTCTAGTTAATTGGGGCATACCATACCATGCATATGTGTGTGTCTGTGTGTGGTAGTTTACGTGCCTCTGCCCAACACACAGCTGGGCAGTCTGGCTCTCCAGGTGGAGGGTTTTGCCAGTCAGTCTGTTTACTCTGGGTTCTATATGGAGCATCCTAGGAAAGAGTTATTTTAGGATTACATGGGAAGTATGATTGTAATTGGGGAAAAGAAACAAGCAGGTAAGTCTGAGACTAGCCTGTCTAGTGTCCTGTCCTCTTTTAAGCCTCAGCCTCCTTCCATATCCCTCGCTTTGTGGAGAGTGTGGGGAAGAGGGAGAATTTGTGTGTGCGGCTGTTCGTGTATTTGAGTCAATTGGAATTTGATCCTTTTTCATAAACACACACAGGCCCACAAATGTTGATCATTAGTATATATTTCTCTGGACTCCCCGGTTATGTGCTTTGTTATTGCCAGTTAGTAGTCCTTCTACTCCTTCATCTTTTCAATCACAGTTCAGTCGTTCCGCAGTAGACTTCACTCTATTTTCACGTATGCATGCAGTGAGCTTCACTACACACACCACTGAACAGCCGTCTGGATTCTTCCGTGGGAATACATGCATAGGAGGTTCTGAACTCCCAAACCTTCCTTCACCCTCTCCCCCCCCGAAAATAGGATTTTCAGAGCGGTTTGCAAAATGAATTTAGGTTTATCTTCTGCTTTCTTTATGTTGCTGTCCATGCAGCTTCTGTCTTGAGGACTGTTTTGCTAGCACAGACTGGAATATGATCCGGGATTCATCCAATGGCATTGAGGAGTATACCACCTCAGTCACCAGCTTCATCAAAAAGTGCATCGATGACATTGTCCCCACAGTGACGATACGTACATTTCCCAACCAGAAGCCATGGATTACTGGCAACATCCGCACCGAGCTAAAAGGCTAGAGCTGCCGCTTTCAATGAGCGGGACAGTAATCCGGATGCTAATAACAAATCCTGCTATGCCCTTAGACTAACCATTAAACAGGCAAAGAGCCAATACAGGGCTAATATTAAATCCTACTACACCGGCTCTGATGCTCGTCGGATTTGGCAGGGCTTGCAAAATATTACGGACCACAAAGGGAAACCCAGCCACGAGCTAGCCAGTGACTCGAGCCTACCAGATGAGCTAGATGCCTTTTAAGCTGGACGAGAGCACCAGCTGTTCTGTGATCACGCTCTCCGTAGCCGGTGTGTGCAAGACCTTTAAACAGGTCAGAATTCACCAAGCAGCGGGGCAGACGGATTACCAGGATGTGTGCTCAAAGCATGCGCGGACCAACTTGCAAGTGTCTTCACTGACACTTTCATCCTCTACCTGACCGGGTCTGTAATACCTATATGTTTCAAGCAGACCACCATAGTCCCTGTGCCCGAGGAAGTGAAGGTAACCTGCCTAAATGATTACCACCCCGTAACACTCGCGTCAGTAGCCATGAAGTGCTTTGAAAGGCTGGTCATGGCTCACATCAACACCATCATGCCGGAAACCCTAGACCCATTCCAATTTGCATACTGCCCCACATATGACACAATATCAATCGCATTCCACACTGCCCTTTCCCACCTGGACAAAAGGAACACCTATGTGAGAATGCTGTTCATTGACTACAGCTCAGCGTTCAGCAGCATACTGCCCACAAAGCTCATCACTAAGCTAAGGACCCTGGAACTAAACACCTGCAACTGCAACTTGGATCCTGGACTTCCTGACGGGCCACCCCCAGGAGGTGAAGGTAGGCAACAACACATCTGCCACGCTTATCCTCAATCCAGGGGCCCTTCAGGGGTGCGTGCTTAGTCCTCTCCTGTACTCCCTGTTCACCCACGACTGCGTGGCCAAGCACGACTCCAACACCATCATTAAGTTTGCTGAAGACACAGCAGTGGTAGACCTGACAACGATGACATAGCCTATAGGGAGGAGGTCAGAGACCTGGAAATGTAGTGCCAGAGTAACAATCTCTCCCTCAATG
The DNA here is from genome assembly GCF_002021735.2 of Oncorhynchus kisutch. Lineage (NCBI taxonomy): Eukaryota > Metazoa > Chordata > Actinopteri > Salmoniformes > Salmonidae > Oncorhynchus > Oncorhynchus kisutch. The sequence goes on from NC_034195.2 coordinate 35,537,952, forward strand.
TGAGCAAGACAAAAGAGCTGATCGTGGATTATAGGAAAAGGAGGCCAAACAGGCCCCCACTAACATCGACGGGGCTGAAGTGGAGTGGGTCAAGAGTTTCAAGTTCCTTGGTGTCCACATTACCAACAAACTATCATGGTCCAAACACACCAAGACAGTTGTGAAGAGGGCACAACAACACTTTTTCCCCCTCAGGAGACTGAAAAGATTTGGCATGGGTCTCCAGATCCTCAAAAAGTTCTACAGCTGCACCATCAGGAGCATCCTGACCGGTTGCATCACCGCCTGGTATGGCAACTGCTCGGCATCTGACCGTAAGGCGCTACAGAGGGTAGTGGGTACGGCACGGTACATCACTGGGGCCAAGCTTCCTGACATCCAGGACCAATATACTTGGCGGTGTCAGAGGAAGGCTAAAAAAATGGTCAAAGACTCCAGCGCCAAGTCTAGGTCCAAAATATACTCCTTAACAGCTTGTACCCCCAAGCCATAAGACTGCTGAACAATTAATCAAATGGCTACCCAGACTATTTACACTTGACCCCTCCATCCTTTTTTTTGTACACTTCTGTTACTCTCTGTTTATTATCTATGCATAGTCACTTTACAAATTACCTCGACTAACCTGTACCACCGCACATTGACTCAGTACCGGTACCCCCTGTATATATCCTCGTTATTGTTATGTTATTTTGTGCTTTTTTTAATTTAGTAAATATTTTCTTAACTCGATTTCTTGAACTGCATTGTTGGTTAAGGGCTTGTAAGTAAGCATTTCATGGTAAGTTCTACACCTGTTTTATTTGGCGCATGTGACGAATAAAATGTGATTTTATTCGATTTTTTGATTTACCAGATTTTTTTTTTTCTGTTGTTATGTTAGTAGTTCTAACATCTGTCATAAAGTAATAGGAGGAGATGTGATATTGTTAATTTGTGAGATGCCTCTCATTGTCAAGCCCATCACCACTCAATTGTCTCCTTGGCTCTGATTGTTTACTTGTCAAAGTAGTGTCTCGCTCTCGGCTGGCTTTGATTGGAATTCATTGGTTATTGAGTTAATCTGGCAGGGATTGCTGTTGGGGTGCTATGAAAGGATTGTGCTGCAGAGGGAGAGAGACAGAGGCAGGGAGGGAGAGAGGGAGGGAGAGAGAAAAAAGATAGATAGATTGAAAAAGGCCATTAGAAATAATAGCCTTAAATAATGCCTAATTGAATAGGGCTATTAATTGCTTAATATTCTGCTCCGAGACAGTGTGCATGCATATTTCAAGCAATCAAACTCCACAGATTGATATGCATGAACACTCCAAATACACACGCCGCACACACAGTCTCACACACATAGTTACACATACACAGTCACACACACACACACACACATACACAGTCACTCACACACACACACACACACACACACACACACACACACACACACACACACACACACACACACACACACACACACACACACACACAGTCTCACACAGTCTTTCCCACAGAGGATAGTTTTGTGTTTATGTCTTCATCACAACCACTTTATGAAGGTACTTCTGACTGACAGGGACAAGGGAATGATAGTATTGGATTCCGATGCCATTTCCCTCTGTGCAGCCCTCTGGTATAGCCCCCACTCCCACCAGTATTCCCAGTTCGTGCCCAGTCTAGAGCATGAAACACCTGTAGATCTCCCAGACCAACCCTCTGCCAGTAAAGCGCAGGGCAGACAGACACTTATCCAATCAGAAAGCTAGGGCTTGAAGCACTGGCAGGGGTTTGATTGTGATTTTGGGTTTGATTGTGATTTTTAATAACTTAAATTGGCCTGTCTTTTTTAACCTTGGTACAGATCATCGCCTTGTGGTGATGTGACTTGAGCTTAATCAAGTCTCTCTCTCTCTCTCTCTCTCTCCCTCTCTCTCTCTCTCCTTCTAACTCTCTCGCTCTGCTCTTCTCTCTTTCCCTCTCTTCCCCGTCACTCCCTCCCTCCTAGCCACAGATGCTGAGGCAGACTCAGACTTATCAGTATAAAATAGTGCTGAGTGATTAACTGGAATTTCTGTTATTTTTTATTTTTTTGAAAAACTAATTGACTGAGGTCTGTTAATTTATTTGAATTCCATTTCGTTCGGGTTCTTTTCTGTGAGCTCAATGTGCAGTTTCTCGAACAAATCTCTATCGAATCAGATCAAACATCACCTGTTGTCAGATGTGTGCATACTGGTAGCAAAGTCAGGTGCAGGAAAGCAGAGATTTGTGAACAAGCGCACACTTTATTGAGGCAAAAGTGCAAAAAGCGCAAAACAGTCACAAGAATAATGTTTAATAATAAACATCTTTGTGAAATACCACAGAAAAAACAAACCAGTCTGGCGCGTAAACAACACACACGTAACACAAACAATCTTACACAAAGACATGATGGAGAACAGAGGAGTAAATATATGTAGATTGATTGGGGGAATGAAAACCAGGTGTGCAGGGAACAAGATGGCTAGAAAGCCGGTGACGTCGACCGCCGAACGCCGCCCGAATAAGGAGAGGAGCCGACTTTGACACCTGTGCAATGTAGTAGGGAGTTGTAGTTTCCAACAGGCCAATATTCTACATAGTTTAACGCAGAAAATGTGGCAATTATCTACAATGACCATAATCCACTGCACGCCTACTTGTCTGGTCTGTGTAGGGCAGACAAGGAGAGAGAGAGAAGAGACAGGTAGTGGTGAATCACTAAAACAATACAGAAATACACTATGGAAAAAGAAGGAACAGCACGTCAGAAATCAGCTCAATGTAATTGAAGAATCCATAGACTCTAACCACTTCTGGGAAAATTGGAAAACACTAAACAAACAACAACACAAAGAATTATCTATCCAAAATGGAGATATATGGGTAAACCACTTCTCCAATCTTTTTGGCTCTGTAACAAAGAATAAAGAGCAAAAACATATACATGATCAAATACAAATCTTAGAATCAACTATTAAAGACTACCAGAACCCACTGGATTCTCCAATTACCTTGAATGAGCTACAGGACAAAATAAAAACCCTCCAACCCAAAAAGGCCTGTGGTGTTGATGGTATCCTCAATGAAATGATAAAATATACAGACAACAAATTCCAATTGGCTATACTAAAACTCTTTAACATCATCCTTAGCTCTGGCATCTTCCCCAATATTTGGAACCAAGGGCTGATCACCCAAATCCACAAAAGTGGAGACAAATTTGACCCCAATAACTACCGTGGGATATGCGTCAACAGTAACCTTGGGAAAATCCTCTGGATTATCATTAACAGCAGACTCGTACATTTCCTCAATGAAAACAATGTACAGAGCAAATGTCAAATTGGCTTTTTACCAAATTACGTAGTACAACAGACCATGTATTCACCCTGCACACCCTAATTGACAACCAAACAAACCAAAACAAAGGCAGCCTTCTCATGCTTTGTTGATTTTGACTCAATTTGGCATGAGGGTCTGCTATACAAATTGATGGAAAGTGTTGTTGGGGTTAAAACATACAACATTATAAAATCCATGTACACAAACATCAAGTGTGCGGTTAAAATTGGCAAAACACACACATTTCTTCCCACAGGGCCATGGGGTGAGACAGGGATGCAGCTTAAGCCCCACCCTCTTCAACATATATATCAACGATATATCAATATTGGGGTTTTAAAACAATACAGCCATAACAATTTACGTAAAGTTACTTACTACTTAGATGTTGACTTATATCAATTACAATCAATATAGACAGCATATGGGTAATATTTGGCATTTACCTCTGCTAGATCACATTTATCAATAAAAGCACTATTCAGGGTTTTTGTCTGTGATTTTTTTTGTAAACAAAAATCTATTATAATCAAGACATGGGTAATAATAATCATGCTTATTTTGAACAAATATAAATGAAATAAATTTTACATACAGTATTTTATGGAAATGTTAAATGAGCCCCATTGAACACAAATGAAGGCCGGTGTACACACCACATGACGGACCGTTTTACTGTGTGTGTGGTGTTTCAAATGTATTTCTTGCACTTGACACTTCCTGTCCTTCTTGGGTCCCCCAGCTGCAATCTAGAATGATGAAAACACTTAGTTCAGGAATTTTACTAACATCTCACTCACATAATTGTTGGTTCTGTGGGTTGGGCGGATGGGGCACCAGCATCCTCCTCCTGAATCCTCCTCACGATGGCTGCAGAAGCTGCGGTCCTTGGGATACGTTGCCTTCTGTAGATTTAAGGTCTTACCCATGCCTTGCCCAGCTCCTCGAAAAAAAGCCATCTCCTCTGGAGCTTCCCTCTGTTTCAATCTGGGTTCAATACTATCCCGATGACAAACGCGGTGTATGCAGAAATGTCCAAGATGTTGAAGAATATCACAAGTGACCAGCGTCTTCCTTTGCAGCTGTAGCCAGTCACCGGCTTGTCTACATTTTTCACCCCTCATTTTGTGGCATTGTAATCCATTATGATTTCTGTTTTTGATGTTCCTGGCCACAGATTCTCCCATCCCTATGCAGCGTACTCATGAGTACCACATTTTTGCCTTTCTTTGGCACGTAGGATACTAGGGACATGTCGGCCGTGAACACAAACTTAGAGGAATTGATAGGCCTGTTCCGTGTATTCAACAGCTGAGCTGGCTCGTTTTTTCGTACTGTTCCTACCATCGTCAGCTTCCTCTTGAGGAGCTCCTGTCCCAGTTTGTGTGAAGTAAAAAAGTTATCGCATGTGTTGTTGTGGCCACGGAGTCCCTGTGTCACATCCAGGACAACCCGCATCCCTTGGTTCTTCTCAGGTGCTCCTCTATCTGGCTTCCCCAAATACCCTTTCAAGTTCCACTCATATGATGAAGCAGCATCACATGCAGCCTAGTTCTTGATTCCATATTTTGCGGGTTTAGACAGTATGTACTGCCTGAAGGGGCAGCAGCCTCTAAATGGCATAAGCTGCTCATCAACCGTAAAGTTGGGCCCAGGGTTGTAAACAGGGGAAGGCGGTCCACCCACATGTTCCACACTGACCTGATTGCAGCCACCTTGTCTCTCTGCCGCTGAGCTGGTCTGATTTCTTGGTTATCGAAGCAGATAATCCTGGAAATAATGTTTTCCAGAGACATTGTTGCACAGAAAGCTTCTCTGCCATTTTCTGCATCACACAGGAATTCTGTGGATTCCCCATTGAAAACACCAGCAAGGATAAGCACCCCAAAGTATGCATTTGCCTTTTTGTTGTTTATTGTCCTGCTGAAAAGTGAATATGTCACCCAGTGTCTGTTGGATAGCAGACTGAACCAGGTTTTCCTGAAGGATTTTGCCTGTGCTTATAGCTGTATTCTGTTTAGTTTCATGCTAAGAAATTCTCTAGTCCTTACCGATTCCAAGCATACCCATAACATGATGCAGCCACCACCATGTTTGAAAATATGAAGAGTGGTACTCAGCGATGTGTTGGATTTGCCCCAAACATAGCGCTTTGTATGCAGGACAAAAGTTAATTTCTTTGCCACGTTTTTTTTGCAGTATGACTTAAGTGCCTTCTTGCAAACAGGATGCATGTTTTGGGATATTTTTATTCTCTACAGGCTACCTTCTTTTCACTCTGTCATGTAGGTTAGTATTGTGAAGTAATTACAATGGTTGTTGATCCATCCACAGTTTTATCATATCACAACCATTAAACTCTGTAACGGTTTTAAAATCACCATTGGCCTCATGGTGAAGTCCCTGAGCAGTTTCCTTCCTCTTTGGCACTCTACTCAACAAACTGGATGCAGTCTATCACAATGCCATCCGTTTTGTCACCAAAGCCCCATACACTACCCACCATTGCGACCTGTATGCCCTCGTTGGTTGGCCCTCGCTTCATACTCGTCGCCAAACACACTGGCTACAGGTTATCTACAAGTCTCTGCTAGGTAAAGCCCCGCCTTATCTCAGCTCATTGGACACCATAGCAGCACCCACTCGTAGCACGCGCTCCAGCAGGTATATCTCACTGGTCACCCCCAAAGCCAATTCCTCATTTGGTCGTCTTTCCTTCCAGTTCTCTGCTGCCAATGACTGGAATGTACTGCAAAAATCTCTGAAGCTGGAGACTCATATCTCCCTCACTAGCTTTAAGCGCCAGCTGTCAGAGCAGCTCACAGATCACTGCACCTGTACATAGCCCATCTGTAAACAGCCTATCTACCTACCTCATCCCCATACTGTATTTATTTATTTATCTTGCTCCTTGACCCAAACTGGTGCTGGTAGCAGGGCAGCTTCGTTGTAAATTCTCATGGAATTTTATGCATTTTTCTTGTAGTTTTAACAGAAAACAGATAGAAAATTGTATGTTTAAACATTAAGAAACATTTTCCATTGGTCACATCCCTATCCTGCAGTGTATCGCACATGCGCTTAAATAAAGATGGAGTCTCCAACAAGAGAGTGATGGCTTGGTTGTGTAGGTAGGTAGAGAGGCAGGAATCTATATATAAATGAGTAGGGGAGAAGTTAAAAACAAACAGAAGAAACCAAAAGAACTGGAGGAACTTATTCAAGAATGGAAAAAAAATAAAAAATAAAAGGAAATTGGATGGAATATGGAGAAAAAAAACACAAAATTCTTCAACACAGGAACGCTATCAAAAAGAATGAACAGGAACTCGTTACTAAAGACGGAGTCATCCATGATTCTCCAAATTATATAAAAAAAGGAAGCTAAATATTTGAAGTAGATGTTTTCTTTTCTGTCTCCTCCTCACCCTATGAATGACGATTACTATAAGGAATTCTTTCCAAATAATAGTAAATAAATAATTTAACAAATGCAAATTACAGAGGAATAACATTTTGAGGCTATTAAGTTCTTTCATTCTAGAAAACTCCCAGGGCTTGATGGCATACTGGTAGAGTTATATCAAGCCTTTTTTTTTATATATTCAAAGCTCCTTTATTAGCTTGTTTTAACTGGGCTTATAGAAATGGTAGCCTGTCAGGTACTCAGCAGGATGGTCTGATTTCACTATTATTAAAACAAGACCCAGATGGCAAATATAAAGATCCAGTCCATCTAAAAAACTGAAGGCCTCTTACACTTCAATGATGTGATGCAAAAGTACAAGCGAAATGCATAGCACTCAGAATTAAAAAGGTTTTACCAGGTATTGTTCATCTGGATCAGACAGGTTTTTTACTTGGATAATACATTGGAGACATCTTTACGACAACTACTAGATATAATAGAATAACATACAACAACTAAGAAGCCAGGCATGGTATTCTTAGCGAATTTTGAAAATGCCTTTGATAAAGTAAGACTGGATATGATGTATAAATGCCCAGATTTTTTTTCCATTTCGGTTAGTCTCTTATTCAATGGGTAAAAGTAATGTATAGCAACCCCAGGTTTAAAATAGTAAATAGCTGCTACTTTTCAGAGAGTTTTGAACTGTCAAGTGAAGGTAAACAAGGGTGTCCGCTGTCACCATATTTATTCGTTATGACCATTGAAATGCTAACTATTAAAATCAGATCAAATAACAACATTATTAGAGTATTAGAAATCCAAGGCTTAAAAATAAATGTGTCCATGTATGCCAATGACTCACATTTTATATGAAGTCCGCAAGCTAGACACCTGCAATGTCTCATTGAAGATCTAGATAACTTTGCTGGTCTCTCTGGACTAAAACCTAATTATGATAAGTGTACCATATTTCATACTGAATCTTTAAATTACACAACTTTTACATTACCCTGCAGTTTGCCTATAAAATGGACTGATGGTGAAGTAGACATACTTGGCATTCATATTACAAAATATAGAAATTAGCTCTACACAATGAATTTCTATAGAAAACTAGTAAAAATAGACAAGATCCTGCAACCATGGAGAGGTAAATACCTGTCTATGTATGGAAAAATTACACTGATTAACTCCTTAGTCTTATCTCAGTTTAAACAGTTACCTATGGCGCTGATGTCCCTATATATACAATGAATATGAACTGGGTGGGCTGAGATGAATAAATATGAAAACACAAACCCACTTTCTAAAAGCTTCACTTAACAAACATTTTACTTCAAAATAGTAGATTACTAACAAAAGGTCATCGTTTGTTTAGAAATGGCCTCTTTTGCCTTTACGCAGATTGTCATTTCAAATGTTTGATTAATTGAAAATGAAACCTCGTTCAAAGTGTCTCTCTTTTTCAAACAAGCAATGTAGAGCTTGTTAGATATTCAATTTCATCCCCCAGAAAAATACAATTAATATTACAACAAATATTAAGGTTGAACTCAAATGTGCTGGTTGATAAAATACCTGCATTTATGGAAAAGATGTTTGAGAAGGGTATTTTGATTTTAAATGATATTGTAAATGGGAATGGTAGAGTTATTTATTTCGTGGAGCTATCGGGATTGTTATGGGAAGTTTTGCTCAATCCAAGATTACAACCAATTGATTACAGCACTACCCCAAAAACGGTGGAAGCAAGTGGCAGCGGGTGGAGGTAGGGAACTGGTCTGTCTGCACAATTTGCCATGTTATTGCCCTCGCGTAGCCGGTTTCTGGTCTCAAGTTCAGGAATGGCCGAAAAAGCATAATATTAATCTAGAATTGACCTTAGAAATAGCATTGTTGGAAGATTTGGAGAGACCTGGCCAGTCATTTACTAATATACTAATACTCTTAGTAATATGATTTATCTTCAACTCGCAATCTGTGGAATCTATTCAATTAGAGAGATTCAAATTGTATGTTAAACATCACAGCAAAGTTCAAATCAAATCAAATGTTATTTGTCACAAATTGTCGAACAATTCACAACAATACACACAATACACACAACCTAAAAGTAAAATAATGGAATTAAGGAATATATAAATATTATGTCGGAGTGGCATAGACTTAAATTCAGTAGAATAGAATACAGTATATACATATGAGATGAGTAAAGCAAAAATATGTAAATATTATTAGAGTGACTAGTGTTCCATTATTAAAGTGGCCAGTGATTTCAAGTCTATGTATATGGGGCAGCAGCTTCTAAGTTGCAGGGTTACGTAACCAGGTGGAAGCTGCCTAGTGATGGCCTAGTGATGGCCCTGAGATAGAAGCTGTTTTTCAAGCTCTCGGTCCCAGACCTCGCCTTCTGGATGGTAGCGAGGTGAACAGGCAGTGGCTCAGGTGCTTTTTGTCCTTGATGATCCTTTTGTCCTTCCTGTGACATTGGGTGCTGTAGCTGTCCTGGAGGACAGGTAGTTTGACCCTGGTGATGCATTGGGCAGACCGCACCACCCTAATGAGGGGCTTGCGGTTGCGGGCGGTGCAGTTGCCGTACCAGGCGGTGATACAGCCCGACAGGATGCTCTGAATTGTGCATCTGTAAATGTTTATCAGGGTTTTAGGTGCTAGGCCACATTTCTTCCGGCTCCTAATGTTGAAGAGATGCTGTTGCTCCTTCTTCACCACACTGTCTGTGTGGGTGGACCATTTCAGTTCGTCAGTGATGTGTACGCCGAGGAACTTGTAGCTTTTCACCTGCTTCACTGCTGTCCCGTCGATGTGGATAGGGGCGTGCTCCCTCTGCTGTTTCCTGAAGTCCACGATCAGCTTATTTGTTTTGTCTACATTGAGTGAGAGGTTATTTTCCTGGCACCACACTCCAAGGGCCCTCACCTCCTCTCTGTAGGCTGTATCGTCAACGTTGGTAATCAGGCCTATTACTGTTGTATCGTCTGCAAACTTGATGATTGAGTTGGAGGAGTGCATGGCCAATCAGTCATGGGTGAACAGGGAGTACAGTAGGGGGTTGAGCACGAACCCTTGTGGGGCCGCTGTGTTGAGGATCAGCAAAGTGGAGGTGTTGTTTCCTACTTTCACCACCTGGGGAAGTGCGTCAGGAAGTCCAGGACCCAGGGCCCAGGGCCCTGAGCTTAATGATGAGCTAGGAGGGTGCTATGGTGTTGAATGCTGAGCTAATGTCAATGAACAGCATTCTTACATAGGTATTCCTCTTGTCCAGATGAGATGGGGCAGTGTAGAGTGTAGGGATAGGGCAGTGTGCATTGCCTGTGGATCTATTGGGGCGGTAAGCAAATTGATGTGGGTCTAGGGTGTCAGGTAAGATAGAGGTGATACGATCCTTAAATATCCTCTCAAAGCACTTCATGTTGACCAAAGTGAGTGCTACGGGGTCGATAGTCATTTAGTTCCATTACCTTTGCTTTCTTGGGTACAGGAACAATAGTGGACATCTTGAAGCAATTGGGGATAGCAGACTGGGATAGGGAGAGATTGAATATGTCTTTAAACACTCCAGCCAGCTCTGAGGACGCGGCTTGGGATGCCGTCTGGGTCTTACTCATGTTGGCTACGGAGAAGGCGAGCCCACAGTTCTTGGTAGCGAGCTGCGTAGGTGGCACTTATCCTCAAAGTGGGCGAAGAAGATATTTAGCTTGTCCGGAAGTAAGACGTCGGTGTCGGTTGAATAGTTCTTAGCACGGGTACTCCCTGTTTGATATTCTGCCTATAGGAAGGGAAGAGCAAAATGGAGTCGTGATCAGATTTGCAGAAGGGAGGGTGGGGGACGGCCTTGAAGGCACCCCGGAAGTTGGAGTAGCAGTGGTCGAGTGTTTTAGCAGAGCAAGTACTACAGTCAATGTGTTGATAGAACTTTAGTAGCGTTTTCCTCAAATTTGCTTTGTAAAATGACCAGCTACAATAAATGCAGCCTCAGGATATGTGGTTTCAGTTTGCATAAAGTCCAGTGACGTTCTTTGAGGGTCGTGGTGGTATTGGCTTGAGTGGGATATACATGGCTGTGACTATAACCGAAGAGAATTCTCTTGGGAGGTAATACGGTTTGTAAGGTATTCTAGATCGGGTGAACAAAAGGACTTGAGTTTCTGTATGTTATCACAATCACACCATGAGTGGTTAATCATGAAATATACACCCCCGCCTTTCTTCTTCCAGTAGAGTTCTTTAATCCTGTCGGCTTGATACACTGAGAACCCATATCAGGTTGTATGGACAAAGACAGTGTATCCCGAGAGAGACATGTTTCCATTAAACAGAGTAATGGAAACATTACAATCCCTGATGTCTCTCTGGAAGGAGATTTTCGCCCTGTGCTTGTATACTTTATTATTATTATTTAACTACAAATACTTAGGTGTCTGGTTAGATTGTAAACTCTCCTTCCAGACCCATATCAAACATCTCCAATCCAAAGTTAAATCTAGAATTGGCTTCCTATTTCGCAACAAAGCATCCTTCACTCATGCTGCCAAACATACCCTTGTAAAACTGACCATCCTACCAATCCTCGACTTTGGCGATGTCATTTACAAAATAGCCTCCAATACCCTACTCAACAAATTGGATGCAGTCTATCACAGTGCAATCCGTTTTATCACCAAAGCCCCATATACTACCCACCATTGCGACCTGTACGCTCTCGTTGGCTGGCCCTCGCTTCATACTCGTCGCCAAACCCACTGGCTCCATGTCATCTACAAGACCCTGCTAGGTAAAGTCCCCCCTTATCTCAGCTCGCTGGTCACCATAGCATCTCCCACCTGTAGCACACGCTCCAGCAGGTATATCTCTCTAGTCACCCCCAAAACCAATTCTTTCTTTGGCCGCCTCTCCTTCCAGTTCTCTGCTGCCAATGACTGGAACGAACTACAAAAATCTCTGAAACTGGAAACACTTATCTCCCTCACTAGCTTTAAGCACCAACTGTCAGAGCAGCTCACAGATTACTGCACCTGTACATAGCCCAACTATAATTTAGCCCAAACAACTACCTCTTTCCCAACTGTATTTAATTTTAATTTATTTATTTATTTTGCTCCTTTGCACCCCATTATTTTGTATTTCTACTTTGCACATTCTTCCATTGCAAAACTACCATTCCAGTATTTTACTTGCTATATTGTATTTACTTTGCCATCATGGCCTTTTTTGCCTTTACCTCCCTTCTCACCTCATTTGCTCACATTGTATATAGACTTGTTTATACTGCATTATTGACTGTATGTTTGTTTTTACTCCATGTGTAACTCTGTGTCGTTTTATCTGTCGAACTGCTTTGCTTTATCTTGGCCAGGTGGAAATTGTAAATGAGAACTTGTTCTCAACTTGCCTACCTGGTTAAATAAAGGTAAAATAAATAAAATAAATAAAATTATCCAGAGATTGAACATTAGCGAGTAATATACTCGGAAGCGGTGGATGGTGTGCGCGCCTCCCGAGACAGACAAGAAATCCACTCTGAACACCTCTTCTCCGCCGGCGGTGTTTTGGATCAGCCTCTGGAATCAGTTCAATTGCCCTGGGGGGTACTAACAAAGGATCCAATATCGGGAAAGTCGTATTCCCGGTCGTAATGCTGGTGAGTTACCACCGTTCTGATATCCATAAGTTCTTTCCGGCTGTATGTGATAACACACAAAAACTTATTTGGCTAATAATGTAAGAAACAACACACACAAAAAACGAAGTACTGCAAAGTTGCTTAGGAGCTAGAAGCAGAGCTGCAAAATCTGTCAGCACCATTTTACAGCTAGCTAGTTGAAAGATATGTGGCACGTAGAAATCCGAAGAGGGTGGTCAGCAGAGATAGGTGGGATAGGCTGAGGGAAACTGAGGGCTGGGATGTGGAACCGGAGACAAGTGGGAGTGAAGTTTCTGGGCGGGGATAGAGTGACGGTCAAAGAATATATATATTTTTTTAACTGACACTAAAAGTGAACGTTGAGATCCAATAACTGTTTTCCTGAGGCTGTTGCCACACAAGCGCTTGTACTCGCGTACACATGCATACACACACACTCACATTCAAATGCACACACGTGCATATACACACACACACACACACATACTTAGATAGTGCCACACATGCATACAAACGCTTGCTCTTTAGATTTTGTGGTCCTTGACGTCTTTTGTTTTTGCATTATTGTTTTTTGTTGATGCTTTTTTGTCTTCTGTTCTTTTTGTTGGCACATTGGGTGGGTGGTGGTTTTGGTTGGGTTAGAGGGGGACGGTAGCTCAGGAGGGGTGGAGATTTGGTGGCGGGGACTGGAAGGGGAGGTTTTTCAAAGGGGGACTGTGCGGGGGGGTATGGATGGTTGAGGGAGGATTGCTAAGCAACATTTAAACAGTTGTCTGAAATTAGATTATGGAGCTATACATCCTTAGTCTTTGTTTTGGTGAGGCACCAGCCACACCACAATAAGGTGCCATATTGTCTCTGAGTAGGTGATAGGAGGCAGCAGGGTTATAGTAAACATAGCTAATGCAGTCTGGGCTAAAACCGTAGACACACACTCACACACACAGCAGCTCTATTTGAGGGGATGGTTGGGTTAGATAAAGGATGCATGGCCTGGGGATGGTTGAGTGAACAGGAGGAACGATGGCTTAGTCATCCTCACTTCCTCTCCCTCTGGTGGTGGTTGTTCCCTGGGGCCAGCCAAACACATGCACACACATTGTCTGTGAGAGAGCTGGAGGAGGATGTGTTTAATCAGGAAGTCATGAGATGTTTAACAGAGATGATTACAGCATCGTCAGGTAATATCTTTTTTGGTTCAGTGTTGTGCTAAATGGTTTATTGTTCAAATAGATTGTGGTTTAAATCATGTCATGCAGTGTTTCTTATAAGCCAATCAGCTCATTGTTCTGTGAGAGGTGACACTGACTCACCTTGCTCAGTGGAGAGTGGCTCCAATGTCACATTCCATCTCTCTCACTCACTCACTCACTCAATCATTCACTCAATTAACAAAACAAGCTATGCCATTGCACAGCTGTTGGATTCTACAAGCAAGCGCCACTCCCGAGGTTACTGCCTTTTTGAAGATTGTTCCACAATATAATATAACTATTTGATATTATGGTTTCAATAAATAATCTTAAATGGCACTTGCTATTTTATTGACAATATACAGTGCATTTGGAAAGTATTGAGACCCCTTCACGTTTTCCACTGTTTGCCTAAATTGTTTAACTTCTTTGGGGTACCCCCCCCCCCCCCCCTTCTTCTCAATTTCTGCCTAAAGACATACCCTAATCTAACTGCCTGTAGCTCAGGCCCAGAGGCAAGGATATGCATATTCTTGGTATCATTTGAAAGGAAACACTCTGAATTTTAGGGAAATGTGAATTGAATGTAGGAGAATATAACACAATATATCTGGTAGAAGAAATTACAAGGAAATAAACATAAACATACGAAATAAACATACGTTTTTGATTGTTTTTCATCTTTCAAATTACCAAGAACAGCCAAACATACAGATAGGATGCTGTGGTTTATTTGAATGAAGAACATAAGATGGCAACAATAGATGAGCAAATTTTTGGACAGATAACTTCAGAAATGAGCGAGCTACATGACATTGAGCATGAAGTCACCCAGGTGTCCCACACAAATGTGATACATTTTGAAGGAAAGAACTATATACAAAATACATAAATGCTATTCTAACACCCCCCCCCCCAAAAAAAAACTATATATATATATATATATATAAAATATATACAGTATATAAAAAAATATATATAATAATAAAACAAATGATTAACAAGGGTAACTATTTACATATTTTCTATTTACAATATTGTGAAGACCCTCAGTCCTCTACACAATATTGTGCTGCTGGTGCCATGGCCCACAGCAGTCTCTTTCTGCTCTAAAGCAAAGGCTTACTGAACAGGTGGTGCAGGTGATGGGGCGGCAGCGTAGCCTAGTGGTTAGAGCGTTGGACTAGTAACCGGAAGGTTGCGAGTTCAAACCCCCGAGCTGACAAGGTACAAGTCTGTCGTTCTGCCCCTGAACAGGCAGTTAACCCACTGTTCCCAGGCTGTCATTGGAAATAAGAATGTGTTCTTAACTGACTTGCCTGGTTAAATAAAGGTAACATTTAAAAATAAAAATAAATTATGGGGCATTTCCTGTGACAAAGGGCACAACGACGTCTACCTACTTTGCCCTGAGGCACATGCATGCCTGCAGAGATGAATCTGGGCAGGTGAACACCACTGGTTGGAGCAGAAGGGACAGAAGGTGCTGCAGTGGACTTGCTGTAGCTAGCAATCTCCTGGATGAGCAGCTCCCTGAAGGCTAGCTGTGAGATGGGGGGCTGTCCACAGCTCTTGGCCATTTCCTTCTGGAGGATGAAGGAATTCACCACAGCAATGTCAATGAAATGATATAAAAATGTATTGTACCATTTCATGGTCTTGTGGAGAACATTGTAGTATCCTATCAGCGCATCTGACAGGTCCACACCTCCCATGCTCTTGTTGTAGTCCTTCACAGCAGCTGGAATGGGGACATTTTTTGTGGTCCATGCCCCGGCACCGTCCTTCACACGCCTGACGACATGATCTCCACTGAAGGACTTGTGGATACTGGAGCACATGACCACCTCTCTGGTAGCCATCCACTTCACAAAGGCCATCTTCACGGATCCATCGCATGGTACCCCGCTCAGCCAGCTTAGGCATGTCGTTCACCTTTGTCTTTGGAAAGCCAACTCTGTTGGTCCAAATGGTGCCACAAGCCCACACATCCCGCTTTCTCAGCTCTGTAAACAGGGTAGGGCTTGTGTAGAAGTTGTCCACAAACAGTTTATAGCCCTTCCCCAGCAGTTGAAAATCCAATAACTCCATAACGGAATCATAACTCAGTCCATTACCGGTAGCAAAACTGTTTTTCCCCTCATAAACAAAACAATTGCAAGTGTAGGCACACACAGAATCAGCCACAACAAACAGTTTGTAACCCCATCTGGTTGGTTTGTTACGCATGTATTGTTTGAGGCTGATTCTGGCCTTTGAGGCTACCATCCTCTCGTCGATGGACAGGTTCTGGGCGGGCTGAAAATAGGTCTTGCAGGCCTCAACGATGTTGGGGTAGAGAGGTTTGATTTTGCACAGCCTATCAAACCTTGGTGTGCCTCTCTTCTTGTCATTCTTCCCATCTAGTTGAGGTCCTGGCTGCCTTTTGGGTCTAAAAACTGATGGATTTGGTTCCACATCATCTAACACAGAGTGCCAATGACCCTCTGGTCCTCTGTCTGCAGGTTTCTCTCTTCCCCACCTCCGCTTCTTTGTCACTGACTTCACATCTCTAGATGGCCAGGTAGATGTGGAACAGGAGACAGCGGGGGTCCGGCTGGATGAACCAGCTTCAGAGGGAGGTGGACACCTAGACATTGGCGGCTCATAATCATAATCACTGCCACTGTGAAAGATTTTTTTAAATCAGTAACAATACTTTCACGTATGAGCCCTGTATCAACACGTAAATAAACAGATATATATAGAGTACAGGGAACATAATCACTTTGGTGACACACACACACACACACACACACACACACACACACACACAGTACAGCCAATGTGTACTTTACACATTTCATTACAGATGATATTTTTATATATTGCAAATAAAATAAGAAAATCAACAAAAAAATCTCAAATGAATAATATTTGATATTATTAATTTCAAACAATGACATTAGCATTAGAACTTACCAATCCAGCATGGCATCCTCGCCATACAGAAACATGTCTTCCGCCTGGGAGTCAAAACGAGCTTCGCTGAAAGATTCATCTTCCTGAAGCAACTCGGTCTCGCTGTATCTATCTATTTCCTCTATAATTTGGGTTAAATCTGTATACCTAGACTTTGTTTTAGCTTTTCCTGATTTATTCGCCATATTTTAAATATATAAACTTGTTGAAAATGCTATTGAATATGTACTGCTATGCGTAACACCCGTGGCTCCGTCAAGTAAGATTTGCAATGGCGAATGAACCTCTTTTACGCCAGAGTTTACAACAAAGGCTGGTCTTCAAACATATAACCATTACATATTGCCGTTTACCTCAGCTCATTGGCTATCTTCCAAGCAAGATTTCCAGATGATCAGTGGCACAAAATTGGCACAAAATACAGTCAATCAACGATAGACCGGTCCTACCATTGGTATGCAATGATGTCATTGATTGGTGTCTTCAAATCGGTTTGTTTCAGTCAATACATCCCGGGAAAAGAACCATCAAGTATGGTTGTGTTAGTAACAACCGGAGGATTGCATTGAAACCAACCATGACTGGATGTCATGGATTTCCTCCTCTTCTTCCGAAGAGGAGAGGCGAAAAGGATCAGAGGACCAATATGCGGCGTGGTAAGTGTCCATGGTTCTTTTCATATGTAAACGTACACATGAACAACTGATTACAAAAAACAAGAAACGTGTGAAACCCTAAACAGCCCTATCTGGTGCAAAACACAGAGACAGGAACAATCACCCACAAACACACAGTGACACCCAGGCTACCTAAGTATGATTCTCAATCAGAGACAACTAATGACACCTGCCTCTGATTGAGTACCATACTAGGCCGAAACATAGAAAACCCCAAATCATAGAAAATCAAACATAGACTGCCCACCCAACTCACGCCCTGACCATACTAACTAAATACAAAACACAGGAAATAAAGGTCAGAACGTGACACTGGATACACGTTTGTTTATTGTATGTAATTACCACGAACGCATCGTCCAAAGTTGAATGAGACGGAAATCATGACTCAAGCGGTTTACAAATGTTTCGTGTTAGGCTATAAAAATGTATTTGATCAAACAAAACGAACATTCACTGTGTAGTTAGGACACTTGGCATTGCCACCAGAGGAAGATCTTCAATGGTAAGAGATTTATTTTATTGTTATTTTTGACTTTCATGACGCTAATGCTTGATTGGAAAATGCTAGTAATACATGTGTGTGCGTGGCGCCGTCCTCAGAAAATAGCATGTTTGCTTTCGCAGTAACAGCTTTTTGAAATCTGACACAGCGGCTGGATTAATAAGACGTTCATCTTTTAAATGATGTAAAATACATGTATTTACAAGAATGTTTACTACAACAAATGGTGTATTTAGAATGTTAGCTCTCTGCAGTTTCACCGGATGTTGGCCTGGTGGGACGTTAGCGTCTCGCCTACCCTAGAGAGGTTAACCACTACTGGATCAGTGTCCTGAAATTGTTACGTTACAGCCTTATTCTGGAATGGATTAAATAGTTTTTTCCCCTCATCAATCTACACACAATACCCCATAATGACAAAGAAAAACAGGCAAATGTCACATTTACATAAGTATTCAGACCATTTACTCAGTACTTTGTTGAAGCACCTTTGGCAGCGATTCCAGCATCGAGTCTTCTTGGGTATGACGCTACAAGCTTGGCACACCTGTATTTGGGGAGTTTCTCCCATTCTTCTCTGCAGATCCTCTCAAGCTCTGTCAGGTCAATCGGGTTCAAGTCCTGGCTCTGGCTGGGACATCATGGACATTCAGAACCACTCCTGTGTTGTTTTGGCTCTGTGCTTTGGGTCGTTTGTCACGTTGGAAGGGGAACGTTCGCCCCGGGTCCTGAGTGCTCTGGAGCAGGTTATAATCAGGGATCTTGGCATTCAGGCCAAAAAGTTCAATTTTGGTTTCATCAGACCAGAGAATCTTGTTTCTGAGAGTCCTTTAGATGCCTTTTGGCAAACTCCAAGCAGGCTATCATGTTCCTTTTACTGAGGGGTGGCTTCCATCAGCCCACTCTACCATAAAGGACTGTTTGGTGTGCTGGACTGTTTGGAGTGCTGCAGAGATGGTTGTCCTTCTGGAAGGTTCTCCCATATCCACAGAGGAAATGTGGATCTCTGCCAGTTCCCTTCCCTGATCCCCGATTGCTCAGTTTGGCCGGGCAGCCAGCTCTAGGAAGAGTCTTGGTGGTTCCAAACTTCTTCCATTTAAGAATGATGGAGGCCACTGTGTTCTTAGGGACCTTCAATCCTGCAGACATTCCAAATCATATCCAATCAATTGAATTGACCACAGGTGGACTCCAATCAAGTTGTAAAAACATCTCAAGGATGATCAATGGAAGCAGGATGCACCTGTGCTCAATTTTGAGTCTAATAGCAAATGGTCTGAATACTTACGTAAATATACATTTGCAAAAATCCAGCTCAGAGAGGCCCAGCTCATGATCTCCATCAGTAGAGAATGAATGAGCTGCTGCACAGTCACTATGGGAGCCCTTTCTAGTACATTCTTTTTATAATGAAAAATATATGTGATTATTGAACAAAAATCTGAGTGCTTCTTTTACTATCATCCTAAATTAAGATATATTATTTTGCTATATATAATTCATTTACATTACGTTACTTTCCGTCATTTGGACAGTATGTGTTACTACATTAAACAAGCTGACGTTTTGACCACATCGAATTAGGGGGAATTACACATAGGCTTTTCTTCAGATTAGTATATAAGTTTATAGTCAACACGATCGATTACTTAAAATAGATCAATATCTTTTGTGTCAAGAAATGCAACGCTGCTGGGTTTTTTATGCTCAACAGTTTACCGTGTATATCAAGAATGGTCCAGAATTGGAGTCAACATGGGCCAGCATCCCTGTGGAACGCTTTCGACACCTTGTAGAGTCCATGCCCTGACGAATTGAGGCTGTTCTGAGGGGAAAAGGATAAACTCAGTGTAACTCTGGAAGATGATCCTAATGTTTGGTATACTCATTGTATATGGATGATTTATAAAGCCAGGCACGTTTAACAGTTAGGCCATTGATTATAGATCTAATTAAGTTGAGGTTTCCTTTCTCCTAATTTTTCTAAGACAATTAAGTCAAGGGCTGTTTCCTCATCTCCTCACTCTGCTGCTGCCTCTGCCGCATTGTTCTCAACACCAAAATGCTGGTTAACTTCGCTATTATGCACATAGCAACATTTAGGAAAAGGTGCCAGTTCAACGGCGCAATGAAGATTGATTCAGGACAGCAACCTTGGAGAATGCGCATTTGTTATAAAATAATATTATATTTATTAATGTTGCATCATTATTCTTACATAGTATAAACATATACAATTTCAGTACGTCTTAGAGTGATGGACTGTGCCATCCCCATAACCTCTGTAATGGATTAGTCCTCTGAGACAGGCATGAATGCCTTGCACACCATCTTTTTTTTAAACAAAAAATATGTGACTGCTCGACTAAAGAAATCTCGATCGACCAACAGCCTATCAACCAAACGACTAAATGGGATCAGCCCTACTGTTGATATCCTATGGCAGGTCATGATTCGTTGAAGTTAACTAACAGAAAAAGTGGATTGTTCTCTTTTCCGTGATGGTGTGTGATGATATGAGTCATTAACAAGAAACTGTTGCTTTCACTTACCACATTCAATCAAAATGCAAAACTTTAAAATGTAGCTGGCTGTCTACAAGGTGTCCTCTACCAGTGATATACAAATGATTCCAATATTGTGTTTTTTGAGCTGTGCTAGTTTTAACAGGACATGCAACCTGATTTCTCCCCTCTCGCTCCATTGATTTCAACGTGTTATTGAGTAATTGTCAAAACAGCATTGCATTTCCCTTTCTACTTTGGCAACCTCCGTATTAGATTTCAACTGAAAGGTAGCTGACTATTTTCTGTAGGTTGTTCTCTAACCAGTCATGTAAAACATATCTTCAGTTTCCATTTGTTAATTAGTTGTGTTAGTTTCAACAGCGCGTACAACCTAATTTCCCCCTAATCAACGTGCTGCGATTTATCTTTTGGGGTGATATACCAGATATCCAGGGCGGCAGGTAGCCTAGTGGTTAGACCGTTGGGCCAGTAACCGAGAGGTTGCTAGATTGAATCCCAGAGCTGATTAGGTAAAAATCTGTCGTTCTACCCCTGAACAGGGTAGTTAACCTACTGGTCCTAGGCAGTCATTGTAAATAAGAATTTGTTCGTAACTGACTTGCCTAGTTAAATAAATTAATATCACCAAAACAGTTTGCCCTGCTAACCATCAACAGCAGATTTTAATTTAGAATGGAAAATGAATGTGTTTATGTAACAAATGTTAGTGCATCGAATCGTATCGCATCAAACCGAATTGCATCAATTTGTTCCTTTAATCGCACCGAATCGTTTCAAACTTAAACATATCATGTCGGAGCCCATGTATCTAGATTAGAGGTCTATGATTTTTCAACACCGATACCGATTCCGATTATTGGAGGGCCAATAAAAGCCGATGCCGATTAATCGGCCGATTTACATTACAATTACATCAATACTGAATGAACACTTTTATTTTAACTTAATATAATACATCAATAAAATCAATTTAGTCTCAAATAAATAATGAAATGTGTTCAATTTGGTTTAAATAATGCAAAAACAAAGTGTTGGAGAAGAAAGTAAAAGTGCAATATTTGCCATGTAAAAAAGCTAATGTTTAAGAACATATGAAAGCTGGTGGTTCCTTTTAACATGAGTCTTCAATATTCCCACGTAAGAGGTTTTAGGTTGTAGTTATTATAGGAATTATAGGACTATTTCTCTCTATACCATTTGTATTTCATATACCTTTAACTATTGGATGTTCTTATAGGCACTATAGTATTGCCAGCCTAATCTTGGGAGTTGATAGGCTTGAAGTCATAAACAGAGCAATGCTTGAAGCACAGTGAAGAGCTGCTGGCAAATGCAGGAAAGTGCTGTTTGAATGAATGCTTACGAGCCTGCTGCTGCCTACCACCGCTCAGTTAGACTGTTCTATCAAATATCAAATCATAAACTTAATTATAATATAATAGCACACAGAAATACGAGCCTTACATCATTAATATGGTCAAATCCGGAAACTATCATTTTGAAAACAAAACGTTTATTCTTTCAGTGAAATACGGAACCGTTCCGTATTTTATCTAATGGGTGGCATCCCTAAGTCTAAATATTGCTGTTACCTTATGTCATAATTATGTCCAATTCTGTCAAATTAATTACGGTCTTTGTTAGGAGGAAATGGTCTTCACACAGTTCGCAACGAGCCAGGCATCCCAAACTGCTGCATATACCCTGACTCTGCTTGCACTGAACGCAAGAGAAGTGACCAAATTTCCATAGTTAAAATAAATTAATGTTAGCAGACAATATTAACTAAATATGCAGGTTTAAAAATATATACTTGTGTATTGATTTTAAGAACGGCATTGATGCTTATGGTTAGGTACACATTGGTGCAACGACAGTGCTTTTTTCGCTAATGCACTTGTTAAATCATCACCCGTTTGGCAAAGTAGGCTGTGATTCAATGTTACATTAACAGGCAACGCATCGATTATATGCAACGCAGAACAAGCTAGATAAACTAGTAATCATCAACCATGTGCAGTTAACTAGTGATTATGTTAAGATTGATTGTTTTTTATAAGTTTAATGCTAGCTAGAAACTTACATTGGCTCCTTGCTGCACTCTCGTAACAGGTAGTCAGCCTGCCACGCAGTCTCCTCGTGGAGTACAATGTAGTCGGCCATAATCGGTGTCCAAAAATGCAGATTACCGATTGTTATGGAAACTTGAAATCGGCCCTAATTAATCGGCCATTCCGATTAATCGGTCGACCTCTACTCTAGATAGTATCGAATCATCTTGAAAGGGAATTTGTCTATGAATTTGAGGGTGGTTACATTTCTCCAGCCCTATCCCTCAGCTTTTTACCAAAACAGTGGCTGGGAGTGTTCTTTGTTATTGTTTCAACTGCTGATTGCCGCTGTAATAAAGCACAGTGAATGACTGTATAAGATGATTACTATTGAATTGTTTGTGCCACCAACTGGAACTTAGTGCCAAGAGGGGAAAATGTTAGTCTGGAGCCCTGCAATGTGTTCTCCAATCTTATTAAACATTTTAGTAAGAGGCTCAGTGTTGTTATCCTTCTAAGGGAAGGGTGCTGAAAACATGTGTGCCAATAATTTTGACCCCTAACTTTTTTAAATGTATTTTGTTACTTGTTGAACAAAATCTCTTTCTCTGAGCAATTGTATTAGTATAAACAAATATAATTAACCAATTTTCAGAGGATATAATATAGCTCAGTAGTTATTTATTATATTTTAGTACTTTAGCTCATCTTTATCAAGGGTGCCAATAATTTTGGACCTGACTGTATGTCACTGCCTCTCCTATTCTTTCTTTCTTTCTTTCTCACTCTCTCTCTATCTCTTTTTGTCTATTACCCCTGTCTCTCTCCCTCTATCTCTCTTTGTCTTTTACCTCTCTCTCTCTATCTCTCTTTGTCTTTTACCTCTCTCTCTCTCTCTTTGTCGCTTACCTTTCTCGCGCTCTCTCTCTTTCTCTTTGTCTTTTACCTCGCTCTCTCACACTCGATCTCTCTTTGTCACTTACCTCTCTCACGCTCTCTCTCTTTGTCTCATACCTCTCTCTCTCTATCACTTTTTGTCTATTTCCTCTGTCTCTAGCTCTCTTTGTCTCTTACCTTTCGCTCTCTCTTGGTCTCTTACCTCTCGCTCTATCTCTCTTTGTCTCTTACCTCTTGCTCTCTCTTTTTGTCTCTTACCTCTCACTCTATCTCTCTTTGTCTCTTACCTCTCGCTCTATCTCTCTGTCTCTTACCTCTTGCTCTCTCTTTTTGTCTCTTACCTCTCGCTCTATCTCTCGTCTCTTACCTCTCACTCTCTTTTTGTCTCTTCCCTCTCTTTGTCTCTTACCTCTCTTGCTCTATCTCTCTTTGTCTCTTACCTCTCTCGCTTTCGCTCTCTCTCTCTTTGTTTCTTACCTCTCGCTCTCTCTCGCTCTAGGTCTTTGTCTTGTACCTCTCGCTCTATCTCTCTTTGCCTCTTTGTCTCTTACCTCTCGCGTTCTCTCTTACCTCTCTCGCTCTCTCTCTCTTTGTCTCTTACTTTTGTCTCTTACCTCTCGCTCTCTCTCTTTGTCTCCTACCCTTCGCTCTCTCTTTTTTGTCTCTTACCTCTCTCTCGCTCTATCTATCTTTGTCTCTTGCTCTCTCTCTATTTGTCTCTTACCTCTCGCTCTATCTCCCTTTGTCTCTTACCTTTGTATCTTACCTCTCTCTCTCTTTGTATCTTACCTCTCGCTCTATCTCTCTTTGTCTCTTACCTCTCGCTCTCTTTGTCTCTTACCCTTCGCTCTATCTCTTTTTGTCTCTTACCTCTCTATCTCTCTCTATCTCTCTTTGTCTCTTACCTCTCTCTATCTCTCTTTGTCTCTTACCTCTCGCTCTATTTCGCTTTGTCTCTTACCTCTCGCTCTCTCTGTCTTTGTCTCTTACCTCTCACTCTCTGTCGCTCTAGCTCACTTTGTCTCTTACCTCTCTCTCTCTCGCTCTCTCTTTGTCTCTTACCCCTCGCTCCCTCTCTCTTTGTGTCTTACCTCACGCTCTAGCTCACTTTAGCTCTCTTTGTCTCTTGCCTCTCGCTCTTTCTCTCTTTATCTCTTACCTCTCGCTCTCTCTTTGTCTCATACCTCTCTCTCTCTTTTTGTCTCTTTCCTCTCTTTCTAGCTCTCTTGGTACCTTACCGCTCGCTCTCTCTTGGTCTCTTACCTCTCACTCTCCCTTGGTCTCTTACCTCTCGCTCTATCTCCCTTTGTCTCTTACCTCTCGCTCTATCTCTGTCTCTTACCTCTTGCTCTATCTCTCTTTGTCTCTTACCTCTTGCTCTATCTCTCTATGTCTCTTACCTCTCTTTCTCTTACCTCTCTCTTGCTCTATCTCTCTTTGTCTCTTACCTCTCGCTAGGTCTCTTTTAGTCTCTTACCGCTATCTGTCACTTTCGCTCTATCTCTCTTTGTCTCTTACCTCTCGCTCTCTCTCTTTGTCTCTTACCTCTCTCGCTCTCTTTGTCTCTTACCTTTGTCTTTTATCTCTTGCTCTCTCACCTTTGTCTCTTACCTCTCTCTCTCTCTTTGCCTCTTACCTTTCGCTCTCTATCTTTGTCTCTTACCTCTCGCTCTCTCTCTTTGTCTCTACCACTTTCTCTCTCTCTCTCTCTCTTACCTCTCACTCTCTCTCTTTGTCTTTTACCTCTCGCTCTCTTGCTTTGTCTCTTACCCTTCACTTTGTCTCTTACCCCTCATATCTTTTTTGTCTCTTGTCTCTCTCTCTATCTATCATTGTCTCTTACCTCTCGCTCTATCTCTATTTGTCACTTACCTCTCGCTCTAGCTCTCTTTGTCTCTTACCTCTTGCTCTCTCTCTCTTTGTCTCTTACCTCTTGCTCTCTCTCTCTCTTTGTCTCTTAGCTCTCGCTCTCTCTCTCACCTTTGTCTCTTACCTCTCGCTCTCTCTCTCTGTCTTTTACCTCTCTGACTCTCTCTTTTTCTCTTACACCTCATTCTATTTCTCTTTCACTTTTACCTCCTGCTCTATCTCTCTTTGTCTCTTACCTCTCTCTCTTTGTCTCTTACCTCTCTCTCTCTTTCTCATGTTTGGTAGACAGCACAGCAGCACTCTCCAGTACAGTTACTTGGTCTCTCCCTCTGTGGTGTGTGTTGGTGTATGCTACATCTCCTCTCATTCTGTTCATGGCCACAGATAGAGTTGACTAAAGCCCAGGCAATTAACTGTTTACTGGCACCCTGGCCACGCCACACAGCCATCACAACCACCATATTGTTGCCATGGAGAAGGTTGCCAGCCAGTATGTTGTTATCATCAGATAGTGTGTGTGTGTGTTCCCTCCAAGTACACACCCTGCCTCTGGCTTTGTGACGGGAACAAGGAGTCTTTGTAGATCACCAAGCCACTTGGCAGATTGGAACACAACCACCTCCATCCTGCTTGTGTTGTTCACTCACCTCAGCTCTCTTCTCACCCTCCTTTTATCTTCCCTACTTTTTCTATACCTCCTCTTTCTCATACTTCTTAATAATTTTCTCCTTATGTAATACATTGAATAAGGACACGTATGGATGGATGTATGTACACGTAAGGATACTCTTCTTCATTAAAACCCTCACCCCCACCCATTATTTCTACCTTTCATTTTTATTTTTATTTTTTTTAACCTTTATTTTACTAGGCAAGTCAGTTAAGAACAAATTCTTATTTTCAATGACGGCCTAGGAACAGTGGGTTAACTGCCTGTTCAGGGGCAGAACGACAGATTTGTACCTTGTCAGCTCGGGGATTCAAACTTGCAACCTTTCGGTTACTAGTCCAACGCGCTAACCACTAGGCTACCCTGCCGCCCCGCTTTACATCTTTTCCCAACATGCAACTCCTATTTTCACCTCTCCCTCTATCCTCCCATCACCTCCACTTCTCTTTAACACCTTCCCCATGTGTGCTTGCTCCACCTCCCCTCATCTTCCAGCTCTCCCACTGGCATCGGCTAATGGGGATCCTAATAAATAAAAATCTACCTCTCACTCTCTTCACATGAAGCTCCTTTTCATCTGTTTTGTCCAATCATAAGCATACATGGCTTTGAAGAGTATTTAATGCAATCCTCTCATTGGCAGAATGAATGTCTTTCAGTTCTCGGGAGCTTACTTCAGTCACTTGTCAATCTTTTGAAATGATGCACAGCCAGGAAACTTGAATTGCTAAATATTGAAAACTTCAATTTACTGAATATTAGGAGTACAGTAATATTTCTGGCATTGTTGGAAAGCAAAATTTCTCTCATTTTTAAGGGAATCACTGTTATTTACCCCTATCCTGAGTTTATGATGGTAAAAAAGGAACTGTTTGCCTAAATTGTTTAACCTCTACTGGATCAGTGTCCCAAAATCGGGACAGTTGCTGCTCAATATGTGATATTTGACTAGAATGGCATTGTAAACAAAATACAACTTTCCGGGACATAGACATGTCTTATACGGTCAGAAAGCTTAAATGATTGTTATTCTAACTGCAGTGTCCAATTTACAGTAGCTATTACCGCGTGAAAAAAACATGCTATTGTTTGAGGATTGTGCACAACAACAAACACTTTTATCAAGGCAACTGGTTTGAAACATTCACCTCTGACAGTATATAATGTACTTACATTCAGTAATATTGCTCTGATTTGTCATCCTGAAGGTCCTAGAGAAAAATGTAACATAGTTTTGTTTAATAAAATAAATTTTTATATCCTAACATGATCCATGTTGTATACAGCATTTTTTCATGAATTCCAACTCTTTCAACTTGGAATCAAACAATCTATGACATCTAAAACGCTAAACCTTGTTTCACCCAGTAAAATTTGGTTTCTGTGCAACCCTCAGATACTCTAGAAGGCAGTCAAACATTGTTTCATCATTCCACATTACGTATTGGCTACACAACACCTCTTTTAGATTGAGATTACATTACGCATCGCTCGATTACTTCTACAAAGTTTTCTCCAAATTTAAGAAGTACAACATGGCTACTAAGAGTATAAACACTAAATTGAACTTCAGCTATACACATTTGGATGCTATTTTTGAAGATATTGACTGGGAGAGTGACACGCATGCGTGAAAGTTTGGAAGGAGAAGGTAATATAATTTATATTAATATAATTGCGCATCCAATAAATTGGTCTGCACCACCACTCGTAGGGATTCAGGGCTAATCTCTATAGCCAGCCAGCTAATAATTACGATGAGCAACTGGCTAAAGGAAAAGACAAGACCTTACCTCAGATGTTGGAGTTGGTTCCCCGATGCTTGACATAGGAGCTCAGTCAAGATTGCATAAAGTAAAAAGGCGGCACCATTTTTACACCCGTGTCTCCACTTCAATCCTTCCTTTTTGTTTAACTTTACAAGCTTGTCCCGCAACTGCCTCCACTTTTTGTGGCAAGCTTCCCCTTCCATAGATGCGGTAGAGATGTCAATGGAACTCGACCAAAACAATGGAAATGCCATTTACACGTGTAAACCCCTCATTGCCTCCCAACAAAATTAGCCTACATTTAGTCTATTGTTTATATGTGTATTTCACACTATGTTGAGGTTAAAATCTGAGTATAATGCTTGTGTGTATGTCAACCCCAATACATGTTCATATCATCGTCATCAATCAACTGCATTATAGTTAAAAACAACTTTGACTACCACCACCGATCCCTGTATGCTAGCTATGCTACCAGATTATATGAACAGGAGTTGGTGTTTAGCAGTCACTTCTTCTAAACCTGAAAAGGGACAACTTCTAAATGTTATGCAGCGAAAACAGCCAAATATATAGAAGCCACATTGTTATCCTGTTACAGTACATCAATCAAGATGGATTTGACAAAAGTCCACTTTGTTACATCTGATTTGTTGAATGTGTGCCAATCCAGCATCCTTCTAGCTCATCGGTCTGCATTCTATTGCCCTCCTTACCACATCTATCCCCATTACAACCTCCACACCACATTGCCAGATCAAGCATAAATAACGTTTTAGATTCAGGCTAGCTACTGCGTCCTCTTCAGCAACACAATGTGTTATGGACTAGCACTGGCTAAGCTGGAGAGTGGTGAAAGTTATGCTGAATCTGATGGCGATTGGGCTCTCCTCGAGACAAGCTCTCCCTCTTCAGACTGTCTGCTTCTGTCTCCAGGGTGTGGAGGCACTGACTGATATTTTCCATGTTCAATTTCACATCTTTGTTTAAAAGCTTCAAATGACCCCACTCTGATAGTGACCCCACTCCACTCCGATAGTGGTTCTACTCTGATAGTGAACCCACTCCACTCTGATAGTGACCCCACTGATAGTGATCCCACTCCACTCTGTTAGTGATCCCAGTCCACTCTGTTAGTGATCCCACTCCACTTTGATAATGATCCCACTCTGATAGTGACCCCACTCCACTCTGATAGTGACCCCACTGATAGTGACCACACTCCACTCTGATAGTGGCTCTACTCTGATAGTGAACCCACTCCACTCTGATAGTGACCCCACTGATAGTGATCCCACTCCACTCTGTTAGTGATCCCACTCCACTTTGATAATGATCCCACTCTGATAGTGACCCCACTCCACTCTGATAGTGACCCCACTGATAGTGACCCCACTCCACTCTGATAGTGGCTCTACTCTGAAAGTGACCCCATTCCACTCTGATAGTGGCTCTACTCTGATACTGAACCCACTCCATTCTGATAGTGACCCCACTCCACTCTGATAGTGGCTCTACTCTGATAGTGACCCCACTCCACTCTGATAGTGGCTCTACTCTGATACTGAACCCACTCCACTCTGATAGTGACCCCACTCCACTCTGATAGTGACCCCACTGATAGTGACCCCACTCCACTCTGATAGTGGCTCTACTCTGATAGTGACCCCATTCCACTCTGATAGTGGCTCTACTCTGATACTAAACCCACTCCATTCTGATAGTGACCCCACTCCACTCTGATAGTGACCCCACTCCACTCTGATAGTGACCCCACTGATAGTGACCCCACTCCACTCTGATAGTGACCCCACTCCACTCTGTTAGTGATCCCACTCCACTCTGTTAGTGATCCCACTCCACTCTGTTAGTGATCCCACTCCACTTTGATAATGATCCCACTCTGATAGTGACCCCACTCCACTCTGATAGTGACCCCACTGATAGTGACCCCACACCACTCTGATAGTGGCTCTACTCTGATAGTGAACCCACTCCACTCTGATAGTGACCCCACTGATAGTGATCCCACTCCACTCTGATAGTGACCCCACTCCACTCTGATAGTGACCCCACTGATAGTGACCCCACACCACTCTGATAGTGGCTCTACTCTGATAGTGAACCCACTCCACTCTGATAGTGACCCCACTGATAGTGATCCCACTCCACTCTGATAGTGACCCCACTCCACTCTGTTAGTGATCCCACTCCACTCTGTTAGTGATCCCACTCCACTTTGATAATGATCCCACTCTGATAGTGACCCCACTCCACTCTGATAGTGACCCCACTGATAGTGACCCCACTCCACTCTGATAGTGGCTCTACTCTGATAGTGACCCCACTCCACTCTGATAGTGGCTCTACTCTGATACTGAACCCACTCCACTCTGATAGTGACCCCACTCCACTCTGATAGTGACCCCACTGATAGGACCCCACTCCGCAGAGCACATTGTCTTCCCTGCACTGTATGTAAGCATGTGGATTGTGTGTATGTAAGCATGTGGATTCAGGAGAGAGTGGGGCAGCATAGCATTTTTTTTTCTTTTTTTTCTTCTTTTTTTTCTTTCACATTTATTTAACCAGGTACGCTAGTTGAGAACAAGTTCTCATTTCCAACTGCGAAGATAAAGCAAAGCAGTGCGACACAAACAACAACATAGAGTTACACATGAAATACACAAGCGTACATTCAATAACACATTAGAAAAATAAAGTCTACATACAGTGTGTGCAAATGGCTTGAAGAGGTGGGCAATAAATAGGCCATAGTAGCAAAGTAATTACAATTTAGCAGATTAACACTGGAGTGATAAATGAGCAGATGATGATGTGCAAGTAGAGATACTGGTCTGCAAAAGAGCAGAAAGTAAATAGAAACAGTATTGGGATGAGGTAGATAGATTGGGTGGGTTATTTACAGATGGACTATGTACAGCTGCAGCGATCGGTTAGCTGCTCTGATAGCTGATGTTTAAAGTTAGTGAGGGAAATATAAGTCTCCAGCTTCAGCTATTTTTGCAATTCGTTCCACTCACTGGCAGCAGAGAACTGGAAGGAAAGGCGGCCAAAGGAGATGTTGGCTTTGGGGATGACCAGTGAGATATACCTGCTGGAGCGCGTGCTACGGGTGGGTGTTGTTATCATGACCAGTGAGCTGAGATAAGGCGGAGCTTTACATATCATAGACTTACAGATGACCTGGAGCCAGTGGGTCTGGCGACGAATATGTAGCGGGGGCCAGTCAACTAGAGCATTGTGGTAAAATAATCAGAATTCTTTAGGTAGCATTGATAAATAAGATGTTTTATTAATTTTTATAAGTATGCTTATGTGGGCAAAGTTACTTGTGCCCTGAGAGGGGAGAGGTCGGGTTAGTCTTATCTGTGAATGTGTCTGTAACTATTCCTAAACCATGTGAAAGGATGGTGTGATTAATGGGGAACCAGTTAGGTGGCTCCACAATGTCTGTGTGCCAGTCTCTCTGTAAGCCATTGGATGAGGTATTGTTTTTGGTCCTAAGTGGTACCAAGAACGAGATAAGAGCTTCGGTTTAGGAGACCAAACTGAACGATAATTGATAGCTAATGCAATAAATTATGGGATACTCTTTTTTCTGGTCAAAGTTTATTTATGTAATGTTCCTAAGATCTGTTATTTGTCATGTGAGTTTAGATGGGTGTGTCTTTGCTAATAAGGATCTCAGTTGCCATTATGTTGACACTCTCAGATAATTAATTTATGGACACTGAATTGATCTGAGAGTCACAGGGCTATGGTGAAGCTCATATAATTAAAGATGGACTTTATGATAACTGACTTGTGTGTGGTTTGCTCTCTCATGATTTGGGAATACAGAAAATTTCCACGACAGCATACAGGTCTCAGTGGTAGGTGGTATAGGGGGCTTTGGTAACAAAAAGGTTGGCACTGTGATTGACTGCATCCAGTTTGCTGAGTAGAATATTGGAAGCTATTGTGTAGGTGACATCGCCAAAGTCGAGGATCTGTAGGATAGTCCGTTTTACTTGGGTAAGTTTGGCGGCGTGAGGGAAGGATGCTTTGTTGCGAAATAGAAAGCTGATTCTAGATTTGATTTTGGATTGGAGATGTTTAATATGAGTCTGGAAGGAGAGTTTACAGTCTAGCCAGTCTACACCTAGGTATTTGTAGTTGTCCACATATTCTAGGTCAGAACCGTCCAAGGTAGTGATGCTAGTCGGGCGGGTTGGTGCTGGCAACGAACAATTGAAAAGCATGCATTTGGTTTTACTAGCTTTTAAGAGCAGTTGGAGGCCACGGAAGGAGTGTTGTATGGCATTGAAGATCATTTGGAGGTTAGTTAACACAGTGTCCAAAGAAGGGCCAGAAGTATGCAGAATAGTGTCGTCTGCATAGAGGTGGATCAGGGAATCACCCGCAGCAAGAGCGACAATCATTGATATATACAGAGAAAAGAGTCGGCCTCAGAATTTAACCATGTGTCACCCCCATAGAGACTGCCAGAGGTCCAGACAACAGGCCCTCCGATTTAACACACTGGACTCTGTCTGCAAAGTAGTTGGTGAACCAGGCAAGGCAGTCATTTGAGAAACCAATGCTATTGAGTCTGCCGATAAGAATGTGGTGATTGACAGAGTCTTGGCCAGGTCGATGAAGACGGCTGCACAGTACTGTCTTTTATCGATGGTGGTTATGATATCGTTTAGTACCTTGAGCGTGGCTGAGGTGTACCCGTCACCAGCTCGGAAACCGGATTTCACAGCAGAGAAAGTACGGTGGGATTCGAAATGGTCAGTGATCTGTTTATTAACTAGGCGTTCAAAGACTTTAGAGAAGCAGGGCAGGATGTATATACAGTGGGGAGAACAAATATTTGATACACTGCCGATTTTGCAGGTTTTCCTACTTACAAAGTATATAGAGGTCTGTAATTTTTATCGTAGGTACACTTCAACTGTGAGAGACGGAATCTAAAACAAAAATCCTGAAAATCACATTGTATGATTTTTAAGTAATTCATTTGCATTTTATTGCATGCCATAAGTATTTAAAATCCGATTTTTTGACTTTGTGGCTGTGCTAGCTAGTGACCAATCTGCAGAGCTGCCTCCAAAAAAAGATTCAAGATGCAAAACGCTAACCTGTACTGAGTGCTGGTGGCTGCTACTTCTAGCCAGGTCATTGTGTGTGCTGTGAGAGTTGTGCAGCTGCTGTATCATTCTCAGTCTACATTATGCAGGGAGAGTGCCTAGCCTGTCTGGGGACTGCTCATGTACGAGGAGGATGCACACAGACTGAGAATCTCTCAATACTCACCACTCCTTTTTATTATTTTATGGAATCATCGCAAACCAAGACTGACTGCAATACCACTTGAGCAGTCATCAAACGCCTGTACAAAAAGACAGTTCTCCAAACTATATTTTTCAAATGCTGAATAGCTGCTGGCATTTGTCTCTGAAAGGAAACTTGCATTGTTCATCTTCACACCAAGGAAATCATCATCAACCTAAATTGGTCTGGCACCATTCTTTGCAGAATATAATCTAGAATGAGTAAACATTCTAGGAAACAATGCCAGAGCTGTTCTACTGGAATACGACTGCAGCCAGGACTTGATCTTCTCTCTGTTCCACCTGGATTATTAACCAAACTCTACCGCCTCTCCACTGCTCTGTAGATGAAACAGGTCTGGCTCTGCCTGGGGAAAGACAGACACCTTTGTTTCAAACAGGAGGAGGCCTCTTTCATCTTGCCTTGATTAAAGGAGCACAACATCAGCTCACATCTTCCTTCATGTGTTTAACTGCAACTCCCAGGGAACTCAACACAGGGAGAGAATGAAAGCGTCCACTGATGTGTGTGTTAGCTATTAAGTCATGCTGGAGAAGAGCTAGAGAATACTAAAGCACCAGCACCATGCCTTTCCAAACACTCAACATGTTGAATTTATGAAAGTTGGCTCCTAAATGAATGAACTCCACAAGAGTGGCTTCTCTCTCTCTCTCTCTCTCTCTCTCTCTCTCTCTCTCTCTCTCGCTCTCTCTCTCTCTCTCTCTCTCGCAGGCTACTAGGAAGCAGTTATGTGTAAGGGATTAATCATGCAATGGCATGTACAGTAGGTTTTTTTAACCCTGTAGCTCTACTGTTTACTGGATGTTTGTGCAGGAGGAAGTGCTTACCAAAAACTGTAGCAGTATTGACTTCTTAATGTGTTTGTCCACTGTGGCCATGGTGTCGTGTGGGAAGGAGTTGCCTTTTCCCTGTTGTACAGACAGTAATAGGACTAGCCTATCCTCCATCTGTCTAGCTGTACTACATGGCCAAAAGTATATGGACATCCCTTCAAATTAGTGGATCCAGCTATGTCAGCCATACCCGTTGCTGACAGGTGTTTAAAATCAAGCACACAGCCATGCAATCTCTATAGACAAACAAGCCTAAGATCAGCAAATGCAATGCCAAACATTGGCTGGAGTGGTGTAAAGTGTGCTGCCATTGGACTCTGGAGCAGTGGAAACGTGTTGTCTGGAATGATGAATCACGCTTCACCATCTGGCAGTCCGATCGACAAATCTGTTGGATTTGGTGGATGCCAGGAGAATGCTACCTGTCTGAAAACATTGAGCCAACTGTAAAGTTTAGGTGGAGGAGGAATAATGGTCTGGGGCTGTTTTTCATGTTTTGGGTTCAGCACCATAGTTCAATTCTGAAGAAAAATCTTAATGCTACATACAATAACATTCTAGATGATTCTGTGCTTCCAACTTTGTGGCAAATGTTTGGGGAAGGTTCTTTCCTGTTTCACCATGACAATGCCCCCGTGCACAAAACGAAGCCCATACAGAAATGGTTTGTCAAGATCGGTGTGGAAGAAATTGACTGGCCTGCACAGAGCCCTGTTCTCAACCCCATCAAACACTTTTGGGATTAATTGGAATGCCGACTGTGAGCCAGGCCTAATCTAGAGTGTCCGACCTTACTAATGCTCTTGTGGCTGAATGGAAGCAAGTCACCTCAGTCCCAACTTCTAGTGGAAAGCCTTCCCAGAAGAGTGGAGGCTGTTGTTACAGCCAAAGGGGGACCAACTCCATATTAATACTCATGATTTTGGAATGAGATGTTCGACGAGCAGGTGTCCACATACTAGTGTATGTCTGTTTAGAGCTGATGGGAAGTGGCCATCTGCACTTGTAGTCTGTATTACAGAGTCGCCTAATGATAACTGGAATTTTGGGAGATGGGAAAAGTGTCTGGAAAGTTTAGTACAGTAGAGGTTCAACCTTCCAGAATGTTTTAATCTGAGGAGAAACACTGAGTTCCCTGAAGGGGGCCTCCCGGGTGGCGCAGTGGCTAAGGGCTCTCTAGGACCTGAGCCCTAGGACCATGCCCCAGGACTACCTGACATGATGACTCCTTGCTGTCCCCAGTCCACCTGACCGTGCTGCTGCTCCAGTTTCAACTGTTCTGCCTTATTATTATACGACCATGCTGGTCATTTATGAACATTTGAACATCTTGGCCATGTTCTGTTATAATCTCCACCCGGCACAGCCAGAAGAGGACTGGCCACCCCACATAGCCTGGTTCCTCTCTAGGTTTCTTCCTAGGTTTTGGCCTTTCTAGGGAGTTTTTCCTAGCCACCGTGCTTCTACACCTGCATTGCTTGCTGTTTGGGGTTTTAGGCTGGGTTTCTGTACAGCACTTTGAGATATCAGCTGATGTACGAAGGGCTATATAAATAAATTTGATTTGATTTGATTTGTACCACAGCGCTAGCTGTCCCACGAGAGACTCTGGGTTCGCGCCCAGGCTCTGTTGTAACCGGCCGCGACCGGGAGGTCCGTGTGGCGACGCACAATTGGCCTAGCATCGTCCACGTTAGGGAGGGTTTGGCCGGTAGGGATATCCTTGTCTCATCACGCACCAGTGACTCCTGTGGCGTGGCGGGCCTGGCGCAGTGCACGCTAACCAAGGTCGCCAGGAGCACAGTGTTTCCTCCGACACATTGGTGCAGCTGGCTTCTGGGTTGGATGTGCGCTGTGTTAAGAATGGGTGCGGCTTGGTTGGGTTGTGTATCGAAGGACGCATGACCTTCAACCTTCGTCTCTCCCGAGCCCATATGGGAGTTGTAGCGATGAGACAAGATAGTAGCTACTAACAATACCACGAAATTGGGGAGGAAAAGGGTTTAAAAAAGCAACAAAAAAAAACACACACACAAAAAAAAAATGTTTCCTGAAGGGAGAAAGTCATGTGAACTACCCCTATAGAGTGCATCGCCCCATTTATCACCGTTATCAGGATTATCATGAGACCTCACAATAACCACTCTGTTCCTCCATATTTTCTCCGTTGCCATCTACACACACACGCACACACACAAATAATCAAGTGATAACGTTTCGTTTTAATTTTATACCACATTAATTTCATGCTCGGTGCGGTGAACATTCCAGACTCCGCAGTACCCTAATGAGGCTCCTCAAACATTAGCAGATGAATAATCAGCTCAACACTTCTTAGTGCCATAATAAATCAATTATACACTACCAGCTTCTCTCTTTCTCTGTTTTTTCTGTGCCTGTTTGTTGTTTAGGCTGCCAACAGAGCAGTGAGACTTGGCCATGTGATCACACAGAGCAGTGCTAAAATGAAATGGTTATAAATGTCATGCCCTTTGCAACCGTAGGACATCTCTACTTAAATAGCACTGTAACAAAGTCTACCTGACATGGCTGAATGTCATCCCAGATAAGCTCCCCGCCCTTTTACCTTTGATGCCTATGGTGAGTCTTAGCAGCAGGAAGCTAGTCTGTTCGTGTCCTCTGTGTGTGTGGATTGTGTCTATGTTCGGTCCATGTTTATGTGTGTGCCTTGGCATGTGTCACCGTGGTCAATCCGCTTTGCATTGCTCCATTCCTCCATCACCCGATGGCACAGGGCCAGTTTGGCTAGGCTCAGTTCAACGCTGGTCCTTCCTGGGGTGATATGAGGGCGTCCTGGAGGAGCCTGTGTAGAAACACAAGCCTATTCTCCTTACATAGACAAGACCAGCAGAGGTGTCGGGAATGTCCTGCTGCTGCCCTTCTCTGCAGGCTGCAGACTGTCACACTCTCTGATGTCCTTAGATCCCATAGCTCCCAGGGTCTGTGGTGCTGTGCTGTAAAGTAATGTACCAGCCATTTCAAAAGGGCCTGTGCGGTTCAAAGCAACACCCCCCCCCCCCCTTCCTCCTCTCCTCCGTGCCACAGCCTCTATAACAGCCTGTCCTTGGTCCTTGAGCTGAGGCCTGTCTGTCTGGAGGCTTGGCTTCTCTTCCACAATGTCTGATGGGTCACAATCAACCTAATGTTCATATGATATGTAGGAATGGGATGTTTTCCTGACCACGTGACTAGAATAAACTCTAGGTCCTAGTTATAGGAGACAGTATAAGGCCAGTTTTTCCTGTACATGTGATCCTATAAGGAAAAACTCACTAGCTAGCTAGCCTTTATATTGTTTAGTCATATGATGTCCTATATTACTTTGACAGGATGAGGTCACAGGGATTGGCGGTGTAATATAATATAATATAATACCATAATAATAATCTTGTGACAAACCTAAGAGCTCTTGGCCCCAGAACAAGACTTAATGTCAGCTGGTCTACCTTAATAAATGCAACTGACCTCACTTGGAACTCTATTTCAGAGAAATGGATTTGAAGTCTATAGTGAGCTGAAATGGTGCTTAGGACCTACATTTTTCAAAATTCCTGACATTTAATCCTAGTAAAAATTCCCTGTCTTAGGTCCGTTAGGATCACCACTTTATTTTAAGAATGTGAAATGTCAGAATAATAGTAGAGAGAAGGATTTATTTCAGCATTTATTTATTTCATCACATTCACAGTGGGTCAGAAGTTTACATACACTCAATTTATATTCGGTAGCATTGCCTTTAAATTGTTTAACTTGGGTCAAATGTTTCAGGTAGCCTTCCATTCCCACTGACAGAGATGGTGTAACTGAGTAGGGTTTGTAGGCCTCCTTGCTCGCACACGCTTTTTCAGTTCTTCCCCCATCATTTTCTATAGGATTGAGGTCAGGGCTTTGTGATGGCCACTTCAATACCTTGACTTTGTTGTCCTTAAGCCATTTTGCCACAACTTTGGAAGTATGCTTGGGTTCATTGTCCATTTGGAAGACCCATTTGCGACCAAGCTTTAACTTCCTGACTGATGTCCTGAGATGTTGCTTCAATATATCCACATAATTTTCCTCCTTCATGATGCCATCTATTTTGTGATGTACACCAGTCCCTCCTGCAGCAAAGCACCCCCACAACATGAGGCTGCCACCCCCGTGCTTCACGATTGGGATTTTGTTCTTCGGTTTGCAAGCCTCCCCCTTTTTCCTCCAAACATAACGATGGTCATTATGGCCAAACAGTTCTATTTTTGTTTCATCAGACCAGAGGACATTTCTCCAAAAAGTACGATCTTTGTCCCCATATGCAGTTGCAAACCGTACTCTGGCTTTTTTATGGTGGTTTTGGAGCAATGGCTTCTTCCTTGCTCAGTGGCCTTTCAGGTTATGTCGATATGGGACTCATTTTACTGTGGATATAGATACTTTAGTACCTGTTTCCTCCAGCATCTTCACAAGGTCCTTTGCTGCTGTTCTGGGATTGATTTGCACTTTTCGCACCAAAATACGTTCATCTCTAAGAGACAGAACATGTCTACTTCCTGAGCGGTATGACGGCTGCATGGTCCCATGGTGTTTATACTTGCGTACTATTGTTTGTACAGATGAATGTGGTACCTTCAGGCGTTTGGAAATTGCTCCCAAGGATGAACCGGACTTGTGGAGGTCTATAATTTATTTTCTGAGGTCTTGGCTGATTTCTTTTGATTTTCCCAGGATGTCAAGCAAAGAGGCACTGAGTTTGAAGGTAGGCCTTGTAATACAGCCTTGAAATTCATCCACAGGTACACCCCCAATTGACTCAAATTATGTCAATTAGCCTATCAGAAGCTTCTAAAGCCATGACATAATTTTCTGGACTTTTCCAAGCTGTTTAAAGGCAGTCAACTTAGTGTATGTAAACTTCTAACCCACTGGAATTGTGATAGAGTGAATTATAAGTGAAATAATCTGTCTGTAAACCATTGTTGGAAAAATTACTTGTGTTATGGACAAAGTAGATGTGCTAACCGACTTGCCAAAACTGTTGTTTGTTAACAATAAATTTGTGAAGTGGTTGAAAAATGAGTTTTAATGACCAACCTAAGGGTATGTAAACTTCCGACTTCAACTCTATAAGGGCCATTCTATGTTGAGTCATGCTGTAGGAATGTCTAGTCAGTTAACTTCTTGGTGACAGGGGGCAGTATTTTCACGTCCGGATGAAATGCATGCCCAAATTCAACTGCCTGCTACTCATCCCCAGAAGATAAGATATGCATATTATTAGTATATTTGGATAGAAAACACTCTGAAGTTTCTAAAACAGTTTGAATGATGTCTGTGAGTATAACATAACTTATGTAGCAGGCGAAACCCAGAGGAAAAACCATTCAGAATTGTATTTTTGCGGTCACTTTCTTTTTAATGGGGTTTCATTGGGAATCCAGATTTCTAAGGGACCTTCTTGCAGTTCCTACCGCTTCCACTGGAAGTCACCAGTCTTTAGAAATTGGTTGAGGTTATTCCTTTGTGTAATGAAGAAGTAGCCCTGTTCAAAACTAGGGTCACTTGAAGTGTACTGTTTGTTAGAGGCACGTGACCAGAAAGGTAGCGTCAGTTTGTTTTCTTCCTGTATTGAACACAGATCGTCCAGTCTTCAATTTTATCGATTATTTATTTAAAAAATACCTAAAGTTGTATTACAAAAGTAGTTTGAAATGTTTTGGAAAAGTTTACAGGTAACTTTTGAGATATTTTGTAGTCACGTTGTGCAAGTTGGAACCGGTGTTTTTCTGGATGAAACGCGCCAAATAAATTGACATTTTGGATATATATCGACGGAATTAATTGAACAAAAGGACCATTTGTGATGTTTATGAGACATATTAGAGTGCCAACAGAAGAAGCTTGTCAAAGGTAAGGCATGATTTATATGTTTATTTCTGCGTTTTGTGTCGCGCCTGCAGGGTTGAAATATGTTTTCTCTCTTTGTTTACGGAGGTGCTGTCCTCAGATAATAGCATCGTTTGCTTTCGCCGAAAAGCATTTTTGAAATATGACATGTTGGCTGGATTCACAACACGTGTAGCTTTAATTTGGTATCTTACATGTGTGATTTCATGAAAGATTTATTGAGTAATTTATTTGAATTTGGCGCTCTGCATTTTCTCTGGCTTTTGGCCAGGTGGGACACTAGTCCCACATTAAGACACTTTTAAGTTGCACTGAGCTTTAACATATGGGTCAGTGGGCTTTCATTTATAGGGTTTTATAAGCTTTCTAGTCCAGTGTTGTTGAGTTGAGTGGGGAGACATTGAGCTGTTTGTATCATTCAGTTGTATCAGATGCTGAGTATCTAGTCAGGTTGAAATGGCTGGAGATCTATTGATTCTGGGACAGACACTTTAGTACACAGGCAGGGAGACAGAGAGATGGGAGGGAGGGGAGAAAGTTGGATATGGAGAGCAAGAGAGTTAGATAGATGGAAAGACTATGATACTGTATATGGGAGGGAGGGAGGGAGGGAGGGAGGGAGGGAGGGAGGGAGGGAGGGAGGGAGGGAGGGAGGGAGGGAGGGAGGGAGGGAGGGAGGGAGGGAGGGAGGGAGGGAGGGAGGGAGGGAGGGAGCAGAGAATTAGAGAAGGGGGAGTATTAGGCTATAGGGAAATATACTAGAGTTAGAGAATTAGAAAGAAGGAAGTAGAGAGAGGAGAGAGAGTTAGAGATGAGTGGGAGAGTTTGGAGCAATTCAAGCGTTGAATGGTAAATGGAAATGGATCTCATTACCCAGTCTGCTTCCCAGAAGACCTCAGTGACTCGGCTGGGCGGCCGGCCTGGCACAGGGGACCCTGGGATACGTGACATGGAAGAGTAGGGAGCGCTGGGGTAGGTAAAACACACCCCCATGAATCATTTATGAGCCCCACCGGCATCCCACTGCTCTTAACAACCCTGCTCTCTGAGCTACATGCTGGAAGGGAAAGTTAGCCTGTAGAGGGCTACTTTACTGACCTGACCACACTGTCTGTCTGTCTGTCTGTGTGTGTGTCTCTCTCTCTCTCTCTCTCTCTCTCTCTCTCTCTCTCTCTCTCTCTCTCTCTCTCTGTCTGTCTGTCTGTCTGTCTGTCTGTCTGTCTGTCTGTCTGTCTGTCTGTCTGTCTGTCTGTCTGTCTGTCTGTCTGTCTGTCTGTCTGTCTGTGTCTCTCTCTCTCTCTCTCTCTGTCTGTCTGTCTGTGAGAGGTAGAAATATCGCAAAAATTTGATCATTGGCACATTCGAGAGACTACAACCTTCTGCATTGTGACATTGGCCAGTGTTGAAATCTGACATTTTTGATAGACGTTTTCCTAATCTAAAAGTAATCTTCTTATTAACTTCCAGAGTAGTGAGAGCGAATTTATCACAATGCTACGCCATACCGGCTATATTTCTGCCTGCGTGATTAGGAAAAGCTCATGATATACATGAAAACATGAAATGACCCCGGAATCGATAGAACATCGCTCAGAGATGCCCAAAAAGAATATCCAATTCAAAATGGGTGAATCTTTCCTTTAAGGCCTGCACAGACTGTACGATTGTAGCCGTGTTATACCACGATTTGCCATCCCAGACAAAATATCCACATCATTGGAACATTTTTAGGCCGTAAACGATTGTCAGACGTCTTGGCTCGTTCAGTGTGACAGGTTCTAAGTCTGCTGATTAAGTACCACTACGTGCGATTGGAGGTGCCGACTAGGGGTGTGGCATTTAACGGTGAAAATGTTTAAACGACATTGGGATCGTTCACATTTAGAAAAATCCAGTTATCACAAAACATGTTCTTTGCAGTGTTATAGCTTAACTAGACATGAGGCTATTAAGGCCTGGGGAAAGTTTAAATAAAACCAGGGAGGAAGAGGTGAACTTTAGACTACTTTGGTGAATATGCGAGATATAGATTACCAAGACATATGCGCACGTCTCTGTCTGCATGCCCCCTTCTCTCTCTCCCTCATGCTGACTTGCCTGCTCTTTCTCTTCGCTAATGCAAATGTGTGTTCAGTCTTCGGTCTGTTGCATGTAGAATATCCTAGCCTATTCATTGATGATAGGGCCTGGCTTTACTGAAATTGAAATTGAGAGAAACAGCATTCCATTGCAAGATGCAACTTTTGATTACCGAAAGATGGGCCTAGTGACTGTCTGTCTGGTGGTTGACCTGCCTATACTGTGCCCCTCCTCTCTCTCTTTGTTGCTAGCTCGCTATGAAAAATGTGAGTGTTTATGTTCTCGGAAGTATCAGTCTCCTCCGTTCCTAAAATACTGAATTTTAATAGTCGATTCCTACAATGAGATTTTCTGGATTTTTTTTTCTCATTTTGTCTGTCATAGTTGTGCTCCTATGATGAAAATTACAGGCCTCTCTCATCTTTTTAAGTGGTAGAACATGCACAATTGGTGGCTGACTAAATACTTTTTTGCCCCACTGTATATGCAGGACCCTTTTGCCTTGTAAATTCACATGCAATTTAAATATTATTTTCTTACCACTTAAAGGGGGGAAAAATTGCCATTTAAATGTTAAAAAAATTGTCAAATCGTCACATCCCTAACTCCGACAAAGTTCTGGCAGTGTCAGAAATGTTTTTCCTTCATCATATAGTATGGCTGGTGTAATGAGACAATCCCGGTGACTGACCAATAGGAACATTGAGAATAGTCAGATTTATATAGTGTAACGCCGTTCTTCGTTTGTCGAAAGAGAGTCGGACCGAAATGCAGCGTAGTGGTTACTCATGTCTTTAATGAAGAAAAAAGGTGACGATACATGAAATAACTAATAAATACGAAAACAACAAACGGAACGTGAAACCTAATTACAGCCTATCTGGTGAAACTACACAGAGACAGGAACAATCACCCACGAAATACAAAGCGAACTCAGGCTACCTAAATACGGTTCCCAATCAGAGGCAACGAGAAGCACCTGACTGCTGATTGAGAACCGCCTCAGGCAGCCAAGCCTACACTCGACACACCCCTAATTAACCACAATCCCAATGCCTACAAAACAAACCAATACGACAACACAATAACCCATGTCACACCCTGGCCTGAACAAATAATTAAAGAAAACACAAAATACTAAGACCAAGGCGTGACATATAGTAGTTAGATTTAAACATTTACAGTGCCTTGCGAAAGTATTCGGCCCCCTTGAACTTTGCGACCTTTTGCCACATTTCAGGCTTCAAACATAAAGATATAAAACTGTATTTTTTTGTGAAGAATCAACAACAAGTGGGACACAATCATGAAGTGGAACGACATTTATTGGATATTTCAAACTTTTTTAACAAATCAAAAACCCTTTACTTTCAGTGCAGCAAACTCTCTCCAGAAGTTCAGTGAGGATCTCTGAATGATCCAATGTTGACCTAAATGACTAATGATGATAAATACAATCCACCTGTGTGTAATCAAGTCTCCGTATAAATGCACCTGCACTGTGATAGTCTCAGAGGTCCGTTAAAAGCGCAGAGAGCATCATGAAGAACAAGGAA
The DNA here is from genome assembly GCF_002021735.2 of Oncorhynchus kisutch. Lineage (NCBI taxonomy): Eukaryota > Metazoa > Chordata > Actinopteri > Salmoniformes > Salmonidae > Oncorhynchus > Oncorhynchus kisutch. The sequence goes on from NC_034195.2 coordinate 35,581,233, forward strand.
CACACCAGGCAGGTCCGGGATACTGTTGTGAAGAAGTTTAAAGCCGGATTTGGATACAAAAAGATTTCCCAAGCTTTAAACATCCCAAGGAGCACTGTGCAAGTGATAATATTGAAATGGAAGGAGTATCAGACCACTGCAAATCTACCAAGACCTGGCCGTCCCTCTAAACTTTCAGCTCATACAAGGAGAAGACTGATCAGAGATGCAGCCAAGAGGCCCATGATCACTCTGGATGAACTGCAGAGATCTACAGCTGAGGTGGGAGACTATGTCCATAGGACAACAATCAGTCACAAATCTGGCCTTTATGGAAGAGTGGGAAGAAGAAAGCCATTTCTTAAAGATATCCATAAAAAGTGTTGTTTAAAGTTTGCCACAAGCCACCTAGGAGACACACCAAACATGTGGAAGAAGGTGCTCTGGTCAGATGAAACCAAAATTGAACTTTTTGGCAACAATGCAAAATGTTATGTTTGGCATAAAAGCAACACAGCTCATCACCCTGAACACAACATCCCCACTGTCAAACATGGTGGTGGCAGCATCATGGTTTGGGCCTGCTTTTCTTCAGCAGGGACAGGGAAGATGGTTAAAATTGATGGGAAGATGGATGGAGCCAAATACAGGACCATTCTGGAAGAAAACCTGATGGAGTCTGCAAAAGACCTGAGACTGGGACGGAGATTTGTCTTCCAACAAGACAATGATCCAAAACATAAAGCAAAATCTACAATGGAATGGTTCAAAAATAAACATATCCAGGTGTTAGAATGGCCAAGTCAAAGTCCAGACCTGAATCCAATCGAGAATCTGTGGAAAGAACTGAAAACTGCTGTTCACAAATGCTCTCCATCCAACGTCACTGAGCTCGAGCTGTTTTGCAAGGAGGAATGGGAAAAAATGTCAGTCTCTCGATGTGCAAAACTGATAGAGACATACCCCAAGCGACTTACAGCTGTAATCGCAGCAAAAGGTGGCGCTACAAAGTATTAACTTAAGGGGGCTGAATAATTTTGCACGCCCAATTTTTCAGTTTTTGATTTGTTAAAAAAGTTTGAAATATCCAATAAATGTCGTTCCACTTCATGATTGTGTCCCACTTGTTGTTGATTCTTCACAAAAAAATACAGTTTTATATCTTTATGTTTGAAGCCTGAAATGTGGCAAAAGGTCGCAAAGTTCAAGGGGGCCGAATACTTTCGCAAGGCACTGTACATGCTTTGCAAGTAGGGTTGGGCGGTATCCAGATTTTCCTATCGTCATACCGTTCTTTTCTCATCCCGGGATTACCTGCTAGGTAAAGTCCCCCCTTATCTCAGCTCGCTGGTCACCATAGCATCACCCACCTGTAGCACGCGCTCCAGCAGGTATATCTCATCCCCAAAACCAATTCTTTCTTTGGTCGCCTCTCCTTCCAGTTCTCTGCTGCCAATGATTGGAACGAACTACAAAAATCTCTGAAACTGGAAACACTTATCTCCCTCACTAGCTTTAAGCACCAGCTGTCAGAGCAGCTCACAGATTACTGCACCTGTACATAGCCCACCTATAATTTAGCCCAAACAACTACCTCTTTCCCTACTGTATTTATTTTATTTATTTATTTATTTTGCTCCTTTGCATCCCCATTATTTTTATTTCTACTTTGCACATTCTTCCACTGCAAATCTACCATTCCAGTGTTTTACTTGCTATATTGTATTTACTTTGCCACCATGGCCTTTTTTTGCCTTTACCTCCCTTATCTCACCTCATTTGCTCACATCGTATATAGACTTGTTTCTACTGTATTATTGACTGTATGTTTGTTTTACTCCATGTGTAACTCTGTGTCGTTGTATGTGTCGAACTGCTTTGCTTTATCTTGGCCAGGTCGCAATTGTAAATGAGAACTTGTTCTCAACTTGCCTACCTGGTTAAATAAAGGTGAAATAAATAGAAAATAAAAATAAATTTACAGTATTAGCGGTTTGGTACACAAGAGGCGCTTAAAAGTTATTTTTGGGAAGCCTATTCAATTCTGTGTTCAGATGTATAAAGCTTTAAACTGTTTATAAAATGCATACTTTCAGTTTTTACGAACTCACATGGGAGGCTTGCACTGCTGGTCCTGCAGCGCTGATCTAATACATCGCTGCATTTGACAGCCTCGTAAGACAATCGCAGAATGTGAAGAAGACAAACCTAAAGCAAATTGTACAATCTGGCCAGGTTGATATCAAGATTTTATTTGGTAACATTGGACCGTGGGACATGTAATAATCATAAAAGACTGAATCTGACGTACAGTGTGGGAAGTCCTTTAGCCTTGTGCGATATGGATTATTGAAGTCAAGGGCGCTTATGGGTAGAGGACATATTCCTCTCCTCCTCATTACCACACACACACTCTTAATTCACCTAAGAGGTTATTGTACACACACAGGCTCATCGCTTATTTCACTGATGCATCCCATCTGCAATCATTGATTGATTGACTGAATCAGGTCTAGGACAGTTTTCTGAGTGCTGGGCTATTAATTTCTCATAGACGACTAGGCCCTGTATGTACTAACGAGACTTCAGCTCTCAACCTCTAGAAAACTTTGGTCCTTGTGTTTTGAGAGAGAGATTGAAAGAGATAAATAGGGAGAAGGAATGAAAGACAGAGGCCGTGTATGAATACCCATACTAGTGTACTACATACTTAAACTTCATACTATTTACTCATCGTGGCATACTATTTAGCACGCACTGTTTAGTAAAAAGTCAAAAGTATGCAGTATGCCAAGGCCGCAACGCCTTAGCGGCTCCTGATTGGCTAAATAGGTTTGGCAAGGCTGAGTGAGGGCAGGGTTTTTCCAAATTCAACAGACATGCATTGCAACCAGCCTGATAATACCTAATTTCCAATTTGATTAATTTCTCTCAACTCAATAGAAAATTTGGTATTTGGTATTTTATTAGGATCCCCATTAGCTGTTTCAAAAGCAGCAGCTACTCTTCCCGGGGTCCACACAAAACATGAACCATGACATAATACAGAACATTAATAGACAAGAACAGCACTACATTTAAAAAAATGTAAAGGCACATGTAGCCTACATATCAATGCATACACACAAACTATCTAGGTCAAATAGGGGAGAGACGTTGTTTTACCTGTTTTTTGAATGGAATGGAGTTATAATCCTACTCAGGCGGGTTATAGGCAGACTATCACATTCGACCTATACCGTAGTAGACTATATAGCCCATCTATCCAGTTTAAAAAGGACTAAAGACAGAAACTGAGAAATTACTTCCATTTATTAATATTTATTAGTGAAACCAAAGTTCTGTAACATATCAAATTTAAATCAAATAGCCTAGTACACAAAAAGCCAGATTAACATGACATCAATAACGCAGCCACATCCCAAGTCCCCGGTGCCAACACATGCAGAAATCTAAAGATGGTTTAGTATTTCGTTTTTAAAGCTCTGACGAAGGCCAAGAGAACAAGAAACCCATTTCAGTGAGAAAACAGAAATACACAACAACAAAAAATTACGTTTTTTCAAGGTGCAAATCTTGTGATAATTTTAAAGAGAACAAAAACAACTTAGACTACATTTGAACACCACCACATAAGCTTTGGCCATCTTCCCAATTAAGTAGCCTAGTTTTGTTGTTGGCTACCTATCACTCGCAGCCCACCTCTTCCAATGCCAGAGAGCCATGGAAAGTTGGATATGAAAACAGACAGATGCAGAGAGAGAACGTTACAGTGATTGTTGGGAGGGTACAGGGTGAACGGATTGCATACTGTTCACGTCCGAATAGTTCTGAAACTTTTATGACTTTGCCATCCAGGCTACACGATGCCTTTGGCTCCAGGCTTATTCTGCAGAGTTAGTGACACTCACTGACACAACACTCAGTGCCCGCGAGACTGAAATAACCTAGCCAGATGCCCACACAGACCAAGATGTTCCTACAGGCTAGTTTCTCATAATGTCATGTTTCATTTTCAAAGCTGAGTATTGGTAACATTTTTCCCAAGGGAACACACAAATTTCTACCAGCGGTCAAATTCCAAAGAGCAGTGGAGAGTGGTCAGGAGAGTGTTTTTTCCCCGTACCATTGACATACGTTAGAACTAGGGATGGGCATTTGAAATCAATCAAATGTATTCACAAAGTACTGTACAGAAACCCAGCCTAAAGCCCCAAACAGCAAGCAATGCAGGTGTAGAACATTTATTTTCTGTATTTTGAGTGGAGTGTCAAATCAAATGTTCTTTGTCACATGCCACAACAGGTGTGGACTAACAGTAAAATGCTTACTTACAGGCCCTTCCCAACAATGCAGAGATCAATAAAATAGAGATTAATAGAAAAGTAAGACAAGTAATAATAAAATAATAATAGATACACAATGAGTAATGATAACTTGGCAATATCCTCTGTCAGTGTTGCATATAGTTGTACACACACAGGCTCATAAAACAGATGTTTTATTTAATGATTCAGGCATTTAGCAGAGATGACGGCTGTTTTCATCTGGCCTGTTTCTCAATCCTTGAAGATAGATGGGATCAACAGACAGAGTAACACCCCAGTGGCCAGAGCAAGAGCTAGCTAGCTACACATTCTGTTTCATATGCTGTTGATGAAGAGCTTCTCTCTCTCCCTCTCGCTCACTCTCCTCCCTCTCTCTCTGAGTAATATTAGAAGGATTACAGGGAGTAGCCTTCACCCCTCGCTCCTCTCTCCCAGCAGACCGATCATTACTCTGTATAACATTGGAGCAGAGATTATAGGCTTGTGTGATTACTAATGTGATGAATACTGCTGTGTGTGTGTGTGTGTGTGTGTGTGTGTGTGTGTGTGTGTGTGTGTGTGTGTGTGTGTGTGTGTGTGTGTGTGTGTGTGTGTGTGTGTGTGTGTGTGTGTGTGTGTGTGTGTGTGTGTGTGTGTGTGTGTGTGTGTGTTGCACGTGTAAGGAAGAGATGAATCCAACTCCCTCAACTCCTATGAATATTCAATGCCCCAGTGAAGTGGGGTGACAATTCAGTGTTCACTGATTTGGTGAGCATATTTCCTAACCCCAGAGAGGGATTTAAGATTCAAGGTTCATCCCAATGAGAACATTTAGAATTTGAGAGAGAGAGAGAGAGAGAGAGAGAGAGAGAGAGAGAGAGGAGCCATTTCTTCTCTCTCTGTTTATCCCTCATTCTTTTAGCTTGAAAGGAGAGAGAGAGAGAGAGAGAGAGAGAGAGAGAATTGTTGTTACACAGTGGAAACTGTTGAGCGTGAAAATTCAAAGGTCTTGCCCAGTCACACTCTGTATGAAACACATACATAATTCATGTCTCAATTGTCTCAAGGCTTAAAAATCATTATTTTACCGGTCTCCTCCCCATCTACGCTGATTGAAGGGGATTTAACAAGTGACAGCAATAAGGGATCATAGCTTTCACCTGGTCAGTATGTAATGGAAAGAGCAGGTGTTCATAATGTTTTGTACACTAAGTGCATATCTGTGTCACACTCATCTAGTTGTGTGTGTACTGTGAAATTAGGGATGATGAGACATTGCAGTGTGTGGGATGTGTGAGATACAGCTGGCCAGGAGATAGGGAAGGAATTCACACCTCTTCTTAATCCCATCCTCCCCATCTCTCCCTTCTCAAATCTCCCCTCTTCTCTCTAGTCTCCCACATTTCTCCCCTTCAAATCCCCGCCTTGTTCTCTAATGTCTCCCCTCCTGTCCTCTCCTCTTTTCCATTCTCCTGCTCTTTTCTCTTATTTTTTTATCTGCTTTCCAGTGCCCCTCATCTCTTCCCCTCAAATCTCCTCCTCAGAGCTCTCCCCTCCTCCCTTCCCTATATCCTGCAGTAGACAGACAGACATCAAATCAAGAGAAATGTTATTGGTCACATACACGTGTTTAGCAGATGTTATTGCGGCTGTAGTGAAATGCTTGTGTTTCTAGCTCCGATAGTGCAGTAATATTTAACAAGTAATATCTAACAATTTCACAACAATACACACAAATAGTGATGCCAACAGGCCTAATAATGTAATAAATAACACATTCAAAAACAAAGTACTGCAAAGTTGCCTAGGGGCTAGAACCTCGGCTGCCCTCTCTATCGGCGCCATTTTTCATTTCATTCATTCATTCATTCATTCACTAAAACAGACAGACAGACAGACAGACAGACAGACAGACAGACAGACAGACAGACAGACAGACAGACAGACAGACAGACAGACAGACAGACAGACAGACAGACAGACAGACAGACAGACAGACAGACAGACAGACAGACAGACAGACAGACAGACAGACAGACAGACAGACAGCAGAATGGATTGGAAGCAGTCCAACTCATCATGTATCATTGATCATCCTGACTGTGGAAGTCTCAGCCACTACTAAAGAACCCTTACATACGCCTCCCTTCTTTCTCAACTCAGTCTTGCCTTCACCCGTTATTCACACCTTTCACTATATAAAGGCTTTGTTATTCTGACAACAGTGAATGGTTATCTAAATGGTTAGCTAATTATTTATTCAGTCTGGTAAGTCATTAGGAGCTGGCCCTTGTTACAGTGTTGCTCCCCACAACAGATGTCATGAAATGACAAAGCCCATATCCAGATAGACATAATGGAACACATTGGATTAGCTCTGAGGGAGCAAACAAACAATTACCCTGCATTTCACAATAAACAATTAGCCTGAATTTCAAAACACACAATTATCCTCTATTTCAAACCAATAATTACTGTTTCTGAGAGAAACCTCAGAGTTTGACAGTTGTCAGTTGACCAGGACTGTGTCGATATCCCACATGTGGGGATTCACTAGGTTTCACCTTCTCTAGGAAGAACATATCAAAAGCATATTTTGGAGACTCAGGTAGAGTGGCGAATGAGCCTTAAAAGGCCTTAAAAGGAGCCACTCTCCCGCCCTCTGGTTATTCTCCCTTCTCTTCCACATGAAGAGCACTACGCTTTAGCTCTCCTCAGACCGACTGGATCCCTGTTTTCCTACTTAACTGGTCACAAGTAAACCGTGAAGGATATCGCTGCTGAGTGTAGGTCTTCCAACCCTCTCGAGAGGTTGAGTATTAAACAGAAGGTTTTTTTTTGTGTATAAATTAATTTTCTACTTCTCGGTCTCCGTTGGTAGCTAGCTTCATGGCTAGCTATTGAGACTCGGTTGGACAATGCTGTGAGGCTAACTTGACTAGCTTACTGAGAGGCAAGCTAAGCTCACTAGCATACCCTACCTGCAACACAGTATCAATGCTATCTCCCTTTTCTCATATAGTTCAACCTACGTTCACCCGTTTGTCTATTGCGAACTTTTCAGCCTCACAGCTCTTTCCTTCGCAGGAGAACACTATCTGAAGGCTAACTCTGCCCCCACATGAACACGGTAATATTGCTAGCTCCCTTCTCTCATTTAGTACAACATACATTCGTTCACTCGTTTGTGTTGACTAGACTTACCAGATTTTCACCCCATATTCAAACAATGCACACTGTTCCCTTCGGCTAGCACCGTGTTAGCTATAGCTTACCTTTAGCCTCACTTGTTCTTGTTGGCTAAACTGACCAGCTACACTTCATGGTGCTATGGTCAAAAGAGACTCTCAAGACCGAAGAAACAAAGCTATGCACACGATTTTCTTCAGCTAACGTGATACTAGCTAGCTTGGTTATTAGCCAACTAGGTGAACACTAGCTAGCTAACCACCAAAAGCCTCACAGCTAAGTGTCGACAAGCATGGTATGGAAGGCCGTCCTTGTTCTCCTGCACCGCAAAGGTGATGATCCCTGCAATCTTAATAATTATCACCCAATCTTAAAACGTTCATGTTTAACGAAAATATTATTAAAATAATAACACTTTCAGCTGTGGTCCTTTTTAGATAGAAGATTTATTCTGAAAGCTCACCAGTCAAGCTTTAGGCAAGGACACAACACGATCTCGGCTGCTTCTCTAGTCATAAATTACATACAGTGCATTCGGAAAGCATTTAGACCCATTGACTTTTTAAAATGTTATATTTAATCTATCTACACACAATACCCAATAATGACAAAGGGAAAGCAGGTTTTTAGAAGTTTTTTCAAATGTATGAAAAATAATCAACAGAAATACCTTATTTACATAAGTATTCAGACCCTTTACTATTATGTATATACTGCACTCAATACCATCTACTGTATCTTGCCTATGCCGCTCTGTACCATCACTCATTCATATATCTTTATGTACATATTCTTTATCCCCTTACACTTGTGTCTATAAGGTAGTAGTTTTGGAATTGTTAGCTAGATTACTTGTTGGTTATTACTGCATTGTCGGAACTAGAAGCACAAGCATTTCGCTACACTCGCATTAACATCTGCTAACCATGTGTATGTGACAAATAAAATTTGATTTGATTTAGACTCGAAATTGAGCTCAGGAGCATCCTGTTTCCATTGATCATCCTTGAGATGTTTCTACAACTTGATTGGAGTCCACCTGTGGTAAATTCAATTGATTGGACATGAGTTGGAAAGGCCCACTCTTGTCTGCAGTATAAGGTCGCACAGTTGACAGTGCATGTCAGAGCAAAAACCAAGCCATGAGGTCGAAGAATTGTCTGCAGAGCTCTGAGACAGAATTGTGTTTAGGCACAGATCTGGGGGAGGGTACCAAAAACATTTCTGCAGCATTGAAAGTCCCCAAGAACCCAGTGGCCTCCATCATTCTTGAATGGAGGAGGTTTGGAACCACCAAGAGTCTTCCTAGAGCTGGCCGCCGGCCAAAATGAGCAATCAGGGGAGAAGGTGACCAAGAACCCGATGGTCACCCTAATAGAGCTCCAGAGTTCCTCTGTGGAGATGGGAGAACCTTCCAGAAGGACCACCATCTCTGCAGCACTCCACCAATCAGGCCTTTATGGTAGAGTGGCCAGACGGAAGTCACTCCTCAGTGAAAGGCACATGACAGCCCACTTGGAGTTTGCCAAAGGGCACCTAAGGGACTCTCAGACCATGAGAAACAAGATTCTGGGGTCTGATGAAACCAAGATTGAACTCTTTGACCTGAATGCCAAGCATCACGTCTGGAGGAAACCTGGCACCATCCCTACGGTGAATCATGGTGGTTGCAGCATCATGCTGTGGGGATTTTTCCATCGGCAGGGACTGGGAGACTAGTCAGGAACCTTGATGAAAAACTGCTCCAGAGCACTCAGGACCTCAGATTGGGGTGAAGGTTCACCTTCCAACAGTACAACGACCCAGAACACACAGCAAAGACAATGCAGGAGTGGCTTTGGGACAAGTTTCTGAATGTCCTAGAGTGGCCAAGCCAGAGCCCGGATTTTTTAAAAATTTAAAAAAAAAAAAATTTCACCTTTATTTAACCAGGTAGGCTAGTTGAGAACAAGTTCTCATTTGCAACTGCGACCTGGCCAAGATAAAGCGTAGCAATTCGACACAAACAACAACACAGGAATAAACAAAACATACATTCAATAATACAGTAGAACAAAAGAAAACAAAAAGTCTATATACAGTGAGTGTAAATGAGGCAAGTTAAGGAAATAAATAGGCCATGGTGGTGAAGTAATTACAATATAGCAATTAAACACTGGAATGGTAGATCGGCAGAAGATGAATGTGCAGGTAGAGATACTGGGGTGCAAAGGAGCAAAATAAATAAATAAATACCAGTATGGGATGAGGTAGGTAGATAGATGGGCTGTTCACAGATAGGCTAAGTACAGGTGCAGTGATCTGTAAACTGCTCTGACAGCTGGTGCTTAATGCTAGTGAGGGAGATGTGAGTCTCCAGCTTCAGAGATTTTTGCAATTCGATCCAGTCATGGGCAGCAGAGAACTGGAAGGAAAGACGACCAAAGGAGGAATTGGCTTTGGGGGTGACCAGTGAGATATACCTGCTGGAGCGCGTGCTACGAGTGGGTGCTGCTATGGTGACCAGTGAGCTGAGATAAAGCTGGGCTTTACCTAGCAGAGACTTGTAGATAACCTGTAGCCAGTGGGTTTGGCGACGAGTATGAAGCGATGGCCAACCAACGAGAGCGTACAGGTCGCAATGGTGGGTAGTGTATGGGGCTTTGGTGACAAAACGGATGGCACTGTGATAGACTGCATCCAGTTTGTTGAGTAGAGTGTTGGAGGCTATTTTATAGATGACATCACCGAAGTCGAGGATCGGTAGGATGGTCAGTTTTACGAGGGTATGTTTGGCAGCATGAGTGAAGGATGCTTTGTTGCGATATAGGAAGCCGATTCTAGATTTAATTTTGGATTGGAGATGCTTAATGTGAGTCTGGAAGGAGAGTTTACAGTCTAACCAGACACCCAGGTATTTGTAGTTGTCCACGTATTCTAAGTCAGAGCCGTCCAGAGTAGTGATGCTGGACGGGCGAGCAGGTACGGGCAGCGATCGATTGAAAAGCATGCATTTAGTTTTACTTGCGTTTAAGAGCAGTTGGAGGCCACGGAAGGAGAGTTGTATGGCATTGAAGCTCTTCTGGAGGTTAGTTAACACAGTGTCCAAGGAGGGGCCAGAAGTATACAGAATGGTGTCGTCTGCGTAGAGGTGGATCAGAGAATCACCAGCAGCAAGAGCAACATCATTGATGTATACAGAAAAGAGAGTCGGCCCGAGAATTGAACCCTGTGGCACACACATAGAGACTGTCAGAGGTCCAGACAACAGGCCCTCCGATTTGACACACTGAACTCTATCAGAGAAGTAGTTGGTAAACCAGGCGAGGCAATCATTTGCGAAACCAAGGCTGTCGAGTCTGCCAATAAGAATGTTGTGATTGACAGAGTCGAAAGCCTTGGCCAGGTTGATGAATACTGCTGCACAGTAATGTCTCTTATCGATGGCGGTTATGATGTCATTTAGAACCTACTAACTGTTAGCTTGCCAACAAAGGGTATATAACAAAGTATTGAGAAACTTTTGTTATTGACCAAATACTTATTTCCCACCATAATTTGCAAATAAATTTATTAAAAATCCTACAATGTGATTTTCTGGATTTCTTTCCCTCATTTTGTCTGTCATAGTTGAAGTGTACCTATGATGAAAATTACAGGCCTCTCTCATCTTTTTAAGTGGGAGAACTTGCGCAACTGGTGGCTGACTAAATACTTTTTTGCCCCACTGTATATACTGTACTCTATACCATCTACTGCATCTTGCCTATGCCGTTCTGTACCATCACTCATTCATATATCTTTATGTACATACTCTTTATCCCTTTACACTTGTGTGTATAAGGTAGTAGTTGTGGAATTGTTAGGTTAGATTACTCGTTGGTTATTACTGCATTGTCGGAACTAGAAGCACGAGCATTTCGCTATGCTCGCATTAACATCTGCTAACCATGTGTATGTGACAAATAACGTTTGATTTGATTTTAACTGTATTTATTGTAAAATGTAATTCATTGTAAATCGATAGTGTTGTATTGACTTATCATGTTGATTTATTGTTCCCAGGGCACCTTTGTAAATGAGACTTGTCTCAATGGGCTTTCCCTGGTTAAATAAAGGTAAAATAAAATAAATAAGCACGCATAAGATATTATTTTCCCCCCGATTTATTACAGGCCCCTTTACTCCATGGGAAACAGGCATGCTCAGGCAGTTCTCAAACGAGTCCTGCGGTTTTACAGAGTACCAGCCTATACTGTGCTTAAGCCACGCTACTAGTCCGCACGGCTAACGCCAGCTAGCTAACCACCTGTTACTAGCTTAGCTCTCATATTTATTTTGCCTAGCACTGAGTGTGCATCTACTAACTAAAATAATTTATAGTACTACTTAAGTATCTGTACTTTACTTTACTATTTATATTTTTGACTACTTTTACTTTTACTTCACTACATTCCTAAAGAAAAGAATGTACTTTTTACTCCATACATTTTCCCTTTTTCTTGGAGAAGTGATGTGACTAAACAGATAGTTCATTTCAACACTGCTTTCCATGGTCCTATGCTCCTTGCTGGAGTTTTGGGACATAGAGCATGTTCATCGTTGTTAAGGTCCTTTAGCCTCTTTCTCGGGCCTCCCAAGGCTCTGAGAATGATACAGTTTATCCATAATTTATTTGTCATCTCTGAAGCCGGGTGTACACTACACGATTTTGGCCCCGATTTAGTTGTCCCAGAAAGGTTTTTGAGATCGGCAAAATAATTCCACGTCTTTGCCTACTCAGGGCGCGTGTTAAATGTTAACGTGTCAGAGGCATAATCTGAGCACTACCGATTCCATCTTTTAGCCGTCCTACACATCCCAATGTTTTCAGACATGTTTGATTTTATCAGCACAAATTATGCAACGCTCTTGTAGTGTGAGATGCCATAATGAAATAATATCATCAACCATGTGCAGTTAACTAGTGATTATGTTAAGATTGATTGTTTTTTATAAGTTTAATGCTAGCTAGAAACTTACATTGGCTCCTTGCTGCACTCTCGTAACAGGTAGTCAGCCTGCCACACAGTCTCCTCGTGGAGTGCAATGTAATCAGCCATAATCGGTGTCCAAAAATGCTGATTTTCGATTGTTATGAAAACTTGAAATCGACCCTAATTAATAGGCCATTCGGATTAATCAGTCAACCTCTACTCTGTAGTGCTTTGCGGTCGGGGGCTGAGCAGTTGCCATACCAGGCAGTGATGCAACCAGTCAGGAAGCTCTCGATGGTGCAGCCGTAGAACCTTTTGAGGATCTGAGGACCCATGCCAAATCTTTTCAGTCTCCTGAGGGGGAATAGGTTTTGTCTTGGTGTGCTTGGACCATGTTAGTTTGTTGGTGATGTGAACACCAAGGAACTTGAAGCTCTCAACCTACTCCACTACAGCCCCGTCAATGAGAATGGGGGCATTCTCGGTCCACCTTTTCCTGTAGTCCACAATCATCTCCTTTTTCTTTATCACGTTGCGGGAGAGGTTGTTGTCCTGGAACCACACGACCAGGTCTCTGACCTCATGCCTATAAGTTGTCTCATCGTTGTTGTTGATCAGGCCTACCACTGTTGTGTCATCGGCAAACTTAATGATGGTGTTGGAGACGTGCCTGGCCATGCAGTCATGAGTAAACAGGGAGTTTAGGAGGGGACTGAGCACTCACCCTTGAGGGGCACCCCTGTTGAGGATCAGCGTGGCGGATGTGTTGTTACCTACCCTTAACACCTGGGGGGCGGCCCATCAGGAAGTCCTGGATCCAGTTGCAGAGGGATGTGTTTAGACCCAGGGTCCTTAGCTTAGTGATGAGCTTTGAGGGCACTATGTTGTTGAACGCTGAGCTGTAGTACATGAATAGCATTCTCACATAGGTGTTCCTTTTGTCCAAGTGTGAAAGGGCTGTGTGGAGTACAATAGAGATTGCATCATCTATGGATCTGTTGGGGCGGTATGCAAATTGGAGTGGGTCTAGGGTTTCTGGGATAATGGTGTTGATGTGAGCCATGACCAGCCTTTCAAAGCACTTCATGGCTACAGATGTGAGTGCTATGGGTCGTTAGTCATTTATGCAGGTTACCTTAGTGCTCTTGGGAACAGGGACTATGGTGGTCTGCTTGAAACATGTTGGCTTTACAGACTCAGACAGAGGTTGAAAATGTCAGTGAAGACACTTGCCAGTTGGTCAACGCATGCTCTGAGTACACGTCCTGGTAATCCGTCTGGCCCTGCGGCCTTGTGAATGTTGACCTGTTTAAAGGTCTTACTCACATTGGCTGCGGAGAACGTGATCACACAGTCGTCCAGAACAGCTGATGCTCTCATGCATGTTTCGGTGTTACTTGCCTCAAAGCAAGCATAGAAGTAAATTAGCTCGTCTGGTAGGCTCGTGTCACTGGGCATCTCTCGGCTGTGCTTCCCTTTGTAGTCTGTAATAGTTTGCAAGCCCTGCCACATCCGATGTGCGTCGGAGCCAAACTGCTAACGTCAGCACAATTACTGTTCGTTGGGAGCTGTTCGTTGGCTCGCCGCTATTGGACTCTGGAGCAGTGGCGTTCTCTGGAGTGATGAATCACTCTTCCGCATCTGGCAGTCCAACAGACTAATCTTGGTTTGGCGGTTGCCAGGAGAACACTACCTGCCCTAATGCATAGTGCCAACTGTAAAGTTTAGGTGGAGGAGGGATAATGGTCTGGGGCTGTTTTCCATGGTTATAGCTAGGCCCCTTACAACCAGTGAAGAGAAAGCTTAACACTACAGCATAGACTGACATTCTACACGATTCTTTGCATCCAAGTTTGTGGCAACAGTTTATTTTTTATTTATTTTTATTTATTTTTTAGAACGACAGATTTGTACCTAGATATTCCATACAAAATCAGCTGTTTCCAGCTACAATAGTCACTTACAACAGTAACAATGTCTACACTGTATTTCTGATCAATTTGATGTTATTTTAATGGTAAAAAAAATTACCTTTTCTTTCAAAAACAAGGACATTTCTAAGTTACCCCAAACTTTTGAACGGTAGTGTAACTTTCATCCTTGAGAATAACCAGAGGTTGGGAGAGTGGCTCCTTTTAAGGAAGGTGAGGGTTCACCTTATTCGCCACTCTACCCATCTGCTTCCATCAGACACTTTTGATAGGTTCTCTCGGGAGTAGGTGATCCTAGCGAATCCCCACATGTGAGATGTCTCACTCATAATATTAGAGAACAGGAGTTACGCAAGTAACTTTCAGTTTGATTAGCCCACTCTTCACCTATCAGACTGTGTGTGTGTGTGTGTGTGCACGTCAGTGGGGGGCTGTCAGGGCCAGCAAGGCCTTCTCTGCTAGCCTAAACATCATCAGAATATAATATTTTTTTAAATATATTTTCCCACAAATATGTATTAAATTATTCCCCAGAGTAAGAGTTATACTCTTCATTTCATAGCTTTCCTCTTGGTTGCACTGCTTCCAGCCCCAGGTTGAGATTTGGAAGGCTGGTCTTTATGTTAGATCTTTTATCCAATCATATTCAGCCATCATGTGTTGCTAGGGGTCTAAAATCGGCCCTCAGGCCTTCAGAATCAACAGTGCGGGCACTTGTAGCTTAAAGTGAATGGAAATGAAAATTTAGTGTTAACCAATCAGCTTTAGAGTTGGCTATTGTACGCCTGCTGGCTGGCTCCAGTGTTACACAGGAGCCAGCTAGCAGGCGTAGTGCATGCACGTCTTTTGATTGGATTACCAATATTGAGAGGCAAGTCCTATGGGCAGGTCTATGCAGAACCTCAGAACTAGGAAACTGAATTTGATAAACAAATGAATTTGCGTACTACTAAGCTGTTTTTTCAACCCACAATGGCGGAAGGAGGAGAAGATACCGATTTGGTCGAGGATATAATTATAACGCCAAGACGAACTTTTCAAGAAAAGTTAGACATTGTAAGAAGAGGCCGCCCGATGCCGACGCTACAAAACCTGTCACAAAACCTGTGGCGAATGAAAGGGGTTCGTTCGCCACTTTCAAAGTTCCAACTACGAGCGCTATCAATGGCTCACAGGCTCCGAGAAGCACTGCAAACTGTACTGCTGGGAATGCCTATTATTTGCAAGTGATCGATTCGGTGTTTGGTGCCACCCCGGCTTTGCAAACTTGAGTTGTCTAATAACCAAGGCAGCAACGGGACACCAAAGTACGGCTGGGCACTTACAAGCAATGGTGCATTTGAAAACTTTTGGGGACACCCGAGTGGATCTACAGCTCAACGAACAAACGCGCAGGGCAACGGAGCTGCACAATGAAAAGGTGAAGAAAAATAGGGAAATATTGAAAAGACTCATTGATTGTGTTTTTGGGTAAACAGGAACTGTATTTTTTGGGGGGGGACTTAAAGCTCAAAGTTGGTGGACCAGAAATGGATAGAAGAAGAATATTAATATAACTCTGTTGCACTCGACTATGTTCTTGCCTATTAGTTGAACTGTACTGTATTGTACTGTATTGTACTTCCCCTGCAATTCTCTGAATAAAAATTTCAATTTCAAGGTGACCAACACCTGGTTATACTGCGTTTCTGTCTAAATGTATAGTGTCTAGAGCCATGGCATCATAATGATTGTAATAAGAGGTGGATTAATTCAGGTGGGACTGTGTAGGACCTCACTGAAGGCCCAGGCCCCAGGCCCACGGCACGCCACTGGTGCACATGCACGTGCATGTGTGAGTGAAGGGCATATGTCCATGATAAGAACAACAAAGGCACAATCAATGAGCAATTCAGCAAAGCTGTTTTCAGAGATGCGCAGTGTGTGTTTGTCCATGCATGTGTATGTGAGTGAGTGAGTGTAAGGGCACGGAACATTAAAAAGCACAGTGACAGCATGGTGGAGGGATGCAGCAATCAATGAGCTACGCTGTGAAGCTGACATTTCCTACTGGATGACTGAGAGTGGCTGACTACACACTGACTCATCTTGGTGTGTGTGTGTGTGTGTGTGTGTGTGTGTGTGTGTGTGTGTGTGTGTGTGTGTGTGTGTGTGTGTGTGTGTGTGTGTGTGTGTGTGTGTGTGTGTGTGTGTGTGTGTGTGTGTGTGTGTGAGCATATAAGAGGAAGTGTGTGTGTGTGTGTGTGTGTGTGTGTGTGTGTGTGTGTGTGTGAGCATGTGAGAGGAAGTGTGTGTGAGAGAGAGAGCGCTGGAGAGTTTGTGTGTGTGTGTGTGTGAGTGTGAGAGAGAGAGACCTGTGTAGTGTGTGGCTCTGCTTGTAGATGCTAGGGTACATGTATATCACAGAGCCTAAATTGAAGTGCATAATGACTAAATTGAATAATTACTGCCGCCCTAAACAACAATTGAGCCCACTGTTTTTCTTTAACTTCTTATGGCTGTATTGAGTAGCTTGGATGAAAAGGTGCCCATTGTAAACGGCCAGCTCCTATATATTTTAAAAACAACCTAAGGATTGATTATAAAAAACGCTTGACATGTTTCTGTGGACAACTATTTGGACTTTGTCTGCGTTGTCGTGACTGCTCTTTCCTGTTGATTTCTTAACATAACGCACCAAACAAACGGAGGTATTTTGGATATAAAAATGATCTTTATGGAACAAAAGGAAAATGTATTGTGTAACTGCGAGTCTCGTTAGTGAAAACATCCGAAGATCAGCAAAGGTAAACAACTCATTTGATTGCTTTTCTGATTTTCGTGAGCAAGCTACTTGATGCTAAGTGTACTTAATGTTTTGTCAAGCGATCGATACATTTACACAAACGCTTGGATTGCGATCGCTGTAAAGTATATTTTCAAAATCTGACACGACAGGTGGATTAACAAAAGGCTAAGCTGTGTTTTACTATAATGCACTTGTGATTTCATGAATATAAATATTTTTAGTAATATTCATTGAATGTAGCGCTATGAAATTCAGCGGTTGTTGATGACAATTATCCTGTTAATGGGATTGCAGCCACAACAAGTTAAGTGATGGGAATGATTGAAAGTCTCCAATGAGCTGGATAGGCTGTTGTGCACTCCCCCTGCTCAGGCACCAAGGAATACATAGACTGACACGGAGCCTAAACAGGCTGCGCACATGCACGCCATCGTGCATTAATTTATTTTGTCCCCCCACACCAAACGCGATCACGACACGCAGGTCGTGATATCAAAACACGACCTGCGTGTTTTGATAAACCAATTATATTATTTTGGAGACAGGTCGAAAAGCATTAAACATTTATGGCAATTTAGCTAGCTAGCTTGCACTTTCTAGCTAATTTGACCTGTTTAGCTTGCTTGCTGTTGCTAGCTAATTTGTCCTGGGATATAAACATTGAGTTGTTATTTTACCTGAAATGCACAAGGTCCTCTACTCCGCCAATTTATCCACACATAAAACGGTCAACCGAATTGTTTCTAGTCATCGCTCTTCCTTCCAGGCCTTTTCTTCTCTTGACTTTATATTGCAATTAGACAACTTTCATAAATTAGGTACATTACCGCCACTGACTTCGTTCGTCTTTCAGTCACTAACGTGGGTATAACCAATGAGGAGATGGCACGTGGGTACATGCTTCTATAAACCAGTGAGGAGATGGGAGAGGCAGGACTTGCAGCGCAATCTGCGTCAGAAATAGAACTGATTTCTACTTTAGCCCTTGGCAACTCAGACGCTCGTTGGCACGCACGAGCAGTGCGGGTGCAATAATTGAATAACATACATTTCTAAATGTATTTTGCAACACTCGCGCACGCGACGCGAGCGGTGTGGTCAGCCTGTGAGCCTCTACCAGACAGGGACTCTGTCTCAGTCAATCCAGCCCCAGTGGGCAGGCTGTGCCAAGCTAAAGAGAAATCCTGTCCCTGGCCGATTAACTAACTACCGCGTCTTCCAACATTCCCCCCCACCACCACACACACACATACCAACATACTGTAGGCATACACAGCACAGGCCCAGATTTGAGGCCAGCATACCTCTTGAGGAGAGAGAACAGAAAACAGGACAGGTCGGGCACAGACACACACACAAGCACATACTCCAGGTCATTGAGTCGGGTAGTGTAGGAAGATGAATATTGCCACAACAAACAGAAATCATGTGCTCTGCAATGGACTAAAACAGAATGATAACTGATAGAGATTATCCAGAACTAACAGCCAACAGAGCTGGTGTATGATTAGTCCAGCATGAGTGAGAGAGAGAGTGAGAGAGACATACAGAAAAGAGGAGAAGGTATGTCTAAAGAGAGCAAGATAAGGGCAGAGAAAGAAAAAACTAATGAGAGAGTTAAAGGGGAAGAAAGGCAGACTGTCAGTTAGAGAAAAAGACAGTGAGTGAAACAAGGAGATGTGTTGTAGCTGCTGGGTGTTTCTTTGATGGCTGGCTGGCTGCTAGCATTCTAAGACTGTTCTGTTTGATAACAGAGCCTGATGACACCCACACTTATCCTAACTGCTGCATCTCTCTCACACACACACACACACACACACACACACACACACACACACACACACACACACACACACACACACACACACATACGCTTAACACCCTAAACGCTGCACAGCTCAGTTCACAGAGGAGCACTTAGCCTCAAATCCTATCAATGCTGCAGACTGATGACTAATTCACTCACGTCACCAGCAGTCTGTGTGTGTGCTGGGTTTTTCTGGTTCAAAAATGAGCTTAGGGGGGCGTGGCAGGGGGCATACTGGGGGGGGGCGTGGCAGGGGGCATACCAGGGGGCGCGACAGGCAGTGTACCAGGGGGCGTACCAGGGGGTGCGGTTGGCTCGTTGTAGAGAAATGTTTGTATTTTTTAACCAATTTCATGCAATTCTACAAAATTTCTCCATGGAGCTGAGATAATTCTTTACAATTTAAAGCAAATTTCCTGTTTATTCTATACATTTTGCCATGCAGCTGAGAGAAAATTGTGCAGTTTTAAAGGTACAATCAGCAATATGACGCAGATGCAGAAAGTTAACAGCATAGTGGGTCATTGTACACAAAAACTAAGAACATTGAAGCACGGGGCTCAACTTCTCTGCTGTTTTGGTCCCAAGGCTCCCACGCTGTAAGAGCGTAACATGATCCCGTGAGCTGACACTGTGTGACTGTGTGAAAGCGAAGTATTGCATCGTGGTCATCTCAATATCTGCAGTGCTGCTCGTGCCAACATCATTTCGCTGAGTCATTTTGCCATAGCTAATACTGTGTTCTATTACTCAAACATAATAACAAAATCTATACTGTTAAGTGTATTGTTTTGGGAATTTTGAAGACATCAAAACTATGAAACAACACATATGGAATAATGTGGTAAGCAATTTTTTTAAACAAATCAATGTATATTTTAGATTTTAGATTCTTCAAAGTAGCCACCATTTGTCTTGATGACAGCTTTGCACACTCTTGGCATTCTCTCAACCAGCTTCATGTGGTAGTCACCTGCAATGCAT
The DNA here is from genome assembly GCF_002021735.2 of Oncorhynchus kisutch. Classification (NCBI taxonomy): domain Eukaryota; kingdom Metazoa; phylum Chordata; class Actinopteri; order Salmoniformes; family Salmonidae; genus Oncorhynchus; species Oncorhynchus kisutch. Next base: position 35,601,173 of record NC_034195.2, read on the forward strand.
TTCAATTAGGTGTGCCTTGTTAAAAGTTAATTTGTGGAATTTATTTCCTTCTTAATGCATTTGAGCCGATCAGTTGTGTTGTGACAAAGTAGAGGTGGTATACAGAAGATAGCCCTACTTGGTAAAATACCATATTATGGCAAGTCTATATTATGGCAAGTCCACAAGTCCATATTATGGCAAGAACAGCTCAAATAAATGGCTCCCGAGTGGCGCTTGCAGTCATGGGCCTTTTGTCACTGTATCTCTGTGCAGTCAAATTGCCATCGATAAAATGCAATTTTGTGTTCGTTGTCCGTAGCTTATGCCTGCCCATACCCATACTGTTCACAATGTTGACATCAGCATATCCTCGCCCACACGAAGCCATACATGCTGTCTGCCATCTGCCCAGTACAGTTGAAACCGTGACTCATCTGTGAAGAGCATACTTCTCTAGCATGCCAGTGGCCATCGAAGTTGAGCATTTGCCCACTGAAGTTGGTTACGACGCCAAACTGCAGTCAGTTGAAGACCCTGGTGAGGATGACGAGCACGCAGATGAGCTTCCCTGAGATGGTTTTTGACAGTTTGTTCAAAAATTCTTTGGTTGTGCAAACCCACAGTTTCATCAGCTGTCCGGGTGACTGGTCTCATACAATCCCGCAGGTGAGGAAGCCGAATGTGGAGGTCCTGGGCTGGCGTGGTTACACGTGGTCTGCGGTTTTGAGGCCGGTTGGACATACTGCCAAATTCCCTAGAACGATGTTGGAAGCGGCTTATGGTAGAGAAATTAACATTCCATTCTCTAGCAACAGCTCTGGTGGACATTCCTGCAATCTGCATGCCAATTGCACGCTCCCTCAAAACTTGCGGCATCTGTGGCATTGACTTGTGTGACAAAACTGCACATTTTAGAGTGGCTTTTTATTGTCCCCAGCACATGATGCACCTGTGTAATGATCATGCTGTTTAATCGGCTTCCCGATATGCCACCCCGTCAGGTGAATGGATTATCTTGGCAAAGAAGAAATGCTCTGTTGCCGAATTGTAAACGAATTTGTGCTCAAAATTTGAGAGAAATAAACGGTTTGTTCGTATGGAAAATGTCTTGGATATTTTATTTCAGCTCATGAAACATGGGACCAACACTTTACATGCTGCGGTAATTTTTTTCTTCAATGTAGAAAGAGGGGGAATCTAAAGATGCAACAACTAGAATAGGTTGCTAATATGACTAGGATTGTGCCTTTGGCTTCTAGACAAAGAAAGAAAGTTGCATTCTGAAAGTATTCAGACCCCTTGACTTCTTTTTTGTTACGTTACAGCCTTATTCTAAAATGTATTAAACATGTTTTTTTCCTCAATCTACACACAATACCCCAACATTCTTGCAAATGTGTTAAGAATAATCAACTGAAATATCACATTTACATAAGTATTCAGACCCTTTACTCAGTACTTTGTTGAAACACCTTTGGCAGCGATTACAGCCTTGAGTCTTCTTGGATATGATGCTACAAGCTTGGACACTCAAGGATAGTCAGAGACTTGTCCAGAAGTGAAGATAATATGTTGAGAGTATAATTTAAAATGTTGAGATAAGAAGAAGGGGAGGGGTGTGTGGCGAAGCAATAAGCAAATCTCTCTCCAGAATGGCTCAACTGCCAATTCTTGCACATTTTTTGTTTCATTATGTGAATTGTTTGTCCTTTGTTTATTTTGATCGATTCCCCATTACGCATGTCACCAATAGTAAATATATGTAATAGGGAGTTGATAAAAAGAGTAGCTCATAACAAGACATATAGAAAGGGAGGCAGACAGGCTGAGTAGATAGATGAATGCTATTGAAAGAACCTAAATAACTTTTAATGTATTTTTACTTAGTTGACAGTAGAAGTTATAGGCCTACTGCTGCATTTCCCTATCGGCTATGAGTTCCATGGGCTCATTTCGTTAGCGTCAATGGATCGCTGTGTATCAATGTGTCCATATGGCAGAGGCTGGTGCTCTCACATTCGTTGAATTTGAACTTTTAGATTTTTAGCAATCAGATATTTATGATTAACCACGTGATTTTGTGAAACCAAAACGTTATAATTGAAATCAAACTATTCCACGAAAATATGCATATTAAAATCATAACTGGATATAAGCTATAAACTTTAAACCTGGTGCGCATCTCTGACCCCCTACACACACACACACACACCTGAACACAGCATGAGTCACACACTAACATGGACAGTACAGTATATCTTCAGCATGATTCTTTCCCTCTCTATATTTCGCTCTTTCTCTTTCACACACAGACACACACATACCTGAACGAACTGAGCATGTGTCACGTACTGTTCATACTGTACTGATATTTTTTACAAATTTTTATTTCACCTTTATTTAATTAACCAGGTAAGCTAGTTGAGAACAAGTTCTCATTTACAACTGCGACCTTGCCAAGATAAAGCAAAGCAGTGCGACACAAACAACAACACAAGAGTTACACATGGAATAAACAAGGGTACAGTCAATAAAAAGTCGATATACAGTGTGTGCAAATGGCGTGAGGAGGAAAGGCAATAAATAGGCCATAGTAGCGAAGTAATTACAGTTTAGAAAATTAACACTGGAGTGATAGATGAGCAGATGATGATGTGCAAGTAGAAATACTGGTGTGCAAAAGAGCAGAAAAGTAAATAAAAACAATATGGGGATGAGGTAGGTAGATTGGGTGGGCTATTTACAGATGGGCTAGTACAGCTGCAGCGAACGGTTAGCTGCTCAGATAGCTGATGTTTAAAGTTAGTGAGGGAAATATAAGTCGCCAGCTTCAGCGATTTTTGCTATTCGCTCCAGTCATTGGCAGCAGAGAACTGGAAGGACAGGCGGCCAAAAGAGGTGTTGGCTTTGGGGATGACCAGTGTATATGTAGCGAGGACCAGCCGACTAGAGCATAAAGGTCGCAGTGGTGGGTGGTATAAGGGGCTTTGGTAACAAAATGGATGGCACTGTGATAGACTGCATCCAGTTTGCTGGAGTATTGGAAGCTATTTTGTTAATGACATCGCCGAAGTCGAGGATTGGTAAGATATAGTCAGTTTTACAAGGGTATGTTTGGCGGCGTGAGTCAAGCAGGCTTTGTTGCAAAATAGGAAGCCGATTCTAGATTTTATTTTGGGTTGGAGATGTTTAATATGAGTCTGGAAGGAGAGTTTACAATCTAGCCAGACACCTAGGTATATGTAGTTGTCCACATATTCTAAGTCAGAACCATCCAGAGTAGTGATGCTAGTCGGGCGGGCGGGTGCGGGCAGCGAATGTTTGAAAAGCATGCATTTGGTTTTACTAGCATTTAAGAGCAGTTGGAGGCAACGGAAGGAGTGTTGTATGTTATTGAAGCTTGTTTGGAGGTTAGTTAACATAGTGTCCAAAGAAGGGCCAAATGTATACAGAATGGTGTCGTCTGCGTAGAGGTGGATCAGGGAATCACCCGCAGCAAGAGCGACATCATTGTTATATACAGAGAAAAGAGTCGGCCCGAGAATTGAACCCTGTGGCACCCCCATAGAGACTGCCAGAGGTCCAGACAACAGGCCCTGCGATTTGTCACACGGAACTCTATCTGAGAAGTAGTTGGTGAACCAGGCGAGGCGGTCATTTGAGAAATCAAGGCTGTTGAGTCTGCCGATAAGAATACAGGGATTGTCGAAAGCCTTGGCCAGGTCGATGAATAAGGCTGCACAGTACTCTCTTTTATAAATGGCAGTTATGATATTGCTTAGTACCTTGAACGTGGCTGAGGTGCACCCGTCACCAGCTCGGAAACCGTAATGATACTTTTAGAAAGAGAGGGTCCAGATTGTCTAGCCCAGCTGATTTGCAGTGGTCCAGGTTTTGCAGCTCTTTCAGAACATCGGCTATCTGGATTTGGGTGTAGGAGAAGCTGGGGAGGCTTGGGGTAGTAGCTGCGGGGGGTGCGGAGCTGTTGGCCGGGGTTGGGGTAGCCAGGAGGAAATCATGGCCAGCAGTAGAGAAATGCTTCTTGAAATTCTCGATTATTGTGGATTTATCGGTGGTGACAGTGTTACCTAACCTCAGTGCAGTGGGCAGCTTGGAGGAGGTGCTCTTATTCTCCATGGACTTTACAGTGTCCCAAAGCTTTTTGGAGTTGGAGCTACAGGATGCAAATTTCTGTTTGAAAAAGCTAGTCTTTGCTTTCCTGACTGACTGCATGTATTGGTTCCTAACTTCCCTGAAAAGTTGCATATCGCGGGGACTATTCAATGCTAGTGCAGTCCGCCACAGGATGTTTTTGTGCTGGTCGAGGGCAGTCAGGTCTGGAGTGTTCTACATTTTTGAATGGGGCATGCTTATTTAAGATGGTGAGGAAATTACTTTTAAAGAACGACCAGGCATCCTCAACTGACGTGATCAATATCTTTCCAGGATACCCGGGCCAGCTCGATATCCTTCCAGGATACTCGGGCCAGGTCGATTAGAAAGGCCTGCTCACAGAAGTGATTTAGGGAGCGTTTGACAGTGATGAGGGGTGGTCGTTTGACCGCTGACCCATAGCGGATGCAGGCAATGAGGCAGTGCTCGCTGAGATCCTGATTGAAAACAGCAGAGGTGTATTTGGAGGGCAAGTTGGTCAGGATAATATATATGAGGGAGCCCATGTTTCTGGATTCAGGATTGTACCAGGTTTAGGGTTGTCCTTGATAATTTATGTGAGATTGAGGGCATCTAGCTTAGATTGTAGGACTGCCGGGATGTTAAGCATTTCCCAGTTTAGGTCACCTAACAGAATGAACTCTGAAGGTAGATGGGGGTCAATCAATTCACATATGGTGTCCAGGGCACAGCTGGGAGCTGAGTGGGGTCTATAACAGGCGGCAACAGTGAGAGACTTATTTCTGGAGAGATTAATTTTTTTAATTAGAAGCTCGAACTGTTTGTGCATAGACCTGGAAAGTATGATAGAACCTTGCAGGCTATCGCTGGAGTAGATTGCAACTCTTCCCACTTTGGCAGTTCTATCTTGACGGAAAATGTTGTAGTTGGGTATGGAAATCTCAGAATTTGTGGTGGCCTTCCTAAGCCAGGATTCATAAACGGCAAGGACATCAGGGTTGGCGGAGTGTGCTAAAGCAGGGAGTAAAACAAACTTAGGGAGGAGGCTTCTGATGTTAACATGCATGAAACCAAGGCTTCTTCGGTTACAGAAGTCAACAAATGAGAGTGCCTGGGAACACGTAGGGCCTGGGTTAACCTCCACATCACCCGAGGAACAGAGTAGGATGAGGGTACGGCTAAAGGCTATCAAAACTGGTCGTCTAGTGCGTTGGGGACAGAGAATAAAAGGAGCAGATTTTTGGGCGTGGTAGAATAGATTCAGGGCATAATGTACAGACAGGGGTATGGTGGGGTGCAGGTACAGTGGAGGTAAACCCAGGCACCGAGTGATGATAAGAGAGGTTGCATCTATGGATGGGCTAGTTATGCTGGGTGAGGTCACCACATGTGTTTGAGGCGGGACAAAGGAGGTATCTGAGGCATGTTGAGTGGGACTAGGGGCTCCGCAGTAAACTAAGACAATAATAACTATCCTAATCCACAGTGTACAAGGCATATTGACATTTGAGAGAGACATAAAGCGAGGCATAAAGCAATCACAGGTGTTGATTGGGAGAGCTAGCTGAGACAACAACAGGTAAGACAACAACAGCTAATCAGCTAAGACAACAACAACATTTACCATCGTGACCCCACTAAAATGTCATTCAGACACAGATACACACACACACACACACACACACACACACACACACTGCTCAGGTCTCATGCAGGTCTCTGACTGCAAATATGCAAGCCTGCAGAATCCTGCTGCCCCCAGAGAGCAGCTCTCTGTCCTGCTGCGTCTGCAGTTCTCTCTCCTCACACACATCCATCCTGCCTGGCCCGTCTGTCACAGCCTCCCCCGCTCTCTCTCTCTCTCTCTCTCTCTCCCTATTTATCTTTCCCTCTCTCCCCTCCTTCTATCACTCTGCCCCCACCCTCTTCCCTTGTTCTCTCCCTCCCCCCATCTCTTCTCCACACCGCTAGCTGTGTGAAGGTGAGTCAGTTCCCAGTGGCATTACACTACAGTACATAATGGAACGCTTCCACAAACAAACGCAGCTCTCCTGTGAATATATGCAGATGATGCAGATGTAGGGGGATGATGTCTCTCCTCCACCCCCCCCCCTGCACATTCCCCGGCTGTTAGGGACCATGTAGTGGCGCAGTGGTCTAAGGCACTGCATCTCAATGCTAGAGATGTCACTACAGACCCTGGTTTGATTCCAGGCTATATCACCACCTACAGTGATTGCGAGTCCCGTAGGGCGGTGCAAAATTTGCCCAGTGTCGTCTGGGTTAGGGTTTGTCCGGGATAGGCCGTCATCATAAATAAGAATTTGTTCTTAACTGACTTGCCTAGTAAAATAAAAGGAGGCTATGTATGATCTGTTCCTGCCTGCCCCTGTCATTTTTCTCTAGTGTGCTGCTGTCCCCCTGTCTCTCTCTGTCTGTATGGTGTCCTAGACTTGTGAACAGTCAGTGATACAGAACTTTGGTACCACTCAGGTATTGCCAGACTGACAGCAAAGTTGGAGGTCACAGACAGAAGGTTGTGAGGAGGACATAGGAAGGGTGTAGTGTACAGTATCTGCCTTTCCCTAGCATTAAAAGCTATTTCATGAGTGAATGGGATTGTGTAATGGATGATGGCACCAGCATTATGAAGTATGTGTCCCAGTGGCACAGTAACTGTTGGTTGTTTTCTTAATGGATGTGTCTGCTACTGCTAATGACCTGAGATGGATGTTACCATCCATCCTCAGCCATGGGTAATAGATGTCTTAGTCTATGGAGGTGTGGTGTGTGTTTATGCATAGTGAGGACAAGTATCCTTCACTGGCTGGGTCTCTCGGTCCACTTCGCAGGTGTGAGATAGATGTATGAGTGTGTCTCTGTGTCTGCAGGTACCACAATGGATATGTGTGTGTCGCACGGCACAGGTGTTGTTTAAGCAATAAGGCATGAGAACCCAGGTATTATCACTTCATGTTTCAGCATGATAATTCACGGCCCCATGTTGCAAGGATTCCTGGAAGCTGAATTCCTGGAAGCTGAAAATGTCCCAGATCTTCCATGGCCTCCATACTCACCAGACATGTCACCCATTGAGCATGTTTTGGTTATTCTGTCTCGACAGCATGTTCCAGTTCCTGCTAATATCCAGTAAGTTCGCACAACCATTGATGAGGGGTGGGACAACATTCCACAGGCCACAATCAACAGCCTGATCAACTCTATGGAAAGGAGATGTGTCACACTGCATGAGACAAATGGTGGTCACACCAGATACTGACTGGTTTTCTGATCCACGCCCCTACCTTTTTTAAGGTATCTGTGAGACAACAGATGCATATCTGTATTCCCAGTCATGTGAAATCCATAGATTAGGGTGTGAAGTGAGGGCCAGCAGCATACCACCCTGCATACCACTGCTGGCTTGCTTCTGAAACTAAGCAGGGTTGGTCCTGCTGCTGGAAGTGGTGTTGGAGGGCCAGTAGGAGGCCCTCTTTCCTCTGGTCTAAAACATATCCCAATTCCCCAGGGCAGTGATTGGGGACACTGCCCTGTGTAGGGTGCCGTCTTTCAGATGGAACATTAAACGTGTGTCCTGACTCTCTGAGGTCATTAAAGATCCCATGGCACTTATCGTAAGAGTAGGGGCGTTAACCCTGGTGTCCTGGCTAAATTCCCAATCTGGACCTCAAACCATTACAGTCACCTAATAATCCCCAGTTTACAGTTGGCTCATTCATCCCCCTCCTCTCCCCTGAAACTATTCCCCAGGTCATTGCTGTAAATGAGAATGTGTTCTCAGTCAATTTACCTGGTAAAATAATGAATAAATAAAAAAGGGTATGATACATTTATTTCAATTGACTGATTTCCATATATGAACTGTAATTCAGTAAAATCTTTGAAATTGTTGCGTTTATATTTTTGTTCAGTGAAAGTTTCATTTCATCCTTCCACCAGACGATATAGTATGGGCTAAAGCCTGTTGTTAGTTCTGAGTAAGGGTGTGCCGAGTGGTCGGAGAAAAGGAGTATCGTAACGAATATGATACATTTTCTGAGTACGATTATGATCAAAATATTTTCGGGTGCCAGCAAGCATCTTTTCTAAACCATACTGTCTTGTCTTTGAGTCAGTCATGTGTGTGGTCTAAATAACTCGACTGACTAGTTTGCCTGTCTGTAAAGAGAAGGGCTGGCAGTATGTTGATCCTGCCGCTCTGATTGGATGGAGTGAAGCTGTATTTCACCTGGTTGCCCATAATTTTACCCGATCACTTTTCCTCACGTTTTCAGTCTGATCATTTAGATTGCTGCTACCTGCTACTATGATAAATCACATGGTCGAGTACGTTTTCTCCCAAACTATCAATGTGCATAATATCTAACAAGTGGGGCAAGGGTAGAGAGAAAAATGAACCGCTAATGCACTTTCTGACTGATCTGCCCAATGCAAGTTGAGGACACACAGACACAAACACCCACCCGTCCGCACGCAGCTCCTAATCTGCAGCTTTTTTTGCAGTGAGAACGTGCAGGGCGTTATTTTGCCAACATCTATTTAGGCATATTAAAACACTTAAGTTTTTTCCGATCACAAGTATCATCCGATCCAACTATCAACTCTCAATTTACTGATACAATTATGAATACCTGTATGGCCATGTCAGCACACCCTAGTTCTGAGGTTCTGAAATTGCTGACCAAACAGGCTGGTGGTAATTTTATATTATCATATTTTGACCCAGCCGTTCATTATATTCATTCCAAGTTGCTATGCTGAACAAATCATTGGCATGAAGCTAGTTAGCAGAGGTGCAATGATGACGAGAGACAATAACTTCAATAAATAATGATTTAATAAATAATTGATAAATAAGCAACAAAAACTTCAGCGAATAATGATTTAATAAATAATGTATAAATAGGCGACAAGATTGCCTCAAATTGTATTGTGTTACAAAGTGGGATTAAAATGGATTTAATTGTCATTTTCTGTCTATGATCTACACAAAATACTCTGTAATGTATGTATTCACCCCACTGAGTCAATACATCTTAGAAACACATTTGGCAGCAATTACAGCTGTGAGTCTTCTTGAGTAAATCTCATAACTGCTTTACACACCTGTATTGTGCAATATTTGCCTGTTATTATTTTCAAAATTCTTTAAACTCTGTCAAGGTGTTCGGGATCATGGATAGACAGCCATTTTCAACTCTTGTCACAGATAAGTTTGTCACTCAGAAACATCCACTATCTTCTTGGTAAGCATGTTGTTATTGTCCTGCTGAAAGGTGAATTCCACTCCCAGTGTCTGGTATAAAGCAGACTGAAGCAGGTTTTCCGCTAGGATTTTGGCTGTGCTGAGCTCCACCCCGTTTCTTTTCATCCTGAAAAATTGCCCAGTCTATACCCATACCATGATGCAGCCACCACCATGCTTGAAAAAAGGAGGCAGTTACTCAGTGATGGATCCCTCCGGATATACTGTCCACGTCAATCCAGCAGGGTTCTCCATACATCGCACGGACAGAAAGAAAGGAAAAAAAAAAAAAGGTGAAATGCATGTTTCATGATAAACTACTCATGGTGTGATCTGGAATACCTCACCATCAAATGTCAACCTCATTACCTCCTGAGAGAATTATCTTCGGTCATCGTCCTGGCTGTGTATATTCCCCCTCAAGCCAACACCGTAACGGCTCAAGGAACTACACTGGACTTTGTGCAAACTGAAAAACACATGTTCTGAGGTCGCATTTACTGTAGCTTGGGAATTAATAAAGTGAATCTGAGGAAAATACTACCAAAGATTTATCAACTCGCTCATCGAAAACTCTTGATCATTGCTACTCTCCCCTTCCCGGGATGGCTACAAGGCACACCCCCGCCCTCTCTTTGGCAAATCAGATCATGCCTCTATTCTGCTACTCCCCTCCTATAGGCAGACATTTAAACAGGAAGTACCAATCGGAATTGTTTTGATCAAGCGGACTGGGATATGTTCCGGGTTGCCTCTGAGAATAGCATTGACGTACACACTGACTCAGTGACTGAGTTCATCAGGAAGTGCATAGAGGATGTTGTTCCCACTAGGCCAAATAGAACTTATCCGAACCAAACACCATGCATAGAAGGCAATATTTACACAAAACTGAAAGCACAAACCACCGCATTTAACCATGGAAAGGTAACTGGAAACATTGAGCATTCCAGCTATGCCCTCCGTATAGCAATTAAACAGCCAAAGTACAGAGACAAAGTGGAGTTGCAATTCAACAGTGCAGACACGAAATTCTAGACAATCACGGATTGTAAAGTCGTAGACAACAACATTTCACTCCCGGACAAACCTAAAACTTTCTTTGCCCGCTTCAATAAAAACCCAGTGCTGCCGATGCGTGCCGCTGCCACCCACTAGGACTGTGAGCTCTCGTTCTCTGTGGCCGACCTGAGTAAGACATTTAAGCGTGTTAAGGCCCAGATGGCATCCCAAGCCCCGTCTTCAGAGCATGGCAGACCAGCTGGCTGGAATATTTACGGACATATTCAATCTCTCCCTATCCCAGTCTGTTGTCCCCACTTGCTTCAAGATGTCCACTATTGTTCCTGAACCCAAGAAAGCAAAGGTAACTGAACTAAATAACTATCGCCTGGTAGGACTCACTTCTGTCATCATGGGCTTTGAGAGGCTTGTTAAGTAACATATCACTTCCACCTTAACCAACACCCTAAACCCACTACAATTTGCATACCGCCCCAACAGATCCACAGATGACCCAATCGCCATCGCACTGCACTGCCCTATCCCATCCGGACAAGAGGAATACCTGTGTAAGAATGGTGTTCATCGACTACAGCTCAGCCTTCAACACCATAGTACCCTCCAAGCACATCACTAAGCTCAGGGCTCTGGGCCTGAACCCCGCCCTGTGAAACTGGGTCCTGGACTGCAACAACACCTCTGCTATGCTGATCCTCAACACCCCACAAGGTTGCATGCTCAGCCCCGTCCTGTACTCTTTGTGTGGATACGCACGTCTCGAACTCAATCTTTAAGTTTGCAGACGACAACCATGGTAGGCCTGATTACCAACAACGACAAGACTAAAGGGAGGAGGTGAGGGCCCTGGCGAAGCGGTGCCAGAAAAATAACCTCTCCCTCAATGTCAACAAAACAAAATAACTGATCATGGAGGGAGCACGCTCCTCAAATTAATGGGGCCGCAGTGGAGAGGTTGAAAAGCTTCAAGTTTCTCGGCATGCATATCACTGACAACCTGAAGTGGCCCATTCACGCAGGCAGTGTAACTCAACAAAAATGTGAAAACGTTCGAGGGGGTGTAGACTTTTTATAAGCACTGTTATGGAGAATAACTAGGCTAACGTCACTTTTCCTTTGCTAGCTAGCTACCTAGCCAACTAAAGCTAACACACAATCACATCAAGCAGCTGAAATGACAGCAAACAATGTGCATTTTTGTTTGTTTTACCTTTGTTTCTATTTGCTATTCTTTGGCTATATCCATTATAGTGATCCTGATAGATGAATTCGCCTGGATCACAGAAGCTGTCAGTCTCATGACGTTCATATGCATGGCACGGCGGAGATTTAAAAAAACTGTGGCTTTCTGTACAGGTTGGATAAGCACACAGCAAGGCTTATATTAACCCCCGCTGTCCCAAACCAAATACTAGGCAGGGAGCATGGGGAAATAATGTCTAGACCCTTTTTTCCAGGGGAGATTAAGTTTATGTATGCCTGGCTGGGCTGTGGGACAGTGGATGCACATTGATACATGTAATGGAACTGGTAACAGGCACTCCCTGCTATCAACCATCAGCATCCAGGATCCAAATGTAACCGTTTTATAAAATAGATTTGTCTGTCTCTAGCGATCTGAAAATGTAATGTGTGTTTGCGTGCGCGTGTGTATACGTGTGTACAAGGGTGCGTTAGTGCTATCGATATGTATCTTTGCTTTTCATTGGGACTGCATATCAGTGTCTCAATGTTATTTTTCTGTGTCTGCAGGTGTTTGGGGGTTATTATCACTTCCGGCATCACACCGTGGTGAAGAGATCCCTATCAGGCCACAGGGGAACACACGTACGACTACAGAAGGAACCACAGGTAGGTTACTGTGCACAGCCAATGCACCATATAGCAAGGTTTGCCAAATCTTCACTACGCAAGTGCATGCCATGTTGCCAACATATTTTCCAAAACAATTAGGCCTACAAGTAAAAATGCAAAGAAGAACGTTTCTATCATGAAACGTTTGGTGCCATCATGGAGGACAGTTTGTCAAACTCTCTACATACTGTTCCCTATATCAACAGCTTTGCACACTTCCATCCATATGCTTCTGTTCTGACCTCCCCCAGGTGTGTGGAGTCATAAATATGCAAATCTTCCTCCAAACAACAGCTGGTCTGTGTGTTTGCGTTCTCATTTTGCGGCGCGTCTTGTAAAAGCATTGTTTTTATCCAAATGTTAATGAGAAGAGGAATCCAGACATTGGCCCATCTGTTACACAAAGACATTCACAGCTCAAGGAGTAAGCTTCATTTAGGCAGCTGGCTGTAAATGAGCTCTCAGCTCTCTCAGCCCAAGAGAACTAGTCTTTTTTACCTCAAAGTCAGCTTGTTCAATTCAAATCCTCCAGCATAATTCTGCATCAAAACTCTGCTTGTCAAGTTCAGTTCCTCTAGCATGCGCTCATTCTGCATTCTGCAGTATAGTTACAGGCAGAACTGTGTTGTTTGGATGAGGAGATGGAGGTAGGGGACCTTGTCTGCAGGGTAGCTAAACACTGGGGTCATAGTTATAAAGTGTATAAAAAAAGTATGCAAGCATTTCGCTACACTTGCAATAACATCTTCTAACCATGTGTATGTGACCAATCAAATTTGAATTGAAGTGAAAACAGGTGTGCTGTGAACGACCTGCAGCTAGCTGTCCCTCCTAGCCAGGGTCAAGTTCTTGAAAAGTAGTGTGTGTACATCGAGCAGTTTTCCTGATGCGGAGCCCAAAAAAACAGAAGAAGAAAAACTGATGTAGACGCCTGTTGCAATTAGAAACAGTATACAGGAGCTGTCAACAGTGCAGGTATCTATTCCTTTCTTCAGGCTTTTCTGCCCTTTTCCAGAAAGAGAAAGGAGCTTTCACCCAGGCTTAGCTATGTCAACCTAAGTGGACAGTGAGCCACTAGGCTATGATAAGCTATAGAAAGCTGTGGGTGTCGGTCTAGCTGGAAGCTTAGTGAAGATTACATTCAAAAAGCAATAAGATACAGTAGGCGTTAAAGATAACTGGAGAAATAAGATCTGTGAGAAAGTAATAAGATGGGGAGATCAGATGAGATAGGAAGGAATGAGAGAAGGAGATGGAGGCAGGAATCCATCTAACTTAGGGTGCTTTGGTATTTGGGTAGAAATCAGTCTTACTGTATATATACAATATATCCACAGTGCATTCGGGAAACGTATTCAGACTGTCACGCCCTGACCTTAGTATTCTTGGTTTTCTTTATTATTTTGGTTAGGTCAGGGTGTGACATGGGTGATATGTGTGTTTTTGTCTCATCTAGGGTGTTTGTACTGTCTAGGGGTTTTGTAGATTTATGGGGTTGTTTCCATCTAAGTGTTTATGTAGGTCTTTCGTTGCCTAGATTGGTTCTCAATTAGAGGCATGTGTTGATCGTTGTCTCTTATTGGGAACCATATTTAGGCAGCCATCTTCTTTGGGTATTTCGTGGGTTATTGTCTTTATGTTGCACGTTAGCACAATGTTTATATAGCGGTCACAGTCATCTTATTCGTTTTTTGTTGTTTTGTTTAAGTGTTCTTCGTGTTCTTCATTCAATAAAGAAGAATGTATTCACACCACGCTGCGCTTTGGTCCACTCCATACGACGATCGTGACACAGACTCCTTCACTTTTTTCACATTTTGTTACGTTACTTATTCTAAACTTGATTCAATAGTTTTTTCCCCCTCATCAATCTACACACAATACCACATAATGGCAAAGCAAAAACAGGATTTTAGAAATGTTTACAAATGTATTAAAAATAAAATAACGGAATTATCACATTTACATAAGTATTCAGACCCTTTACGAAATACTTTGTTGAAATACTTTGTCTTCTTGGGTATGACGCTACAAGCTTGGCACACCTTTATTTGGGGGATTGGTCCCATTCTTCTCTGCAGATCCTCTCAAGCTCTGTCAGGTTGGATGGGGAGTGTCGCTACACAGCTATTTTCAGGTCTCTCTAGAGATGTTGAATCGGGTTCATGTCCGGGCTCTGGCTGGGCCACTCAAGGAAATTCAGAGACTTGCCCCGAAGCCACTACTGCGTTGTCTTGGCTGTGTGCTTATGGACGTTGTCCTGTTGGAATGTGAACCTTAGCCCCAATCTGAGTTCCTGAATGCTCTGGAGCAGGTTTTCATCAAGGATCTCTCTGTACTTTGCTCCGTTCATCTTTCCCTCGATCCTGACTAGTCTCCCAGTCCCTGCTGCTGAAAAACACCCCCACAGCCTCACCGTAGGGAGGGTGCCAGGTTTCCTCCAGACGTGACGTTTTCATTCTGGCCAAAGAGTTCAATTTTGGTTTCATCAGACCAGAAAATCTTGTTTCTCACGCTGCAGCTGTACATAGTCTATTGGTAAATAGCCCACCCTTTTCACCTACCTCATCCCCATACTGTTTTTATTTATTTACTTTTCTGCTCTTCTGCACACCAATATCTCTACCTGTACATGACCATCTGATCTTTTATCACTCCAGTGTTAATCTGCAAAATTGTAATTATTTGCCTACCTCCTCATGCCTTTTGCACACATTGTATATAGACCCCCCCCCTTTGTTTTCTACTGTGTTATTGACTTGTTAATTGTTTACTCCATGTGTAACTCTTTGTTGTATGCTCACACTGCTATGCTTTATCTTGGCCAGGTCGCAGTTGCAAATGAGAACTTGTTCTCAACTAGCCTACCTGGTTAAATAAAGGTGAAATAAAAATAAAAATAAAAATAAAATGGTCTGAGAGTCCTTAGGTGCCTTTTGGCAAACTATTTTACTGAGGAGTGGCTTTCATTTGGCCACTCTACCATAAAGGCCTGATTGGTGAAGTGCTGTAGAGATGTTTGTTCTTCTAGAAGGTTCTCTGGAGCTCTGTCAGAGTGACCATCGGGTTCCTGGTCAACTCCCTGACCAAGGCCCTTCTCCCCGATTGCTCAGTTTGACCGGGCGGCCAGCTCTAGGAGGAGTCTTAGTGGTTCCAAACTTCTTCCATTTAAGAATGATGGAGGCGACTGTGTTCTTGGGGACCTTCAATGCTGCAGACATTTTTTGGTACCCTTCTGATACCGATTATTGGAGGATTAAAAAAAGCAGATACCGATTAATCGGCCGATTTTAATTTTAAAAAAGTGTTTGTAATAATGACAATTACAACAATACTAAATTAACACTTATTTTAACTTAATATAATACGTCAATAAAATCAATTTAGCCTCAAGTAGATCATGAAATGTGTTCAATTTGGTTTAAATAATGCAAAAACAAAGTGTTGGAGAAGAACGTAAAAGTGCAGTTCCTTGCTCAGAACATGAGAAAATATGAAAGCTGGTGGTTCCTTTTAACATGAGTCTTCAATATTCCCAGGTAAGAAGTTTTAGGTTGTAGTTATAATAGGACTATTTTCCTCTATGCCATTTGTATTTCATTAACCTTTGACTATTGGATGTTCTTATAGGCACTTTAGTATTGCCAGTGTAACAGTATAGCCTCCGTCCCTCTCCTTGCTCCTCCCTGGGCTCGAACCAGCAACACATCGACAACAGCCACCACATCGAAGCAGCGTTACCCATGCAGAGCAAGGGGAACAACCACTCCAAGGCTCAGAGCGAGGGAAGTTTGAAACGCTATTAGCGCACGCTAACTAGCCAGCCATTTCACTTCGGTCACACCAGCCTCATCTCGGGAGTTGATAGGTTTGAAGTCATAAACAGCGCAATGCTTGACGCACAACGAAGAGCTGCTGGCAAAACGCAGGAAAGTGCTGTTTGAATGAATGTTTACGTGCCTGCTTCTGCCTACCACCGCTCAGTCAGATACTTAGATACTTGTATGCTCAGTCAGATTATATGCAACACAGGACACGCTAGATAATATCTAGTAATATCATTAACCATGTGTAGTTAATTAGTGATTATGATTGATTGTTTTTTTATAAGGTAAGTTTAATGCTAGCTTGCAACTTACCTTGGCTTACTGCATTTGCGTAACAGGCAGTCTCCTTGTGGAGTGCAACGAGAGAGAGGCAGGTCGTTATTGCGTTGGACTAATTTGGATTCCCCGAGCTGACAAGGTGAAAATCTGTCTTTCTGCCCCTGAAAGAGGCAGTTAACCCACTGTTCCTAGGCCGTCATTGAAAATAAGAATGTGTTCTTAACTGACTTGCCTAGTTAAATAAAGATGAAATAAAGGTGTTAAAATTGTTATTGTTATGAAAACTTGAACTCGGTCCTAATTAATCGGCAATTCCGATTAATCGGTCGACCTCTAGTAACAACAAAATCTGTAAAAAGTCAAGGGGTCTGAATTCTTTCTGAATGCACTGTATATACTACTACTGTAATTTGAGGTAAAGAGTAGTTTCCTGGATATATCCTGTCATGTAAATTCAGTTCTGAGAGAGATTTGGTTACTTATTCAAACAATCATCTTTATTTAATATCGATTCATTATTGCAATAATGAGGCTGGTCGACCCCCCACCCTTGAGTGTTGGACCGAGTAACCTAACCTTTACACAAATGCAGAGTCCTATATATAGCTGACACTAACAATGCTCAGTCATGGTTGGTTCAACCCCCCTCATGCAGATTGGGGCATCATAAACCACTATGGGTCCATCCTGTCATTATCTGCACGTGGGTTGTCTCAACCCCACACTGGCTTAGTTTCCCAGATGATTTTGAGACAATTAGGGATTGTCCTACACCTAAGCTATCTCTAAAACACATTCTTGTCTCTGTAATGCAGTCTTTAACCCGTTTGTCAGCTCAAGCCATCTCCAGTGACCATACACCCAGATTAGCTGCAGGGAACTAGAGTGGAGACCATAAAAACAAAGACACTAGTAGGACAGAAATGTCTTACTATTATTTAAATATCAATTGTTAACCATTAATATATAAATTAACCAGGAAAATATGCAATTTTTCTATCACAATCCCTATGCTCATTCAGGAGGACTCTTTAGACAGTTTCAAAGGGCAACTTCAACCTGGTCACACACACACATACTCTAGTTAACCCCAGGCTGCAGGTGAGCAGGGTTCAGGCTGGGGAACAGCTTGTCCAGGGCAACCTCACTCTAACAAATCCTGCCCAAAGCAAAGCCAGGCCATGGGCACTTTGGCAGACAGCGACCACAGCAATACACTTTAGACACTTTAGAAAGGGTCAAATGTGTGTGGGTGCGTGCACACCTGTTCTGAATAAAACATATTCAGTGTGTGTTGGATTTGTGTGTTTTCCCCAAGATGGATGTATTAAATATGGTTTCATCTAAATATTAGTGAACTACATGTTTTTGCTGAAAGTGGCGTAATACAGAGGAATGATGACGGTCTATAGGTTGGTGACTATAATGTAAGGCTTAGGTAAATTAGTGCATGTAAAGCTTCCGCTAGATCCTCTCAGTGTAATCCTGGACCTGTCTCTTCCATTCCTCCCATTGTCTTGTCTCTTCTGCCATGCCTGGCTGACTTAGCTCCATTCGCTTTGAATAATCACACACTGCAAAGATGACATTGGCAGAATCGCATAACCCCCACCATTAAACCAGAGACTTTTTGTCATCTCTTTTCTCCCTCTCTCTCCTCTCTTATACTCACTCTCTCTCTCACCGTGAGGGATGGATGAAATCTATTTGTTTTCGGGGCAGCTTTTTTATTCCATCCTAACAAACCTTACTGTTACTTATTGCATACTTAGGAGGGGATATTTTCAGGTCCACTCTCTCCAATCTCCTCTCTCCCTGTGGAGTTGTCAGTAGCTATTACACACACACACACACACACACACACACACACACAAACACAGTGCAGTGTGTCTGGAGGCTGCGGCAGCGGTATTGTGGTTTATGTATCTCCTAAGCCAGATACAGTATGAGGATCAGAGAGGAGACACAGCTTGTCTAGCAGCCCATCATTAGAAACCAGGCCTACCTGAGGATCTGTCTTTTTCAGCAATCTATTTCCTGTGTTTGAGGGGTGCAAAATCCACTTTTCACTTAAATCTCGTTGGATTGATTGCTTTCACTTTACACCTGTGACTCTTTCATACTCTAGCTTTTGCCTGTGATTTTTTTCCCCCGTTAGCGTTATGACCACAGAAATGTTTGTAATGAGCTGTCAAACACACTCTGGTAATGGCTGAATGGGATACATTGTATTTCTGTTGAATTTATAAAGGCTTGTTCAAATTGGCAGTTTGAAGTTACTCAAATCCTATTTATTTGCATATCTGATTTGAATCTGTTATTTTTCCTGCAGTCTGAACAGCCAAAAAACACATGGAATCAGATCAAGCCACGTTTCAAACCACCTTCATAGGAGGTTTGAAGTCAGATACAAATCTGATTCCTGGCCATGTGATTTGTGTCTGAACGGTCAAATCATGTTTATTTGCCCTCAAGTGGTTTTTAGACTGATATTCTGCTTGTTGCTTGCTGATTTGGTCACTTGTAACTTGCTGTTTGGACAGTCAGGACAGTTCAAATCCATGTTGATCTACTGACTGTCCAAACAGCAAGTTACAAGTGATGACCAAATCAGATTTGTGTGTGTTCAGACAGCAGTCCGTAATGGGTCTGCGGTCAAACAACCACCCCGCTGCACTGTCAAACACTCCCTAAAACACTTCAACGAGCAGGCCTTTCTAATCGACCTGGCCCGAGTATCCTGGAAGGATATTGACCTCATTCCGTCAGTAGAAGATGCCTGGTTATTCTTTTAAGGTGATTTCCTCACAATCTTAAATAAGCATGCCCCATTCAAAAGATTTAGAACCAGGAACCGATATAGCCTGTGGTTCACTCCAGACCTGACTGCCCTTGACCAGCACAAAAACATCCTGTGGCGTACGGCATTAGCATCGAATATCCCCGCGATATGGAACTTTTCAGGGAAGTTAGGAACCAATATACACAGGCAGTTAAGAATGCAAAGGCTAGCTTTTTCAAACAGAAATTTTCATCCTGCAGCAAAAACTCCAAAAAGTTCTGGGACACTGTAAAATCCATGGAGAATAAGAGAACCTGCTCCCAGCTGCCCACTGCACTGAGGCTAGGAAACACTGTCACCACCGATAAATCCACAATAATTGAGAATTTCAGAAAGCATTTTTCTACGGCTGGCCATGCTTTCCACCTGGCCACCCCTACCCTGGTCAACAGCCCTGCACCCCCCACAGCAACTTGCCCAAGCCTACCCCCATTTCTCCTTCACCCAAATTGAGATAGCTGATGTTCTGAAAGAGCTGCAAAATCTGGACCCCTACAAATTAGCAGGGCTAGACAATCTGAACCCTCTCTTTCTAAAAATGATCCGCCAAAATTGTTGCAACCCCTATTACTAGCCTGTTCAACCTCTCTTTTGTATCGTCTGAGATCCCCAAAGATTAGAAAGCTGCCGCGGTCATCCCCTCTTCAAAGGGGGAAACACTCTAGACCAAAACTGCTACATACATATATCTATTCTACCCTGCCTTTCTAAGGTCTTCAAAAGCCAATTTAACAGAGATCACGGACCGTTTCGAATCCCACCGTACCTTCTCCGCTATGCAATCTTGTTTCCGAGCTGGTCATGGGTGCACCTCAGCTACGCTAAACGATATCATAACCGCCATCGATAAGAGATAATACTGTGCAGCTGTATTCATCGACCTGGCCAAGGCTTTCGACTCTGTCAATCACCACGTTCTTATCGGCAGACTCAACAGCCTTGGTTTCTCAAATGACTGCCTCGCCTGGTTCACCAACTACTTCTCAGACAGAGTTCAGTGTGTCAAATCGGAGGGCCTGTTGTCTGGACCTCTGGCAGGTGGTCACAGGGTTGGGAGTGCCACAGGGTTCAAATCTCGGGCTGACTCTTTTCTCTGTATACGTCAATGATGTCGCCCTTGTTGCTGGTGATTCTCTTATCCACCTCTACGCAGACGACACCATTCTGTATACTTCTGGCTCTTCTTTGGACACTGTGTTAACTAACCTCCAGACGAGCTTCAATGCCATACAACTCTCCTTCCGTGGCCTCCAACTGCTCTTAAATGCCAATAAAACTAAATGCATGCTCTTCAACCGATCGCTGCCCGCACCTGCCCGCCCGTCCAGCATCCCTACTCTGGAATGTTCTTACTTAGAAAATGTTCTTACTTACAAAACTACAAATACCTAAGTGTCTGGTCAGACTGTACACACTTCTTCCAGACTCACATTAAACATCTCCAATCCAAAATTAAATCTAGAATCGGCCTACTATTTCGCAACAAAGCATCCTTCACTCATGCTGCCAAACATACCCTCGTAAAACTGACTATCCTGCCGATCCTTGACTTCGGCGATGTCATTTACAAAATAGCCTCCAACACCCTACTCAGCAAATTGGATGTGGTCTATCACAGTGCCATCTGTTTTATCACCAAAACCCCATATACTACCCACCACTGCGACCTCTATGCTCTCGTTGGATGGCCCTCACTACATATCCGTCCCCAAACCCACTGCCTCCAGGTCATCTAAGTCTTTGCTAGGTAAAGCCCCGCCTTAGCTCAGCTCACTGGTCACCATAGCAGCACCCACCCATAGCACGCGCTCCAGGAGGTATATTTCACTGGTCACTCCCAAAGCCAATTCCTCCTTTGGCCGCCTTTCCTTCCAGTTCTCTGCTGCCAATAAATGGAACGAATTTAAAAAATCACTGAAGCTGACTAACTTTAAGCACCAGCTGTCAGAGTTATTGACTGTATGTTTGTTCATTCCATGTGTAACTCTGTGTTGTTGTTTGTGTCGCACTGCTTTGCTTTATCTTGGCCAGGTCACAGTTGTAAATGTTATAAATGAGAACTTGTTCTCAACTAGACTCAACTAACCTACCTGGTTAAATAAAGGTGAATTTTTTTTGCTGACAAGGCTACGCTAGTCATAGTAATGACGGTGTGTGTGCAATGGTGTAGGCTGATTGGTGGTGGTGCTTCCTATCACTCAGAAGTTATGTAGCAAGATAAGGTGACAATAATGTGCCTTTATCTATATGCTAACATCGCGCAACAATGCCTAATTTATCATGACCATTACAAATAACAAGTTCTAATTGCTAAATTGCCCTATATACACTTCCGATCAAAGTTAGGGAGCACTTAGAAATGTCCTTGTGTTTTAAAGAAAAGCACATTTTTTGTCCATTAAAATAACAGAAAATTGATCAAAAATACAGTGTAGACATTGTTAATGTTGTAAATGACTATTGTAGCTGGAAACGGCAGATTTTTTATGGAATATCTACATAGGCGTACAGAGGCCCATTATCAGCAACCATCACTCCTGTGTTCCAATAGCACATTGTGTTAGCTAATGCAAGTTTATTATTTTAAAAGGCTAATTGATCAATTGAAAACCCTTTTGCAATTATGTTAGCACAGCTGAAAACTGTTGTTCTAATTAAAGAAGCAATAAAACTGTCCTTCTTTAGACTAGTTGAGTATCTGGAGAATCAGCATTTATGGGTTCGATTACAGGCTCAAACGGCCAAAAACAAAGACCTTTCTTCTAAAACTTGTCAGTCTATTCTTGGTTCTGAGAAATGAAGGCTATTCTATGCGAGAAATTGCCAAGAAACTGAAGATCTCGTACAACGCTGTTCCTTCCTTCACAGAAGAGCGCAAACTGTCTCTAACCAGAATAGAAAGAGGAGTGGGAGGCCCCGGTGCACAACTGAGCAAGAGGACATTAGAGTGTCTAGTTTGAGAAACAGATGTCTCACAAGTCCTCAACTGGCAGCTTCATTAAATAGTACCCGCAAAACACCAGTCTCAACGTCAACAGTGAAGAGGCGACTCTGTGATGCTGACCTTCTAGGCAGAGTTGCAAAGAAAAAGCCATATCTCAGACTGGCCAATAAAAAGAAAAGATTAAGAGGGGCAAAAGAATGCAGACATGGGACAGAGGAACCATGCCTAGAAGGCCAGCATCCCGGAGTCGCCTCTTCACTGATGACGTTGAGACTGGTGTTTTGCGGGTCAATTAGTTGCTGATAATGGGCCTCGGTACGCCTGTGTAGATATTCCATAACAAAATCAGCCATTTCCAGCTACAATAGTCATTTACAACATGAACAATGTCTACAATTTCATGTTTTTTAATGGACAAAAAAAATGATTTTCTTTCAAAAACAAGAAAATTTGTAAGTGACCCCAAATTTTTGACCGGTAGTTTATATTCAGTCAATAAAAACCAATTGCCATTTGAGAGTCATTCATTGTTACCATAATGATTTGTGTTACCTGCTCAGCTCTGGCAGTGTCACTAAGATGTGATGCGAGTTTTCTGCTCCTTCTTTCCCCCTGTTTTTCTCGCAAAAAAAATAGATAAAACGCATAAGAAATGTCTTGCTGCGTTTTGTAAACTCAGATATGAAAATATTATTTTTGTAATTTCTGCTCGACATCAGACAAATTTTGTGTCAGTTGCACTTCTCAACTGGGAAGAAACTTCATGAACTGGGATTCTATCAGCAGACAGCATTTGTAGCTGTCTGCTGGTGTGTAGCTACTTGTCTAGGTACTTTTCATGGTGTAGCCTCCAATTTTCTGGTAGAATGCAAGATTGACTTCAAGCAAAACATTAGATTAGTGACTGTAAATGACTGCAACCAAACATTATTTTTTATTTTATTTTAATTGAACTTTTATTTAGCTAGGCAAGTCAGTTAAGAAAAAATCTTTTAAATGACTGTAACCAAACATTCTAGATTAATGAGGAAATGGCAGTGATTAACAGTAGCCTACATTTACTACTGGTTATACTTTCGATATATAGCGGGGAGCACAAATTGGCGGGAGACTGCACATGGAGAGAGAAGTGCCTAGCGTTTTGTCGCCACACAGTATTTGAAAAAAAAGTGATCTCTGGTTAAAGATCAATATTTAATATCAGTTCAAGTCCTTGATTACTCATGCCCATCCCTATTTCGGGGTAACAATTAAGTACCTTACGATAATAGTTTTCCATTCAAATAGCAAATAAAAGCTAGAATTTTGCTAGGACTGTCTGGGAGTGGTCTGAGTGGGAAGGGGGAAACTGAAAACTAGCTGTTATTGGCAGAGAAGTTTGGAACTCTCTTTGTTATTAGTCTATTAACCAATTTACCAGCTTGCGATCACACCAGGCAAGCCGAAACTCCTACCCATGCAAACCTGCTGATTAGAAAGTCCTGTGCAGATTGTATTTTCAACCAGCAACTATCAGGATATAATAGTGATTACATTTGAGTTTTTTTTACTTTAACAGTGTTAGTTTCATCAGCTTTTTGCACAGTATGATACAAAACACAAAACACAGCTAAAATATTTATTTGGACTGCACTGGCCCTTTAATACAGTTTAAATGTTTTCAAATGAGATGCGCCGTAATGAAAGCCACTCCCGAAAATGAACACTCGGAATAGTGGTATTATGTCTGATCTCACACACAATGTAAAGTATGTATAGATAGGTGTAATCTAGAGGTAAGCGTATTGATTTTTAATCCAGGGGTATCCTGCTATTGACATACTTATTGAATTATGCAGGAGAACATGACAACAACAGTAATTGTAGACAGCAAAGTACCTAGACAGCAAATCAAATCAAATCAAATTTATTTATATAGCCCTTCGTACATCAGCTGATATCTCAAAGTGCTGTACAGAAACCCAGCCTAAAACCCCAAACAGCAAGCAATGCAGGTGTAGAAGCACGGTGGCTAGGAAAAACTCCCTAGAAAGGCCAATACCTAGGAAGAAACCTAGAGAGGAACCAGGCTATGTGGGGTGGCCAGTCCTCTTCTGGCTGTGCCGGGTGGAGATTATAACAGAACATGGCCAAGATGTTCAAATGTTCATAAATGACCAGCATGGTCGAATAATAATAAGGCAGAACAGTTGAAACTAGAGCAGCAGCACAGTCAGGTGGAAGTTGAAACTGGAGCAGCAGCATGGCCAGGTGGACTGGGGACAGCAAGGAGTCATCATGTCAGGTAGTCCTGGGGCATGGTCCTAGGGCTCAGGTCCTCCGAGAGAGAGAAAGAAAGAGAGAAGGAGAGAATTAGAGAACGCACACTTAGATTCACACAGGACACCGAATAGGACAGGAGAAGTACTCCAGATATAACAAACTGACCCCAGCCCCCCGACACATAAACTACTGCAGCATAAATACTGGAGGCTGAGACAGGAGGGGTCAGGAGACACTGTGGCCCCATCCGAGGACACCCCCGGACAGGGCCAAACAGGAAGGATATAACCCCACCCACTTTGCCAAAGCACAGCCCCCACACCACAGCACAGGTGAGTGCAGGTAGGGTAGACAGAGGAAGTGTTTGATGGCTGTTTCCCCCCTTTGTGTTAATGTATTCATATATGCAAATATATGTTTTTAATGCAAATGAGGCACATATAACTTTTTTCGTTTTAACACAAAATATAAAAAATAAATACCTGATGCAATACATGTTTTAGATGTGCATTCTAAGAAAGAGAGACAGAGAACAGAGAGATGAAACACACACACACACGTCTGAGGATTCAGATGAATCAGATTGGTCTCCCTACTCTCCCTTTAGATGTTGCTGATGTAACCCAGCTGGGTGGTTTGTAAAGTCTTACTGCAGCTGTAGGACCTAACCATTGGAGCGTTGGTGGCCACTTGAAAGCCACAGTAGGAGGCAGACTGTGGATAGTTGTTTCTCATGTCATGGTCATTTCATTCATTATCAGTGCTAATGTGTGTGTGTGTGGTTGTGTGTGTTCCTCTTTAGGTGAGGTGGGCGGAACAGCAGGTGTCTAGGCGGAGGAAAAAGAGGGATGTCTACACCGAACCATCCGACCCCAAATTCCCCCAACAGTGGTACCTGGTGAGCAAGGTAGTTGTAACGCTGGTATAAATAATTTTGGAGACAGGCACAGAAATACACAATAGGGTTTTTTAATACACACAAAACAAACACGTATACAAAAACACTGGGCTGTACCCAAAAGAGCGAGTCTAAACCTCTTTGAACGCCACGGGACGATACCCGTAATACACAATATATATAGCACGCAGCATAAAAGCTGCACCAATTTATAGGTACTCACACCACCAACGGACATGGGAACAATAACCGACAAAGACAGAGGGAACAGAGGGCACATATATAACATACTAATCGGGGGAAATGGGAACCAGGTGTGTTTAATCAGACAAGACAGTCTGGGGTTGATGATAATGAATCCCTTTCAGTGAAGCCTAGAAAGCCGGTGATATAGAACTCCGGAACTGGTAAGCAGAATGAGCATCAGTACCGTGACAGTAGTAGTCAGATCCCCCAGAACACTGTAGCCTCTACTTTACTAAAGCCAGGAGTTTTCCCTTATGCTGAACACATTGTACTATTTGAAATAGAACCTCTTAACACCCCTTTGACATGCCAGTATTTAAAATGTTTAAGACCGTTGATATAGGGATTCTGCCTTTAAAGTGCACTGCCACTTCACTGCTGTTTACCACATTCACATTCTGGACTAGTAACCGGAAGGTTGCAAGTTCAAACCCCCGAGCAGACAAGGTACAAATCTGTCGTTCTGCCCCTGAACAGACAGTTAACCCACTGTTCCTAGGCCGTCATTGAAAATAAGAATTTGTTCTTAACTGACTTGCCTAGTTAAATAAAGGTAAAATAAAAATGCATACCTTTAAAACATAGAGACCTGCTGCCACACAGAAAAGGCAGGATGTAGTAATCTGAGTATTTCATTGAGGAGCAGGTTTTATTTCCCACAGTCAGTAAGCCTCTTGTTGACATTTATCTGAAAGCTGGATGTGCTGCCTGCTGAGAAAACTCATCATCTGGGTATCTGTCATTTAACTAAATGTCGTCAAAATGTTCTAAAGTGCTCTTCACTTTGTTTACTTCAACTGTCAAGGCCCAAGTTCATTTCCCATGTGTAGTGAATACATGACGGCAACGAATACATGGAAATAATACATTGTCTGCATGTAGCGCTGGAAGGACAGTTTGCCGAAGTTGAGAGCTGATTAACAGGACTGAGACTGTTATTATAGAAAGACATGGATTTTTTAGGGCCGATACCGATTTTTTGGGGGTCAAGGAGGCCGTGATCACGGATTCTTATGAAACTACTACTTGTAGTCATTTTCCGTGATCGGGATTTTTTTTTTTATAGCTGTGCATCTCTAAATAACTCAGCTGCCAGGAAGAAGATTCGAAACAACTCAATAGGCTTATTCAGCTATCTGTCAAGAAATGGGCGTATGTAACTACTTCTACTCTGCTCCCTTTCACATCTCCTCACGTCTCTCTCCATCGCTCATATCACTTGGTGCTGTTTACTGCTAATTTGAGAATTAGCTCAATGGCAATGAAATTTGCTACCGATCCTAAATGTGCATCATTTCTAAGGAGAACAACTGTAGAAAAAAATATGAAACAACGATGCACGTTCTGTCTGAATGTTTCAAACCTGCCCATAGTTTGAGAAGTGAAAACGCACACGCACACGCTGATTTATATAGCTTTGTAGGTCCATAAACATGCAGGAAGATTCTTAGGTAGCTAAACCTATTGCCAACCTTTATTTAGGCATTTTGAAACACTTCCTTCTTTCCCTATTACGACAATCATTTAATCCGACTATCAACTGTCAATTTACAGATATGATTGCTGCTGGTCAGATCAGCACACCAGTAAATAGCTAACGTTACACCGTCAGATGGCTCATTTCCAAAAATGGTGCATGGTCAAAATGATAACCAGCTAACGCTAGCTAGCTATATTGGCTATTCACTCCTATATGATATATTAGCACAATGTTTATCTAGCCAGCTAGCTAGCTAGCATAGTAGCTAATATAGCTAGCTAGCTAACACCACAGAGGAAAGGGTTAGTTATCGTAATCTTTGCCAACAGGTCACGTAGCTTTCTTCTTAACTAGCTTGCGTATGGCATGCATGTCCGGGCACGTCAACACAAGCCTTATTATTAGTGAATTAACTAAACTAATATTTGCAACAGGAGTTTTATTTTGGTCATCCATTTGTCAATACTGCACCTTTCTGTTGGAGTAGGAGCTAGCTTGCTGCTGCTGCTGATTATCCCAGCTAGACATTCCTCGGCATTGTGCAGGGCTCGTGGTTCGGTGGTGAGTGGCAGCGGGAATAGCAGCAGCTATGCTATGTAGAGGGACCATAAAATGCCAACACCGGCTCGGTATATCGGCTTGGCCGATAATCGGTCGTTCTCTATCTGTTATCAACCAGGTGTCATTCATCAAGATGCTCCTCAGTGTGTCTTCTGTTTGAAAGGATCCAGATCATAGCAAATGAAACATGATGACACCTGTAGGACTGTTGCTTTCAGAAGGAGACTGTGTCCATCCCTCCTTCTCTCCTCAGCTCATAGGCTCAGGGATGTTTTGATTTCTCCTAATCCTCCTCCTCTCTCTCTGCAGTCTGCACCATATGATAGTGTAAATGCATTAATAGCAGCATTGACAGGGCCAGACACAAATCACCTGTGAATGGAAGGCTGTGAAACCACCTCTGTCATTCAGCATTACTGCTCTAATCGGCTGAGGGCTCTAAGCCTGTTCTGCTGTGTGTTTGAGGCTGTTCAACAGTCCCTCTGAAGCCAAACACTGGTGGCTTGTCTGTAATGAGGTT
Source organism: Oncorhynchus kisutch (assembly GCF_002021735.2). Classification (NCBI taxonomy): domain Eukaryota; kingdom Metazoa; phylum Chordata; class Actinopteri; order Salmoniformes; family Salmonidae; genus Oncorhynchus; species Oncorhynchus kisutch. The sequence continues at coordinate 35,629,288 of NC_034195.2, forward strand.
TGCATGGTTTGCATTGGGATGAATGCAGATGTTATAGGGTGATATTGCATACAAGCCTTTTGGACAGTGTATCCAAAGCTTTTCTTTTTCCTGTCTGACAAAGCAGAGTTTGCACGTAGTAGGTTCTGCCATAGACAGTTAAACTAATGATTGAAAATAGTTTCCAGGGCCTTCTGAGTGGTGCAGCAGTCTGAAGCACTGCATCGCAGTGCTAGTGGTATCACGACAGACCTGGGTTCGATCCCAGGATGTATCACAACTGGACGTGATAGGGAGTCCCATTGGGCGGTGCACAGGTTAGGGGAGGGTTTGACCGGCGGGGCTTTGCTTGGCTCATTGCGCTCCAGCGACTCCTTGTAGCGCCTGCTGGTCGTCAGTTGAATGGTGTTTCCTCCGACACATTGGTGTGGCTGGCTGGTTAAGGGGGTGGGTGTTAAAAAGCGTGGTTTGGCATGTCATGTTTCGGAGGACGCATGACTCGACCTTTGCCTCCTGAGCCCATTGGGGAGTTGCAGTGATGAGACAAGATTGAAATTGGGGAGAAAAAGGGGGTAAAATACAACAACACCAAAAAAAATATATATATATATACAGTACCAGTCAAAAGTTTGGACACACCTACACATTCCAGGGCTTTTTTAAATGTTTACTATTTTCTACATTGTAGAATAATAATGAAGACTTCAAAAGTATGACATAACACATATGGAATCATGTAGTAACCAAAAACGTGTTAAACAAATCAAAATATATTTTATATTTGAGTTTCTTCAAAATAGCAACTTTGCACCCTCTTGGCATTCTCTCAAACAGCTTCATGAGGTAGTCACCTGGAATGCATTTCAATTAACAGGTTTCAATGAATCAGTTGTGTTGTGACAAGGTAGGGGTGTTATATAGAAGATAGCCCTATTTGGTAAAAGACCAAGTACGTATTATGGCAACAACAGTTCAAATAAGCAAAGAGAAATGACAGTCCATCATTACTTTGAAGGTCAGTCGATCCTGAACGTGTCAAGGACTTGGAAGGTTTCTTCAAGTGCAGTCACAAAAACCACCAAGCGCTATGATTAAACTGGCTCTCATGAGGACCGCCACATGAAAGGAAGACCCAGAGTTACCTCTGCTGCAGTGGATAAGTTCATTAGAGGTACCAGCCTCAGAAATTGCAGCCCAAATGAGACTGTGTGAATCAGGCCTTCATGGTTGAATTGCTGCAAAGAAACTAGACCGGTGGAAATCTGTCCTTTGGTCTGTTTGGTCCAAATTTGAGATGTTTGGTTCCACCTGGTGTTTCTTTGTGAGACGCAGAGTAGGTGAACAGATGATCTCCGTATGTGTAGTTCCCACCGTGAAACACATGGAGGAGGAGGTGTGATGGTGTGGGGGTGCTTTGCTGGTGACACTGTCATTGATTTATTTAGAATTCAAGGCACACTTAACCAGCACATCTACCACAGCATTCTGCAGTGATACGCCATCCCACCTGGTTGGGCTTAGTGGGACTATCTTTTGTTTTTCTACAGAACAATGACTCAACACACCTCCAGGCTGCAGATGCATCAGATGACCTGTCCTCCACAATTACCCGACCTCAACCCAATTGAAATGGATTTGGATGAGTGAAGGAAAAGCATCCAACATGTGCACAGCATATGTGGGAACTCCTTCAAGACTGTTGGAAAAGCATTCCAGGTGAAGCTGGTTGAGAGAATGCCAAGAGTGTGCAAAGCTGTCATCGAGGCAAAGGGTGGCTACTTTGAAGAATCTAAAATCTATTTTGATTTGTTTAACACTTTTTTGGTTACTACATGATTCCATGTGTTATTTCATCGTTTTGATGTCTTCACTATTATTCTACAATGTAGAAAATAGTAAAAAATAAAGAAAACCCCTTGAATGAGTGTCCAAACTTTTGACTGGTACTCTATATATTTTCGAGATTTGCTTCCTCGTAGTCTGTATAAATAAGGCTACATTATACTGTATCCCTATATGATTAGAAAAAGAGTAGCTAACTGCCTTCCTCTGTGTAGTCCCATGGTAATTCTGCCCCATGTGTATAGGAATCGTGTCTGTGTAAGCAGCACAGTGGCTGCCCTGGGGCCAGGGATATTAAGCTCCCTCACTAAAGGCCCTGATGCTGCTCTGCCGTGGCCCAGCAGGAGGCCTGCCCTGTAGGGAGAGATCAGCAGGGGGTGGTGGAGGTGGAGGTGGCCTGGAGCTCTAGGGGAATCACATTTTCTCACTCTACCTTTTTCACTCTTTTTCTCTCTCTCTCTCTCTCCCTATCTTTTTCCTTCTTTTTTCCTCATTCTATCTACCTCTACATTTCACTCTTTCTCTGTCACTTCCTTCACCTTTTTCCCTCTCTCCCTCTTCCCACATTTATCTGCTCTTTTCCCTCTCTCCCTGCTGGTTAGTGTGGAGCTCTGCTTTATAATTTCCCCTGTGAGCAAGGCGAATGCTCTCACCAGGTTCTCACTTATTCATATTTCCAGCTGCAGGCTTGCTTCCTCTGACAGGGAAATTATAGTTAGCCCCCCAAGCTCTGTGGGTTAGCCCCGCTAAAGAGACTTCCCGGTGACACACTGTGTGTGACTTTGCCTGTCTATGTGTGTGTGCGTGCATGCGTGTTTGTGGTTGTGGTTGTGTGTTTTGGTTGTGTGTGGAGGGTAGGGGGTTTCAACAGGGTATGAACATGGTCAAACATCTAACACAGCCCCCCAGTGTTACATTAGCAGGGCTAGTCATCTTTCATCTGAGCCACCCTGGTCTCTTTTCATGTGTATTTTTGCTGATGCTCACATTTTTAAATGGTTGCTCTACTTGTCTGAGTAATGTGGCTTGCGTGTGTCAAATGTGAGTCATACAAATGTCCTTAAGCATTCTCTCATTTTTGGGGAAGTTTACAGAGGGATGTGCTTTGTGCTATTGTTGTGACTGTATATATAACTGAGAAATAAAGGTAGATTGTCCAAAGGCACTCCAAGTATACTCTTTAAAAAAATCTGTATATTGTATTGGCATTTTCACACACAAAAAAACAACAGATGGCCTTCATCAGGGCTAAACCACGTGAAACTATATGATACTATAATGCTATAACAATGGCTTCATTAAAGCTTGTTCTTCTGTCTCCCTGCCAGTCCAACCCCAGCCAAGCAGACCTGAATGCCAAGGGAGCGTGGTCCCAGGGTTACACTGGGAGAGGTGTTGTGGTCACCATCCTGGATGACGGTATAGAGAAAGACCACCCAGACCTGGCCACCAACTATGTGAGTACATACAAACACAACCTGCTCTGTCTGGATGGATGGAAGAAGAAGTAGCCTTCTTCCCAGCTCCACATTGCTTTCACCTTGCCTGTGTTTTCACATAGTGCAGATGAGATAGAAGAAGAACAGTCATTTCATCTGCATTCTCTGAGACACACAGCTAGGTGAACGCAATGTGAGGATGCCTACTTCAGCCTCAAATTACTTTCCAGGAATTGCTTTAAAGTGCAGCAACAGCTGGAGGAAAAGAGACTCTCAATAAGGCTGTTGAGATGCATTCTGAGAGTTGTCACTCACCATATCCTTATAATTTAGCAGACACTCTGATCCAGAGTGACTTACATGAGCTATTAGGGCTAAGTGCCTTGCTCAAGGGCACATCAACAGATTTTACACCTAGTCGGCTCAGGGATTTGAACCAGTGGCCTTTAGGTTAGTGGCTCAACACTCTTAACCGCTAGGCTACCTGCGGCCTTTACCACCCATTTCATGAAAGGATGTAATTCAGCCGTATCCACAGTCTCGAACACCTGTTTCCATCTCTGTTCCCAGGACCCTGAGGCCAGCTATGATGTCAACGATGGAGACTCTGACCCCCAGCCACGCTACACACAGCGCAACGAGAACAGGTCATGTGATATCCTGCTCTGCCCCACACCTCAACTGGATTATACATACATACATTCATACAGCAAAATGGGCTCTGACAAAGTTTGGTAGATTTGTTCAAGCACATTTTGCTTGAACTCTAAATTCCTTAAGCACCTTCTCCTCAGCCCCTCTCACCTCACTCGCCCTAACCCGAGCGTGTGGCTGTCTTCTGCTGTGGTTCCATTCCCCTGGATCAGATGGGACACTGCTGCATTCCTCCCGCCTCTGAAACAAACAGCAGGATTTGCTCAATTCTCCCCCTTTGTTTCTGGGATGAATTCCAGTCTTCTTTTGTTTTTTTTGGTTGGTTTTTCTCATTTATTTTGTTTCAATGCTTAACAGGATCTTGAACTGAATTCTCACCAAAGCAGGACATGGTTTAAACTTCACCAGACTGTCTTTGAGCTGCCTCTGCCTCTACTGTAGAAACTGAAGAGAGATTCACTGCATTTCCCCCTGTGAAATGTAAACAATGGCTTTGCACGTCATATCACCAAATGTTTCCCCTTGAACACAGACCTTGTTTCCCCTATCTTCTTCTCTTTAAGCTGCCTTTCTACTGTACATATTGAAGCGATTCCCTCCCACTAGAGAGCCAGACACGTGTGTGTGTGTGTGTACTGTATATACTGTACATATTGAAGTGATTCCCTCCCGTCTCCTTGGTTTGTATAGTCAAGGCCAAGTGCTTTCACTTTAACCAGGGACCTTGTTTCCATGTTTGCCTGGACTGGTACTAGCTCTGCCTAAGCCTACCCCTGCCCACTTGTCTGTTTGAGCCAGTCACCACTCAATCCTGATTACTAGGGAAGGCAAGACTACTCCTTGTTTGGTTCTGCTTCTTCTAACCAGCTCCACTGCTGCTGCAGCTACTGTTACTGCTGCTGCACAGAACTTCAGAACACACACATGCACACATACACATCGTAACTAAAAAAACAAATGCACACACAGTACAAACACAGTACAATACACACCATGTTTGGCTGGTGCTCTCAAGGCGATTATCCAGGACGGAATCAATTTATGACCAAGAAATGAGAAGTGTGTGTCTCTGTCAATAGCGCTGAGCGCTGTGTGTTTGGAGTGACCTGAGGAAAAATGAAAGCAGATGAGTTCAGTAATTCCCCATAGAGGCGCGCGGCCAGAAGCTGAGTAATGCTCTCCGCCTCCCGACATTGAGATTATATTCATATATTCATATGACTATATTCATGGGCAGAAAAAGGAACAGGAGACTTAAGTTAGAAACTTACGTCCTCTTCCACTGCCAAGGCTCATTTGTATCGGTGACATTCAAGGCTGGGTTTTGAATTCACATCCATTAAGGAGTTGCTCCGGGTAGATGCTTTGTACTGCGACTTGGTACGTCTGTCAGGTATTGTTGGAAGGGTTTTAAGCCAGGCTGGAGCAAGGCTCTTGCCCAAGCAGGTCATTATTTTGTGCTCCATCATCGGAATGTTTGTCCTCTCTCAGTGTTTCTCTCCTGTCCTCCATTACAGTGCAGTCACTATTGTTTATTGGAGATTAGAGAGGGTGAGAAGAGACAGAGATGCTAGGGGTACCAGTGATGAAAGGGCTGTTGTCCACAGCCCTGTAGTTTTTCATCCACCCACCAGACTATCTGTCTCTGGGCTTGGCCTTAATCCTTCTTTACTTTCTATCCTATCAATGATGAGCGTAGAGGCAGAAGAAGAGGTACCAACCAGAGTGCACACATTTTAATTTTAAGTTCTCATTTACAACTGCGACCTGGCCAAGATAAAGCATAGCAGTGCGACAAAAACAACACAGAGTTACACATAAACAAACGTACAGTCAATAACACAAAATAAAAGAAAAATAGAAAGAATCGTTGTACAGTGTGTGCAAATGTAGAAGAGTAGGGAGGATGGCAATAAATATGCCATAGAGGCTAAAATAATTACAACTTATTTTGTAAATGATATTACCGAAGTCAAGGATCGGTAGGATAGTCAGTTTTACGAGGGTATGTTTGGCAGCATGAGTGAAGGATGCTTTGTTGCGAAATAGGAAGCCGATTCTAGATTTAATTTTGGATTGGAGATGCTTAGTGTGAGTCTGGAAGGAGAGTTTACAGTCTAACCAGACACCTAGGTATTTGTAGTTGTCCACATATTCAAGGTCAGAACCATCCAGAGTAGTGATGCTAGTCGGGCGGGAGGGTGTGGGCAGCAATCGGTTGAAGAGCATGCACTTAGTTTTACTAGCATTTAAAAGCAGTTGGAGGCCACGGAAGGACTGTTGTATGGAGTTGAAGCTCGTTTGGAGGTTTGTTAGCACAGTGTCCAAAGAAGTGACAGATGTATACAGAATGGTGTCGTCTGCGTAGAGGTGGATCAAAGAATCACCCGCAGCAAGAGCGACATCATTGATATATACAGAGAAAAGAGTTGACCCGAGAATTGAGCCCTGTGGCACCACCATAGAGACTGCCAGAGGTCCGGACAACAGGCCCTCCGATTTTACACACTGAACTCTGAGAAGTAGTTGGTGAACCAGGCGAGGCAGTCATTTGGGAAGCCAAGGCTGTTTAGTCTGCCGACCTTGGCCAGGTCGATGAAGACGGCTGCACAGTAGTCTTTTATCGATGGCGGTTATGATATCGTTTAGGACCTTGAGCGTGGCTGAGGTGCACCCATGACCAGCTTGGAAATCAGATTGCATAGTGGAAAAGGTACGGTGGGATTCGAAATGGTCTGTGATGTTTAACTTGGTTTCAAAGATTTTAGAAAGGCAGGGCAGGATGGATATAGGTCTGTAACAGTTTGGGTCTAAGGTGTCTCCCCCTTTGAAGAAGGGGATAACCGCAGCAGCTTTCCAATCTTTGGAGATCTCAGACTATACGAAAGAGAGGTTGAACAGGCTAATAATAGGGGTTGCAACAATTTCAGTGGATAATTTTAGAAAGAGATTGATTGTCTAGTCCAGCTGATATGTAAGGATCCAGATTTTGCAGCGCTTTCAGAAATAAAGGAGCAAACTTCACATATCCAGTCTGATCCCTTATGGGTGCACCTTGGTCGGTATGAAGTAGTTCCAGTATACTGTATAATTTGGCTCTGAGGAGAAGCAGCTAGCTGCAGCAGTTCTTTTCACATCCAAAGTACTCCACTGTGACAATCACCCACTGGCACAGTGATGTCTGATTGTCCTTGTCCCTTTGTTTCCCGCCCCTGAACAACCTTCACTTAACGTCTGGACACATATTTTCTCCTGCAGGGTTGGAGACAATTATTATGTGATTTGAAGAGGTAGAGCCTGGTGTATAAAATATGTTCTTTCACTGCCTCTCTCTTTTACATAATTCAATAGAAAGTCTCGCCCCTGACTCCTAACTTCAATGTTTAACACATTAAAAGCGCCCATCTATTCCAAGGCCTGGCTATGTTGTTTACTGTTACGAATCCCTTTTGGCCCGACACTCTAGGGGGGATGGTAATGAGACCCGTAACATAACTCATGCAATTTATAATAGTGACAAAGTAAAAGTGAGAACGAAATAACCACGACAACTGAAATTTCCCGTCAAACTCAGGGTTTATTGGAAAACACACGGTAATGGGGGGAGCAGGAAACGGGGCTGAGCTGGACCCAAGGAAAGAAATAATAAGTATTCAAAAACACCCCTAAGCTAGCCTATTTCAACAAGAGCAAACTAACCAAAAATACAGTGGGTGGTCCGCCCAGTTCTAACTAGGGTATTTAACAAAGTTTACCTACGGGTAGTGTATGCCCATGGGCGACTTGTCTTGGTTCCCCCTTTTCCCCACCAGCAAACAAACACCATAACCAAAAACAATACTCACAGGTGAGGACAAAGTGATATGGAGGTGCTCAAACAAAAGATACCTCAATACATAAAGAGAGTCAAACAGAGATCTACAGACATGGCATTTACAGAAAGATTGAGCTCTAGAGCAAACCACTGACAGGGTTTTTAAACCAAGGGAAAGGAACTGTGATTGGATAGGAAACAGGAGGAGGTGTGTCTTCTGATTGATGATTGATTGTTGACCATTTACCATCTTTCTATCTGTGACTCTGAGACTGTGTGTTTATTTTGCAGACGGCCCAGAGCCTTGAGATGAATCAACAGATGTTAGGAAGTGATGTCTGCAGGCAGGCTCTCTCTCTCTCTGTCTCTCTCTCTCTGTGTGTCTGTCTGTCTGTCTCTCTCTGTCTCTGTCTCTCTGTCTCTGTCTGTCTGTCTGTCTGTCTGTCTGTCTGTCTGTCTGTCTGTCTGTCTGTCTGTCTGTCTGTCTGTCTGTCTGTCTGTCTGTCTGTCTGTCTGTCTGTCTGTCTGTCTGTCTGTCTGTCTGTCTGTCTGTCTGTCTGTCTGTCTGTCTGTCTGTCTGTCTGTCTGTCTGTCTGTCTGTCTGTCTGTCTGTCTGTCTGTCTCTGTCTGTCTGTCTCTCTCTCTGTCTCTGTCTGTCTCTCTCTCTCTGTCTCTCTCTGTCTGTCTGTCTCTCTCTGTCTCTCTCTGTCTGTCTGTCTCTCTCTGTCTGTCTATCTCTCTGTCTATCTCTCTGTATGTCTGTCTGTCTGTCTGTCTGTCTCTCTCTGTCTCTGTGTCTCTGTGCCTCTGTCTGTCTGTCTGTCTGTCTGTCTGTCTGTCTGTCTGTCTGTCTGTCTGTCTGTCTGTCTGTCTGTCTGTCTGTCTGTCTGTCTGTCTGTCTGTCTGTCTGTCTGTCTGTCTGTCTGTCTGTCTGTCTGTCTGTCTGTCTGTCTGTCTGTCTGTCTGTCTGTCTGTCTGTCTGTCTGTCTGTCTGTCTGTCTGTCTGTCTGTCTGTCTGTCTGTGTGAATGATTGAAGGCTGCTGTGCTCCTGCTCCAGCCACTTCAATAAGTGATTGAGTACTGTAAATGTCCTGAGCCCCTGAACACCCCTAGCAGATTGGACACCATCACCAATATACAGATACAGATACTGGGCAGGCCTGATGAATGGCAGATGTAAGCAGGTGTGTCACAGACCTCCCTCAGTGAGACACGACACAGCTTAGGCCAGCTTGCTTTGTTTAGAAGCCTCTTTGTTGGACTGGCTTAATATCACAAGTCTCTTTTAAACCACAGTTGAATGATTCACTTCATTATAGCTAGCTAAAGTGTCTGTCTCATTGGGTTAGCTTGCATCTCTTAAAGCCATTTTCAGAAACCTTATCATTGAGTCAGTTAGTCTTATCTCATGAGCCCGGTCGAGTCACCTGATAAAAATTCTCATTAGATGTGGCAACCAGAGACGTGTGACCACTGGCCAGGGTAGGTGGGAGGAAAGAAGCAGTAGATTGCGCTCTTCCCAAGGCCTGAGAGAGAGAGCATGGTCCTGATTGTTTGGGCTTAGGAGGAACTCCAGAGTAACCGTTTGAACAGCGGCCCGGCCCATAGCTGCTTCGGGGATCAGTTAAGCCGAGCGGAAAATAACCAAATCCTTTTAACAGGCCCCTTGATCCAGCCACCATCCAGCCCTATTCACTCACACTGCCACAGATACCCCACAGCCAACAGCACCACTACAGCAGGCAGCAGCAGAGCACTGGTCCACCAAGTCAGCCAAGCACGCTGCAATGTCCGTCACACTCCATAATATACATCTGAACATGCACAATGCATGTTTTGTCTTGGAGTCTAAAATCTAAAATCAGAACATTATTTTCTGGAGAGATGTAATAATAGCCCAAAATGGCTTCATTGCTCCATGCCATTCTTAAGTAAAAGGACAAGGCAACCAATAGGCTGGAAGAGGTTGTATAAGCCTGAAGGGGAGAGAGATAAAAGCATTCCCTAAGAATGCTTTTGTCAGCTAAGATAAAGAGAGCACAGTGACCCTGTAGATAGTGTATAGGTTACCTTTCTTTATCTACCATAGAGTACTGCAGGGGTGGCCTTTCAACAGTCCTCCTGGAGAACTGCTGGGTATGCAGGCTTCTGGGTTAACACTGAGGAGTGGAGGCTGCACGATGGAAGCAGTACTTTATAATTGGTCTTTCCACACATTTAACACCAAACAGGGAGTGACTGGGGGACGAAACCCTTTCCTTTCACTGTCTACCTTAGTCTCACACATACTGTAGCAGGTTGCGCAGTTAACCCTAGGCGTTATGAGTAGAGCACAACTGGTGCTGTTCAGAAGGTATCATTTTCAAGGAACACAGACTCACACCAAATTTTACTTGACAGTCTTGTCTGTTCTATGTTCTCTGTGACACTTAAGCCAGTGCATTTGAGAGAGAGAGAGAGAGAGAGAGAGAGAGAGAGAGAGAGAGAGAGATTCCTCTAAAATAATTTCCTGTGATTTTTGTTTTGACAAATTTAGAATTAAGATGTCATCTGGTTGTCAGACCCCCCTCCTTGGCCAATCTCCACACATTAAGCTGTCGTCTGTCTGATCTGAAAGGCATCCAGTCCAATCACACCCTGTAATCACGCGGCAGCTGTGTGTTTGTCTGTGTGTGTGTCTGGTAAACGGCTGTTCTGTGGATGGCTGCCCTCCAGCACCATGTGAAAGTGCCTTGGGGCATAGTGCTTTAGTTCCTTCCCACTATGAGTGTAGTGGATAACCTTCCTCCCTGCTTGCACATGTCTGGCCAAATGACGATTGTGCCTAGATACCCTCTGCCACAAATACCATTTTGAGATACTATGGATGAAACAATGATCTCGCCGGTAGCTAGGAATCCATTTTGGGGAAACGCGCCCAGCCTGGCCGATTGCCTCCTGGCCACGGTGCTGCTTGTTGTCTGGGATTGGGCCAGTATAGACCAACTCGGTGAGCGGGGCTGCTATCTGTTCTCTCTCCTGATAGTGATTAAAACATTTAGCATGGTGTGCCTTTAGAATCCCCCCTCTCTTTAAAAGTCCATGTGATGCTCTCATAAAGGAATGTGGCACAGGGATTCTCTCTACGGCAGGGTAAATTATGGTTCAAAGGTTCTTATGTTTGGCCAGCAGCCATGGGAAAAACTATGTGTGGGTGGGTGTGCGTGCGTGCACTGTGCTAGGGTGCATGTTTTAAGGCATGTTTAGGATTTAACTTTCACGTTCAGTGTGTGTGCATGTGCTTGTGTGAGTGCATCAACATGTTCAAGCTTGTTGACAAGTTGACTGTTATGTTCAGACTAATGCTATTCTTAATTGCTTAGATTTAACTTTAATTGCATCGTTGTGTTAAAAGATGATGTACAACATGTTAGCAAATGCTTTGCAAGGCACCTTGGGCAAAGGACACATCTGTCAGTGAGCAGTCAGTGAGCCCTTGTCATGACAGTGTCATTGCTCATTTATAAATCACTCTAATCCAAAGTGTGAACTTTATGACAGCTCAGGTCAAGTGGTAAACGATGTGTAAACATCATTTAAGATCAGATACTCTTGTTTTCTCTACTTACCAATCCTTGGTCACAAGTGCCATAAATATCTGGGTACTTTAATAAAGGAAATCTGTGGAAAATGCTACCAAAGTTCTATCAAAACATCTTCTGTGCTACTTGCGCATCGAGACCTCAGGAACATTGCAACTCCTCCTTCCGGGACACTTCCAATTTGCTCCTTTCGGTTACTGCCCCAACGCTCTAACCTTTAGGATTCCTGCCACCCCTATACATAATGGGTAAATAGCAGGTGGGTAATGTAATGTATTACAGAGTTGTGCTCCAGTGTAATCAGCTTCTCAGCTGGAGATAGAACACCATCCCTTTGTCCTCTGGCTCACCAGCAAGGTGGCGTGGAGACCCAACCTAGGTTCGGGAAAAATACCAGTTAAGACTAGGGCTGTGGCGTTCATAAAATTTCGTTAGCCAGTTATTGTCATGCAAAAGACTGTTGGTCTCACGGTAATTGACCGTTAACTTCTTATGACTGGGGGCAGTATTGAGTAGCTTGGATGAATAAGGTGCCCATAGGTGCCCAGAGTAAACTGCCTGCTACTCAGTCCCAGAAGCTAAGATATGCATCTCATTAGTATATTTGGATAGAAAACACTCTGAAGTTTCTAAAAGTGTTTGAATGATGTCTGTGAGTTTTACAGAACTCATATGGCAGGCAAAAACCTGAGAAAGAATCCAACCAGGAAGTGGGAAATCTGAGGTTTGTAGGTTTTCAACTCATTGCCTATCGAGGATACAGTGGAATATTGGTCATATTGCATTTCCTAAGGCTTCCACTAGATGTCAACAGTCTTTAGAACCTTGTTTGATGCTTCTACTGTGAAGTTGGGCCGAATGAGAGGGGAATGAGTCAGAGGTCTGCCAGAGAGCCACGAGCTGGCCATGCTCGTTCATGCGAGAGCGAGCTCTGTTCCATTGCATTTCTACAGACAAAGGAATTCGCCTGTTGGAACATTATTGAAGATTTATGTTAAAAACATCATAAAGATTGATTCTATACATCGTTTGACATGTTTCTACGGACTGTAACGGAACTTTTTGACTTTTCGTCTGCTCCTAGTGATCGCGCGTCATGAATTTGGATTTGTGAACTGAACTCGCTAACAAAAGGAGGTATTTGGACATAAATGATGGACATTATCGAACAAAACAAACATTTCTTGTGGAACTGGGAGTGCATTCTGATGAAGAACATCAAAGGTAAGTGAATATTTATAATGCTATTTCTGACTTCTGTTGACTACACAACATGGCGGATATCTGTTTGGGTTGTTTTGGCCTCTGAGCGCCGTACTCAGATTATAGCATGGTATTTGTTTTTTTTATCTGACACAGCGGTTGCATTAAGGAGAAGTGTATCTATAATTCCGTGCATAATAGTTGTGTCTTTTATCAATGTTTATTATCAGTAATTCTGTAAATTAATGTGGCTCTCTGCAAAATCACCGGATGTTTGGGAACTAAAATGTTTGGATATAAATATGAACTTTATCGAACAAAACATACATGTATTGTGTAACATGAAGTCCTATGAGTGTCATCTGATGAAGATCATCAAAGGTTAGTGATTCATTTTAACTGTATTTTTGCTTTTTGTGACTCCTCTCTTTGGCTGGAAAAATGGCTGTGTTTTTCTGTGACTTGGCTCTGACCTAACATAATCGTTTGGTTTGCTTTCGCTGTAAAGCCTTTTTGAAATCGGACACTGTGGTGGGATTAACAATAAGTGTATCTTTAAAATGGTGTAAAATAATTTTAATTATGGGATTTCTGTTGTTTTGAATTTGGCACCCTGCACTTTCACTGGCTATTGTCCTATCGATCCCGTTAGCCGGATCTCAGCCCAAAGAGGATTTTTAACTAACCTAACCACTTTTGGCATCTCCAGGCCTCCACGCATACAAGCCTCTTACAAGCAGCTGATGTGGACCTTTGGAACATCTACCTTTAAAAAAGTATTGGAAATCAATTGAATATACACCATCACAATAAATCCATTCTTTGTTTTAAGCATACCTAAAGAAATATTATGACATGAAGAAAGTGTATCTGGCTATACTTCATTCCATAGGCTGTAGGCTTGTTCATTTAGCTGACAAGATATGCTTATATGTCCCGTGCCATTATTGTGTATTATATGATTCTATAGAAAGAAGAATATAATTGAACTAGAAAGTATATTTTTTCCATTCCGGAGCAAATGCGCATATGAAGTGTCTTTGTTTAGAGTAAAAGGGATCATTTGAAGCAGGTCCTATACGCTAGACTTAGAGTTATTTGGCAACTGTAGTTGTGAATGATACAAACCTTAGAATGTCTTAGAAATTAAAACATATATGGGCTGCAGGATGCGACTATAGGCTATTGATGATTTGAGAAAGTCACACAAAAAAACTTGCGCCCTGTTCCTTGCCTCCGGCTACACACGCTGTTCTCTCATCAAGTGATCATATTTTCACCCATCAGACTATTCTCAATTTTTGTTGTTGTTGTCTTTACTAATAAGTCAAATTTGTTTCGATTCAGAATGGCCCATAATTAAATGGGCAGGAACAGGGGGGAAATGATCATCTGTATGCACTTGAATGGACGCCAATTTCCCGACGGTTAGTTTTTCAATTATGCCTGGTAGGCTAGGGTAAAGCGGATACCTAGTCAGTTGCACAACTGAATGCATTCAACCAAAATGTGTCTTCCGCATTTAACCCAACCCCTCTGAATCAGAGAGGTGCGGGGGGCTGACTTAATCGACATCCCACGTCGATAGCGCCAGGGGAGCAGTTGTTGTTGGGGGTTAACTTATTATTTTTATTTTTATTTTCCCTTTATTTAACCCAGCAAGTCAGTTAAGAAAAAATTCTCATTTACAAACAAACATAACACAAATGTTCCCTTCTCATCTTATAATGAAGTCACTTGGTCACATGACATTGAAGTCACTTGGTCACATGACCAAGGAGCTATTGAAATTCTAAATGTTGAAAAATTCATGTAAAATCTTGTGAGATGAAAATGGACAAACTAAAGGGTGTGCAATATAGAAGGGTAGTCAGTGGACGTTCTGGACCTGGTTTAAGTCAAGTAGGACACATGACCAATGAGCTATTGAAATTTGAATGTAAAAAAAACGTTGTACTTTGTTTACGCTCCCTAACTAATTGAACTAGGAATACAAAATCCTGTTCACATTTCCACATGTTTATTAGCTTTAATTCGCTTTGGAAAGCGAATTAATGTCCAAATCTGAAAATAAGACCTGCGCAATTTTTCCAACATAATGACACTTATTTGGAGTTTGTTGCTCAAGTGGTTTGAAAGCTATTGAGATTTGAAAACGCGAATATCCGCCGAATATCCAGCTTGAAACTGTCTTTACCTCGGTTTGCTCAACTGCAGAATGGCAGTTTCTTACACCTTGCTGGCTCGGGGATTCTAACCAGCGACCTTTCGGTTACTGGCCCAACGCTCTTAATAGCGGAACATGTGCCTAATTTGATCAGCTGAGAAATAAATATAGAATGAGCTGGGATCCTCCTCTTTTTAGTGGCAACCATCAAAACTTTGCTCTCACATGGGGTTGCATATAGAAATGTCTGGGCTTATATGAACACCTATTTCACTCCATGCATCAACCACTGTTTGAGGAGCATGCAGCATGAATGAACCAACAGATCGCCTAGGCCTATGCGTTCTGTCCCGGACTCTTGGATATAAAGTTTGGAGTGTGGAAAAAGGTAACCAGTCCACCCAGTATGCATACTAATACATTCCACACTCAAAGACGATTATTAGAATTTGTTTCATTTTAGAGTATAGGCTAGACCAATTAAATTACCAAAGACATCTTAAGTAATATGTGGTAGGCCATGTATTGTATAACGGCACAATCATTATTTTAATTAAATTTGTTTTCTGGCTTGGGCTCATATAGGCCTATGCATACTAACTAATATGGTATGGGTTTTTTTAAATAATGGCTGTCCGTTTCATTGTGTTAGGCTTTGAAACAACATCCACAATGACCATGTCTTGTTTCCACTCAGTTTAAACTTTTTTTTGTTCAAATTGATTGATCACAGTGAGGTGAGTTTAAGAGCACAACATTGTTTTGATAATAAGTGTTTGATGCGATTTTCAATTGGATTTGCATTGATATCAGAGTTACAGGGACAATAGAGCCCTGAGTATCAGGCCATTAGCAACCTGATGGTCTTTAGCGAGTTGGGTATGAGAAGAGATTATGTGACTCAACAGATACAAGGAATTTTACTACGGACATGACTCGTGACTGCTGGTGTGGCGGTAATATGATCACCGCAACAGCCCCAGTTAAGACAACATAATAATTCCACGCTGAGCGTTCGATTTAAAAAAAACACGTTCATTTGACCAGTGCTGTTGCTGATTCTACAGGATTAGTATTTGAAAACGTGACTAGCGGTCGGGAGAACAAGTAATAAAAGGGCTGTAGATAATTTAGAAAACATTTAAATTAATATAGTAACAGTAAAACAGTTGTTGCTGGGTAGTTAGCTGAAATTCACTACGATTGGGTTGATGGCAAACTATCTGTACTGCTACCATTCACTCCCAGTCATTTTTGCTCCAGCTCTAGTCCAATGAATTTGTTTATTTTCTAACTCTTCTGCATGGAATTATTAGTTGTCTTAACCTTTGTTAACCTAGGACCCAACCAGGACGTGTGGAATTACTGGATCCTCCAACAATAATAAGTGTTTTTATAATTAGCCCCAGCAGTGTTTCCTATTATGTGGATGGACAACGTCCAGGGAAAGGCATGAAAGTGTGTGAGCCTCCTAATCAGATAGCTGCACTGTAATCAGGAAGAGATCTTAATGTCTGATGTAATGACCTATGTGAAATGCCAACGCTTGCTCTGTTCCCTCAGATTGCATTCTGATCCGATTGCACCAGGTCCTGAAACAAGGGCAGGCTGCAGAAGAATAATGACATTTTAATGATCACACAGTAATGATCTCGTCTTTCAGCTGACTGACTTTTGCCCTGAGGGACTAAAGTCATTAAAAGTTAGACTAGGTTTTTATTATCAACGTCTTGTATGGAGAGGGGTAGGTACTAGGTAGTTGCTAAAGGGCAATTCCACGTTACACTTCGACTCAACATTTTTCACTTTAAAATATATGCCAAACAAAAAACATTATTTCAAAGATTAACAAACCATACAATTCTATGCACAAGGACTACTTTTAACAATTTACACAAAACATTTCAGAAAAACACATTTACAGGAAGACCACGTTTTCCAAACAACTCACTTAAATACAGTATCTGCTCCCAATTCAAATTCAAAGATGACTGCAGAAAGAATGGGGTGTCAGCTACGACATGAGATCTTGAGTTTGATTTTTTTTTAACTACAATAGGTGAAGTTGATTTACATCCAGTAACGGAATTACGTTAACAGAATTACGTCATGGGTCCCTAATCTGTACTATAATTATAGACATGAATATAATTATCTTCATGGTGAAGTATCCTGAATAGGTAAGAATATATATGGGGTGGCAGGGTAGCCTAGTGGTTAGAGCGTTGGACCAGTAACCAAAAGGTTGCAAATCCCCGAGCTGACAAGGTTGTTCTGCCCCTGAACAGGCAGTTAACCCACTGTTCCTCATTGAAAATAAGAATTTGTTCTTAACTGACTTGCCTAGTTAAATAAAGGTAAAAAAAATACAATATCCTTTGCATATGTGGGTATATTTACTCACACACTAGCTATTATACTAAAGAGCCCTACCACCAAACAAGACCAGATTTGGTTGGTCCGGACCAGATCAAATCTGAACCAATCATAAACATATATGTTTCACAAGTTTGGACATCACAGTACAGTACAGTACACTAGGTGTCATGGTAGGTGTCAGTAAGAGCAGGGAGAGGTGACATAAACAGGTAGCCTAGCGGTTAAGAACATTGGGCCAAGCGAAAAGTTACACTGGCCCACAAATATCCTACCCCCCCCCCCCCCCCCCCCCGGCGTGCCTTGGGTATATGATATTTGTGCAAATTAACTTTTCACTCATCATTGTTCACGATTCATTCAGGACTATCCGTAATCATAGTAGCATCCACATTCATGTAGAAGTGTTAAGAAACATATTTTATTATTATTTACAATAAATTTACTCCAAAATGACTCAATACATTGTTTACCAATCATGTGTGTGCTCAGCCCCCTCCTCTACTCCCTGTTCACCCATGACTGCCTGGCCATGCACGCCTCCAACTCAATCATCAAGTTTGCAGACGACACAACAGTAGTGGGCTTGATTACCAACAACGACGAGACAGCCTACATGGAAGAGGTGAGGGCACTCGGAGTGTGGTGTCAGGAAGACAACCTCTCACTCAGCATCAACAAAGGAGATGATTGTGGACTTCAGGAAACAACAGAGGGAGTACCCCCCTGTCCACATCGATGGGATAGCAGTGGAGAAGGTGGAAAGTTTTAAGTTCACATCACAGACAAACAGACAGTGTGGTGAAGAAGGCGCAACAGCGTCTCTTCAACCTCAGGAGGCTGACGAAATTTGTCTTTTCACCTAAAACCCTCACAAACTTTTACAAATGCACAATTGAGAACATCCTGTGGGCTGTATCACCGCCAAAAAGATCATCAAGGACAAAAACCACCCGAGCCACTGCCTGTTCACTCCGCTACCATCCAGAAGGCGGGGTCAGTACAGGTGCATCAAAGCTGTTACTGAGAGATTGAAAAACAGCTTCTATGTCAAGGTCATAAGACTGTTAAACAGCCATCACTAACACAGAGAGGCTGCTGCCTACATACAGACTTTAAATCGTTGGCCACTTTAGTAAATGGATCACTAATCACTTTAATAATGCCACTTTAATAATGTTTACATATCTTGCATTACTCATCTCATATGTACTGTATATATTGTATTTTATACCATCTATTGCATCTTACCTATGCTGCTCGGTCATCGCTCATCCATATATTTATAAACTCAGCAAAAAAAGAAACGGCCCTTTTTCAGCACCCTGTCTTTCAAAGATAATTTGTAAAAATCCAAACAACTTAACAAATCTTCATTGTAAATGGTTTAAACACTGTTTCCCATGCTTGTTCAATGAACCATAAACAATTAATGAACATGCACCTGTGGAACGGTCGTTAAGACACTAACAGCTTACATACGATAGGCAATTAAGGTCACAGTTATGAAAACTTAGGACGCGAAAGAGGCTTTTCTACTGACTCTGAAAAACACCAACGTGAATGTGTCAGGCATGCTGCAAAGAGGCATGAGTACTGCAGATGTGGCCAGGGAAATAAATTGCAATGTCCGTACTGTGAGATGCCTAAGACAGCGCTACAGGGAGACAGGACGGACAGCTGATCGTCCTCGCAGTAGCAGACTACGTGTAACAACACTTGCACAGGATCAGTACATTCGAACATCACACCTGCGGGACAGGTACACGATGGTAACAACAACTGCCAGAGTTACACCAGAAATGCACAATCCCTCCATCAGTGCTCAGACGGTCTGCAATAGGCTGAGAGAGGCTGGGACCTGTTGGATCGCAGAGTGAGGGCTAGGGCCATTCCCCCCAGAAATGTTTGGGAACTTGCAGGTGCCTTGGTGGAATAGTGGGGTAACATCTCACAGCAAGATCTGGTCATTCTCGTGCAGTCCATTAGGAGATGCACTCCTACTTAATGCAGCTAATGGCCACACCAGATAGTGACTGTTACTTTTGATTTTGACCCCCCCTTTGTTCAGGGACACATTATTCAATTTCTGTTAGTCACATGTCTGTAGAACTTGTTCAGTTTATGTCTCAGTTGTTGAATCTTGTTATGTTCATACAAATATTTACACATGTTAAGTTTGCTGTAAATAAACGCAGTTGACAGTGAGAGGACGTTTCTTTTTTTGCTGAGTTTATGTATACATTCTTATTCCATCCCTTTACTTAGATTTGTGTGTATTAGGTAGTTGTTGTGGAATTGTTAGATTACTTGTTAGATATTACTGCACTCTCGGAAGTAGAAGCACAAGCATTTAGCTACACTCGCAATACCATCTGCTAACCATGTGTATGTGACCAATAACATTTGATTTGATTCTATTGGGCACAAAATAATCTGAAACACAACCAAAACAAACACCAAATACATCCAACAAGTTTGTAGTCACAAGCTTGATGGGAAAATGGGACCAAATACTAAACTTTTGAATACTTTAATACACCTAAGTGAATTTTTCCCAGTACTTTTGGTCCCCTAAAATGTACAAAACATTTCTAAATTGTTCACCCGATATGGATGAAAATACCTTCAAATTAAAGCTGACAGTGTTCACATTGTATCATTTCACATCCAAAGAGCTGGAGTACAGGGCCAAAACAATAAAACATTTGAACCATATTTTTGATCAGAAATCAAACCATTTGCTTATTCCAAATGTTTGGTTGGAGAATGTATAGATGCCTTAATTTTCTCAAATATAGATTCTTAACTTACATTTGACACCCAATTTGACATGCTCATATGAACTTCACATGCTGGTGCTCATGGATTATTTTAGATGGAAATGCACTAAAGCATTGTGTTTTTGAATAATGAAAGGTCAAAATTTGCTTCGTGAGTGCATGACCCTAGGGTGGCAACACATACATTCTAAGTGATTTCAATTCAACTTCAACTTCAAAAATAAGGTCTGTGTGCGAGGTCTGTGTGGAAAGTGGCATAGAGAGAGAGAGCGGAGAGAGATGACTCAAGTAGCGGAGTAAACTATAAAAATGGGTGGTACACGCAGTGTAATACATTTAACAAACCAAACATTCAAGTACCGTTATAGAAGGTAACAAAAAAAACAATATCAGCCAGCCTGATATTCACATTAAATGTGAAGACTTATTTATATCAAATCACTTCTCTAGATTTAATTATTACGTGAATAAACGAATCATGTAAACATGAATTAACTAGGAAGTCTGGGCACCACGGAAAATGTTGAGATTACAAAGTTAGAATTTTCAGATATTCAGATATTTTAATATCTGTTCAATTAGTCTTCTATTAATGAATTATTAATTGTTATCTCATTATTCTCATTCCAAATGTCATAAAATTCTTGGTTATGTGCACGAATCCTAGTTTCCATAATGAATCAGAATTTTACAAATTGGCTTAATTATTTATTTACTAACTAAATAATCACAGAAATGTATCACAAACAAACAGTAGATCTTGGTTACTAACAATGATACAAAGAATAAGTCCCTAGCGGGCTCTGCCGATATGACGGCTTGGTAGACAAAGGAAAGGGGTGGGGACTGAGAAAGAGTGGGAAAGACAAAATGGATTCACTACACACAGTCTCTAAATATATTAATTGAAATGCTAATCCTTTGCACATGAACGGCCGCTCATTTGAGGTTAATTGCAATGTATATATTTACGCCCGTATGCCGTTGTTGTCTCTCTGTTGAAAACACTCAATCGTCCTGTAGAGTTCATCAGAGTCTCTGGTTAACTTTCCCAGAAGTCACAATGTCTTTCATTGTTGTAGGGGTTTCGAATGGATACTTCAGAGAACCATTTGGAAATGTTCTCATAGATTAGATGCTTCGGCGATTGTCGGTATTCTCGTTCTAGACTTACGTAATTTCTAGCTGCAGACTAGTAATTATACGTCTAAGATTTGCTCATTCTGTAGTGATCAATAGTCTCAGAGTTTAACCATTTCCAGCCGTGTAGCCAAACTACAGCTGTATGGTCTCCGTGGCCAATAGAATTGTAACCATTCCAATTTGGGGACTCTTATGTCTTTTCACAAATAGTTTCATGTTTAATCACATACGTTTCACAATATTTAGATGTAAACCTGACAGCTGGAATATGTACATTTTAAGAGATACAGTTATGTGTGTTTCCTGTCCTTCATGAGATCACCAAATGAAACACACTCGACATGACTGTCCCTTAAGTGTTCACGGACCATTCCCACATTCTCAAAAGTAGAAATATTGTTTAGTTGTACCATTTTGGGGATTAGGAGTTTTGAACTAAGAGAAGTTCTTTGTTCTGGTAGACTCTTTCAATACTGCATGGCAGTTTCTACCAGCCCAGGGCACATCATGACAAGTGCGTGCATGATGCCCAACGGCATGCCAGCAGCAAAGTAGGGCTGAGAGATGCGATGAACTGCCGTCCTTAGATCACCTGTCTCTTTACACAAGACACAGCTCATATAATTGATGAAGGACACAGTAAATAATTAATTCATATCAATATTATCCCATATCGCTCTCTGATGGCCTGCATTCAGAGACCGTCCATCATAGTTTTAGAGAGTACCATGTCCTTCAGGTTTCACTTCACATTTGTTTGTAATGGGGCCTTTCTTGAGGTTATTCCAGTTTGTCAATATCTAAAAGATTAGATATATTTGTACTGCATCTCAAAGAAAGCTCTGTCACCACAGTACTGTAGAGATATGAAACACTACACATTACATATTCATTCCACAACACCAAGTGTTAGCCTGGTGTGTTGGTGGGAGTGAATGCCCTGTTATTTTTTTTATTGATCCTTTATTTAACTAGGCAAGTCAGTCAGGAACAAATTCTTATTTCAAATAATGGCTTAGGAACAGTGGGTTAATTGCCTTGTTCTGGGGCAGAACAACAGATTTTTACCTTGTCAGCTCAGGGATTCAATCTAGCAAACTTCTACTGGCCCAATGCTCTAACCACTTGGCTACCTGACACCCCAGGCTACCTTCTCCATTCTGTTAGAGTGGAGAAGACCCAGCTAGCACATAACGTTCTGAGAACGATATGTTTCATAGAGCTTGGTGAGATCATGTTTGTCCTGTGGTTATTTTGCATACAACTTTCCCACAACTTTCTAGGAATTGTATAGGATAGTCGCTTGGCTTTGGAACATTCTCAGCACATTTAAGGAACTTGACAAAAAATATATATTTTCTTGATATTTCATTACTTTAACAGAACTTCCTTAAAGTTCAAACATGATTATATTTAATTTATATTTGGTAATGTTCTAGGAACGTTCTCCAACTGGTTTGACATAAGGAAAGTTCTCAAGTAGTTCTGAGAGTGTTATGAAACAACATTCTTTGGTGGGAATTTCAGTACTTCAGCATAACGTTTCCCACAGGTTTCCTCGTGTTTTTATTTAAAGTAATGTTCTCAAATTGTTCTGAGAACATTAAGAAACGTTCTTCTGTGGGAATTTCAGTACTTCCACAGAACATTCCACAAAAGTTCCAATGTGGTTCTATTTACTGTCATTTGACTACATTCTAGGAATGTTTTAAAAAATGGTGTGACTGTAGCAATGTTCTCAGAATGTTCAGACAATGTATGGTTGTCTTTTATGTCAGTTGTTGCCAATATTCTGGAAATATTTCCAGAAATGTTAACATCAATTAGTTTTAAATGAACAACAATTAGTTTCAAATTCTGTTCTCAGAACTTACCATAAAAACCACAAGATTAACAAAATATTGTAACGTTAGGAAAACGTTCTAAGAATGTTATTTAAAAACATACTGTACAGTGTACTCTGAACAAAAATATAAACATAACATGTAAAGTGCTGTTCCTATATTTCATGAGCTGAAATAAAAGACAAAAGCTGAAGAACATTCGAACATCCAGGTATTTTCCACAGGTGCTGGAGTTATAGACAAACTCATGGAAAACAGAAAGGAAAATGCTGCATACTTCTGCTTATGCTCCCAGGTGGTATTTATTTACAACAATGTTTCCACCCTTAGGTCTTCATCAGGCATCCATATCCCAGGTGAGGGTGGAAGCTCCAACTATTTTCTCTTCAGAGGAGACTTTTTCAGCACCACCTGTTTTTTAAACATTCCTAGATTTAAGTTAGCATAATTAGGAGCCATAGTGCTCCCCATCGCTGTCCCTTTGTTCTAGAGGGAAAAGTCTCCTCTGAAGAGAAAATAGTTGGAGGTTAGTATTAGTTCAGCCAAGTCCACAGTACAATTGGTGCTGGGAAGAGCATTAGGGGGACGTTCATTGAGGTAGAACTTGAGGGTCTCAAGGCCGCCCTGATGGGGGATGTTAGTATATAGACTGGTAACATTTGAGATTGACTGTGTTTTTCGGTAATGGGGTTGCTTTCATCCACGTCCATTTATTAAAAGCCTCCCTATAAGTCAATTCAGTCGCATCAGAATAATATGCAGCTCTGATGCTTCTTATCAGTAACAGACCATGGACCTCACACAAAGGTTTAAGGAAAGACAATTGGTAAACATGCCAACACAGTTGGAAGTCTGGGGCTTCTCCATCTGTCGGAGGCCTGCCACAGGCGCTGGGAGCAACGGGCTCAAGTTATCCTGCCTCTCACCCATCCATAAAGGGTTCTCCGAATCCTGAGAAGCGTGAGAGTGTGCAGATTTCTTCGCCCTTCTCGCCAACCGTGATTCTGGGAAGCTCCATGGTAAGAAATGTGACCGTTCCTGGTGCAAAAACAATGTCTTATCCCGGAGCTCGAGTAAATGACATTACTCAGCTGCTCCTGAATACACTACATCAGGACATGGACATAGATTCTATCGTAGTCCATGTGGGTTTGAATTACATTATGAAGGGCAGTTCTGAAAAGTTGAAACTGGATTTTAAAGAGTTGATTGACTCTGCTAAACACTAACAAAAGACCCATCATATCTGGCCCTCTGCCATCTCTGAATCGCGGGATTGAACACTTTAGCAGGATTCTCTCTCTTCACAACGGGCTATGTGATTATTGCAGCTCAATGGGTGTAACTTTTGTTGACAATTTCAAAACCTTTTGGAAACAAAACACGTTTTATAAGGAGGATGGGATCCACACAAATCATTTGGGATCCTGGATCCTTTCACAGCATTATAAGGCTGCGTTGAGACAATGACTTATCAATGACTAAAGCCCAGCTCAGTTAATCCCTACCATTGTGACGCAGAGTTGTCATAATGCTTCAGAAAATGTACATTACACCAGGTGTGTTGGTAGACACAAAATAAGTAACCTAATTTATGTCCCTTTAACTGCCCTGAATCCCTCTACTGATTCTACAGCTATTGTATGCAGTAATTCTGTGCCTATGAACCAGAGTTATACTGTTAGCACTGAGCCGATGGGCCCTAGGAGGAAGTCCACTGTGAGCAGCTCTCCCTGCTCTAACATAAAGAAGATGAGCACATCTACTGCTGCCACATTCCCCAGTAAGGCCTTCAGACTGTTTTAAACAGCCACCACTAACATTGAGTGGCTGCTGCCAACACACTGGCTCAACTCCAGCCACTTTAATAATGGGAATTGATGTAAAATATATCACTAGCCACTTTAAACAATGCTACTTAATATAATGTTTACATAACCTACATTACTCATCTCATATGTATATACTATATTCTATATCATATACGGCATCTTTATGTAATACATGTATCACTAGCCACTTTAAACTATGCCACTTTGTTTACATACCCTACATTACTCATCTCATATGTATATACTGTACTCGATACCATCTACTGCATCTTGCCTATGCCGTTCTGTAACATCACTCATTCATATAGCTTTATGTACATATTCTTTATCCCTTTACACTTGTGTGTATAAGGTAGTAGTTTTGGAATTGTTAGGTTAGATTACTCGTTGGTTATTACTGTATTGTCGGAACTAAAAGCACAAGCATTTCACTACACATTAACATCTACTAACCATGTGTATGTGACAAATACATTTGATTTGATTTGATTTGATTTGAAAACAAGTAAGCATCCCAGAAGAAAAGTTGTGCACAAATTTGTTTACATCCCCATTAGTGAGCAATTTATTCTTTATAATCCATCCACCTGACAGGTGTGGAATATCAAGAAGCTAATTAACAACACAATACCACAGATGTCTCAAGTTTTGAAGGAGTGGGCAATTTGCATGCTGACTGTAGGAATATCCACCAGAGCAGTTGCCAGAGAATTGAATGTTCATTTGTCTAACATAAACTGTGTTTAGGAGTATTTCTGTCTGTAATAAAATCCTATTGCAGGGGAAAACTCATTCTGATTGGCTGGGCCTGGCTCCCCAGTGAGTGGGCCAGGCTACCAAGTGGGTGGGCCTATACCTTCCCAGGCCCCTGCCCAGTCATGTGAAATCCATAGCTGAAGGCCTAAATCATTTATTTCACTTGACTGTATATGAACTGTAACTCAGCAAAACCTTTGAAATTGTTGCGTATTGCGTTTATATTTTTATTCAGTATACATTCCGTTCTAAGAACATGAAGAAAACGTTCCATAAAAAAACACAAGAAAACTTTAGTAATGTTCAGAAAATGTCTCAAGAATGTTTTTTAAAAACATATATTGTACATTCCGTTCTCAGCATCAGCAGAACTCTCTCTATCCTCTATCTTGTTAAGTGTGTTCAGGTGTGTTGGCCGCATCCACTAATTGGCCACTCTTAATGAGTGCTTGTTTCCTTTGAAATGGGGTCTGTTTGAATAGACTATAATGAACTGTTTTGTATGCGTAAAAAAACACGGCATGTTAGCTCCATCCTGGTGGCACATCCCTAATTCCATGGATAGAGAACAAACGATCATAGGTTCAAATCTCGCTGATGCCGTGTCACAATAAAACAAATTCATTTCCATACTGTATCTGTGCTTGGAGTTGGAAAAAAAGTTCATCCAAAATAAGCTAGCAGTGTTATTGAAAGTCTAATTGAAGCATTCAATAAGGTATCATTCTTAGCTTCCAAGGTTCCGAAGGTGCTAGCTGGGGACCTTGTATAGAACTTTTGTCCTTCCACCCAGGTTCATGTTATTCATTCCCATTCTCTGTGCAAAGGGGAATTGGTAGTTATAGACACATTTGACACAAGTTCTTGGTAGAGAATGTATTCATGGTCTTTTTCCCTTCCTTTCTGTCCAGTGGGGAGTGTTTACCTGCGATTGCTTATTATAGGTCCTTCAGCAGCATTGGCCCCCCATGTGCTTTTCGTCTATTCGTTGGTGTGCTGCTGTGTATTTTTAGCAGTCGTTCTGGGAGGTATTGTTTTTGAAGAGCCCTGCACTGTTCAGGGTGGTTGAGATGAGAGGAGTGTTTTTGGTTATAAATCCTAACTGCTCTCTTCTCTCTCTCTCTCTCTCTCTTTTTGTCTGTCTCTCTTTCACTTCCTCTCTCTCTTTCGCTCTCTCTGTCTCCGTGTCTCTCTCTTTCTCTGTGTCTCTCTCTTTTTCTGTATCTCTCGCTCATCTAGACATGGAACACGGTGTGCTGGAGAGGTTGCTGCAGCCGCCAACAACAACGTATGTGGGGTGGGCGTGGCATACAACACCAAAATTGGAGGTGAATGAGGCATGCTGTAAATGAAGAAGGCTTTGCCAATGGCCAACAATGATTGGTTGACTTGGGTCTACTGTCAGTTGAACCAGAGTCATGTTCAGTAGAACATGACTTGCTATCTGTCACTTCTGAATATTTACCAACTTTTGTCTCTAATCTTTCGTCGAAGACAAGTACTCTAATCAGTCTAATGGATTCTTTCATGCCACTTTCTGGCCCTTACCAACTTGTGTCCCTAAGCACTGTCAAAGACAAGCAGCCAGCCAACAAGACTCAGTGGAGCCCTGAAAGCAGTCCCCAGCAGTCCCCCCACAGATGTTAGTCATAACTCTCCTACTCCTCCTAGTCTTCATTAGCATGCATCTCCTGCTCTAACAGCTCATTGGCTCCTGCTCCACACATATTCCTCTGACAATCTGCCCATGTCCCAGGGTTACACAATTGTTAATAAACAACACAGTTTTCTGTGTGCCTCGTTCCCCATTGGGTGTGTCTCTCCACACACCCACACACATACACACTCATCCCACACACACACACACACACGACTCACAGCTTCCATTATTGTTCTGAGGCGGCCCACATCAAAGCTGCAGACAGGCCAGTTCAGGTATTATGATAAAAGATGGGCTGGTTTGTTTCTCTCAGGTCACAGATGCTGTTGGAGGCACCATTAACTCTCCCACACTCATTCGTTAGAAGGAATGTTGTGTTGTTGTTGGTTTTTTTGTGAGTTGTCTGTCTGTTGTCTTACCTGGTGGTTTCTTGGAGGAGAAGGTCTTGACTCTTGTTTTAATGGCCAAAGTGTGTGTGTGTGTGTGTGTGTGTGTGTGTGTGTGTGTGTGTGTGTGTGTGTGTGTGTGTGTGTGTGTGTGTGTGTGTGTGTGTGTGTGTGTGTGTGTGTGTGTGTCTGAGAGAACAATTGCTCATCACATCTGGCAGTGTGACAGGCTCATAAGCCCGTTGTCTCCCCAGTCAGACTGTGTTTGTCAGTATGACAGCCAGACACACAAGGCTTTGTTTCCCAACTGCATCATGTTTATAACACCTAGGGAGTGAATGTTATTTACAATAATGGTTACATGGAGAAAATCTGATCTCTCTGAAATGAAAATGGATGGCCCTCCTTTCAGCAAAATATGTTTTACCTAAACCCTCCCTGAACACTTGAAAACACACAAGTGACATCACAAGTTTATAGCACACAGGGCTGTGGGACAGAAGGTTGTGGATTCGCAGACAACCATGGACAAGAGTCGGGGTGGAAAGATCTCCTATATAGTAAAAGCATGAAATTAATCTATCATCTTATTTGCAGGTCCGATGAAAAAATAGCCTTTATAAAAATGTCATGCAATTCTACTTAACTTTACATATTAGTGGAATCTTTTTTTTTATATCACACAAATTACCAAAATGATATGCTAAGAATGGACAACGAGATAGGAGAATGTGTTCATCTCATATTTCTCCAATGCCAAATCCATGTGTCTTGTTTGCAACAAAACTGTCCCTGTTTGCAAATAATTCAATCTGAGACGTCGTTAGGAATCTGAGCATGGTACTTTCAAAAGTTAGGCTTACCTTTCCACCCATGACAGAGTAGGCCTACCTTTCCACCCATGACAGAGTAGGCCTACCTTTCCACCCATGACAGAGTAGGCCTACCTTTCCACCCATGACAGAGTAGGCCTACCTTTCCACCCATGACAGAGTAGGCCTACCTTTCCACCCATGACAGAGTAGGCCTACCTTTCCACCCATGACAGAGTAGGCCTACCTTTCCACCCATGACAGAGTAGGCCTACCTTTCCACCCATGACAGAGTAGGCCTACCTTTCCACCCATGACAGAGAATGCCTACCTTTCCACCCATGACAGAGTAGGCCTACCTTTCCACCCATGACAGAGTAGGCCTACCTTTCCACCCATGACAGAGAATGCCTACCTTTCCACCCATGACAGAGTAGGCCTACCTTTCCACCCATGACAGAGTAGGTTTACCAACACAGAAACATTTAAGCTTTAACTGCTGGCTACTCTTCTTCCGTGGCTTCACCCAATGAGAGAAAGTCACAAGTGATTCCCTAAAGCTGTCTGGGTTTAAACATCTTCTATTTTTGCAGAAAGTGAATAGCTTCATCAATTGATAGTGACAGAATTAGATTACTTTCCAAGCAAATTCAGCCTCTGAATGTCAAAGAAACGGAACAATGATATACCCATATGCATTGGAGTCACGTCTTTCCTGGGTATTTTGCAGCTTGTTTCTAGCATAAAGCATCGTGGACCAGCGTTGTTATATATCACTTTATATAATCGGATTTGTTCAATTTTAAGAAGGACTTTCAACAAGCACAGCAAATCAAATCAAATTTATTTATATAGCCCTTCGTACATCAGCTGATATCTCAAAGTGCTGTACAGAAACCCAGCCTAAAACCCCAAACAGCAAGCAATGCAGGTGGAGAAGCACGGTGGCTAGGAAAAACTCCCTAGAAAGGCCAATACCTAGGAAGAAACCTAGAGAGGAACCAGGCTATGTGGGGTGGCCAGTCCTCTTCTGGCTGTGCCGGGTGGAGATTATAACAGAACATGGTCAAGATGTTCAATGTTCATAAATGACCAGCATGGTCGAATAATAATAAGGCAGAACAGTTGAAACTAGAGCAGCAGCACAGTCAGGTGGAAGTTGAAACTGGAGCAGCACTTACAGCACTTACACAACTTACTGATGATTGGCTGAGAGAAATTGATGATTGATGATTGGCTGAGAGAAATGTTCTTCTAAATCTGAAGCTAACAAGGGGTAAGCCTGAGCTTTTTGCCATTTTCTCCAATAAAAGGTAGGCCTATGGCATACCCTCTCAAACCACCATCAATTTGAGTCCTGGCTTTAACTTAACAGCCCGTCACTGACACAGAGGTAGGCTTTTTAAAGAGTGCATGGTGGGTGGTTGAATTGACCGAAAAATCTATGTATATAGCAGCCTATGACCTAATTTTGTCTGTCAAACAGCTACCTCTTATTTCTTAAATAGGAAGAAATAGTCTCCACGACAAAGCACTCTTGTTCTCAATGAAGTGTCGTGGAAATTTCCTGTATTTACCAAATCATGAGAGCAAACCACACACAAGTCAGAGTTATCATAAAGTCCATCTTTAATTATATGAGCTCCATCACAACCCTGTGACTCTCAGATCAATTCAGTGTCTATCAATGAATTCTCTGAGAGTCCTTACACATTGCAACTGAGATCCTTTATAGCAAAGACACACATAGCCAGACAGCATTGGCCATAAATTATCGTTCAGCTTTGTCTCCTAAACTATGTTATTTTCTCGCTCTCAGAACCATAAAACAAATCCTCATATCAACAGGCATATATCAAATCCACCCCTCCTTGACAAGATCACAGAGACATATTGACTGGCACACAGACAAGCGTGGAGCACACGCTTGACCTCTCCCCTCTCTGCGGCCCAAGTAACTTAGTCCAGACAGAGAACAGATGACTGCAACCCGGCCACAGTATTATACAAAAATAAACATTCTGATGAGAAGTGACTCACAAACATATAATGAATATAAAACATCTTACCTATGTTACCAACTAATTCTGATTATTCCCCAACAGAAGTCTAACTAAAATGAAGACGGTTTAAATGAATTATGCCTACTCGCATTTGCCTACTTTCAGCACCATGAGCTGTCCATTTCCGATTGATTGTGCCGTGGCTGCTGCTTCAAGTTTCAGCACCACAATGTAAGTTACTCGAATCTGGCTAATTGTGAGGTCAATAACTGTGATAAATACATCATGTGCAAGAATTATATTATTTTTTATAAAAATCTATGATATGGTCCCCCCTTTTCTGCTATAACAGCCTCCACTCTTCTGGGAAGGCTTTCCACTAGATGTTGCTGCGGGGACATGCTTCCATTCAGCCACAAGAGCATTATTGAGGTTGGGCACTGATGTTGGGCGATAAGGCCTGGCTCGCAGTCGGTGTTCCAATTCATTCCAAAGGTGTTTGATGGGGTTGAGGTCAGGAATATGTGCTCCCCAGTCAAGTTCTTCCACAAACCATTTCTGTATGGACATCACTTTGTGCACGGGACCTCACTTTGTGCACAGGGGCATTGTCATTATGAAACAGGAAAGAGCCTTCTGCAAACTGTTGCCAAAAAGTTGGAAGCACAGAATCGTTAAGATTTCCCTTCAAGGAACTAAGGGGCCTAGCACAAACTATGAAAAACAGCCCCAGACCATCATTCCTCCACCACCAAACTTTACGGTTGGCACTATGCATTGGGGCAGGTATCATTCTCCTGCTATCTGCCAAACCCAGATTTGTCCGTCGGACTGGCAGATGGTGCAGCGTGATTCATCACTCCAGAGAACGTGTTTCCACTGCTCCAGAGTCCAATGGCGGCGAGCTTTACACCACTCCAGCCGACGATTGTCGGGGATCTTAGGCTTGTGTGAGGCTGCTCGGTCATGGAAACCCATTTTATGAAGCTCCAGACGAACAGTTATTGTGCTGAATTTGCTTCCAGAGGTAGTTTGAAACCCGATAGTGAGTGTTGAAACCAAGGACAGACGATTTTTACGCGCTATGTGCTTCAGCACTCGGTGGTCCTGTTCTGTGAGCTTGTGTGGCCTACCACTTTGTGGCTGAGCCATTGTTGCTCGTAGACATTTCCACTTCACAAACAGCACTTACAGTTGACAGCTCTAGCAGGGCAGAAATTTGACCGAACTGACTTGTTGGAAAGGTGGCTTCCTATGACGGTGACACATTGAAAGTCACTGAGCTCTTCAGTAAAGCCATTCTACTGCCAATGTTTGTCTATAGAGATTGCATGGCTGTGTGCTCAATTTTATACATGTGTCAGCAATGGGTGTGGCTGAAATAGCTGAATCCATTCATTTGAAGGGTGTCCACATACTTTTGTATATATAGTGTTTCAAAGTTGGCCTCCTGTCCTCTTTCTCATCTAAATGCTCTCCTTCTCAAACTGAACAGAACATAGCCTATAGGCTAGTCTGTGCTTAAGATTTTGGAATAGGCCTAATCAAAAATAATTTTCAGGAAAAAACCTTTGGCTCTCCTCCTCAACTTTCATCGTAGCCCTACACAGCACAGCAAAACATTTTTGATCAGCAAGAGCAGAGGAGGCTGGGGCTCAAGGTTGGCATATCCATTGCAGTGTGTAATGCAGCCTAGTTTTATTTACACCATCCCAGCAGCTATTTTAGAAATATGACTTTGCTCTGTGCTTCCCTGAGTATGCACTTCGTAGGCTATAGTCAAAAGGCTATGGATCATGTTTTAGAGACCACATTAAATAGCCTGTAGGCGCAATTGATATTGCGTGCCCAGCGGAGAATCAGAGATGATGGGCGGCATCAGGCACACATCGATATATAGCCTAATAAACAACTAATTCTAAAACACTGATAAATATTGAAATTTCATCCATTACAAATTACATGACCCTCCCCTGGATTAGATTTTAAAAAATACTAAACTCTCTCCTTGACTGAAATTGAAAAATCATAACCCTCCCACATTTTCCTCCAGGTAACCATTCTGTACATGTTGATCTGTTCCCTGCTACTTCTCCTCTCATGCTGTCTCTCTCTGTCACCTTCACCTTTTTTTCCCTTTCTGCCTCACCCTGCCTGTATTATTTAGTTTATTTCCCCTCTGACTTCACCCCCCACTCTTTCTATCTCTCCTTGTGTGTGTGTGTGTGTGTGTGTGTGTGTGTGTGTGTGTGTGTGTGTGTGTGTGTGTGTGTGTGTGTGTGTGTGTGTGTGTGTGTGTGTTCAGGTGTGCGTATGCTGGACGGGGAGGTGACAGACATGGTGGAGGCCCACTCCCTCAGCCTGAACTCACAGCACATCCACATCTACAGCGCCAGCTGGGGCCCAGAGGATGATGGGAAGACGGTAGACGGCCCCGCCAAGCTAGCCAAGGAGGCCTTCCTCCGAGGAGTCACTGAGGTCAGTCATTACTGGAGCAAACATGGTTCATGATACATACCTACCAGATGTTGTTTCAAAGAAACACACATAGAAAGGATAGGATCAACTGTATTGTCCCAGAGTGGAAACTAGTCTTGGACTCACCGTACTGCTGTATCAAATTCTATGTTATACACACATACTCACAAATTATCTTAGAAGATGATTAGGTTTTCCATTATGATATCCAGTATACATTATTTCTAAAGTAAAACTCGAGAGTGTTCTGGCCTGGAGCACCAGCAGGAATTACTGTCATGTCACGCCAGAACTGTAACTATTCACCACTGTCTTATTTGATGGGTTTACTGAGAGTATGTTATTGGCTTAGCAGAGAGCACGCTGTAGACCTGACATTTATTTATTTTTTATTTTTTTTTCACCTTTATTTAACCAGGTAGGCTAGTTGAGAACAAGTTCTCATTTGCAACTGCGACCTGGCCAAGATAAAGCATAGCAGTGTGAGCATACAACAAAGAGTTACACATGGAGTAAACAATTAACAAGTCAATAACACAGTAGAAAACAAAGGGGGGGTCTATATACAATGTGTGCAAAAGGCATGAGGAGGTAGGCAAATAATTACAATTTTGCAGATTAACACTGGAGTGATAAAAGATCAGATGGTCATGTACAGGTAGAGATATTGGTGTGCAGAAGAGCAGAAAAGTAAATAAATAAAAACAGTATGGGGATGAGGTAGGTGAAAAGGGTGGGCTATTTACCAATAGACTATGTACAGCTGCAGCGATCGGTTAGCTGCTCAGATAGCTGATGTTTGAAGTTGGTGAGGGAGATAAAAGTCTCCAACTTCAGCGATTTTTGCAATTCGTTCCAGTCACAGGCAGCAGAGTACTGGAACGAAAGGCGGCCAAATGAGGTGTTGGCTTTATGGATGATCAGTGAGATACACCTGCTGGAGCGCGTGCTACGGATGGGTGTTGCCATCGTGACCAGTGAGCTGAGATAAGGCGGAGCTTTACCTAGCATAGACTTCGTCGCCAGTGGGTCTGGCGACGAATATGTAGCATGATAGTTACACCTGGTACTTCAGGCCAGAACACCCAATACAATATCCATGTCATACACATCATACACATCTCGTAGAACCACATACAATCCCCTCGCCTAGTTTCTTCCCCTGCCCTCTGAGTCCGAGCAGGCCCATTGGGTTTGATGGAGAGTGAGCCCCAGATGGATTGGACAAATCATCTGAGGTTAACGAGACCATTCCTCATGTGTCAGCATGGGACATTAACAGAAACCCATTAATACAATGGTGGAATGACAAATGGGAGAGAAGAAATAGGAGAGAAATTGCTGACGTAGGGTCAGATTCAGACAGGAGGGGAATAGAGCAGGGGTTCTCAAAGTTGGGTCCGTGGCCAGATATCAAAATATATATAACAAATCTTTAATGAATATTACTAACAACAACAGATTAAACACATTTTGGCCAAGGGATCTGTTGAATAAGTTTAGAGGTTGTAAAATAATACAATGTAATATTATTATTCTACAATTTCTGTTCTTAACTCTGGGCAACATGGGTCTGAGATGCTCACAGGCATATTGGTATTCACTGTAGTCCACCAATTACAAATATTTCAACTCGATACTTCTTGTATTCCCCATTTTTTTAATGCACTGTAATTTAAGCTTTAAAACTGCAATTCTTTAAAGTTGTAACATAAAAAAAATCTCTCTGCCCCTTGACAAAATGTGTGGAATTGCAGGAAAATGTTCCTTCCAGGGCCTGAGACTTGGTTCGTCCGGCCATGCACTTGCCAAAGTTATAGTAGAACTCCTTGTATGCTATTTTTTATCTCACTCAAGCTGTGTTCTGATTATGAGGGGGTCCCTGATGAATTTGCTATCACAAAAAGGGTCCCTGGTCCCAAAAGGTTTGAGAAACCCTGGAATAGCGAATAGCCATCTTTGTAAAAAAATGTGGGAGAGGGAGTTTTAATGGAAGTTTTTAATATGGTTTTAATATGGTTTTAATATGATTCATATAGTAAAATCTCATATCTAACACTAGTTTAATGGCAGGTTGATGCTTATTGTTATGAGTCTTAGATAGGCCAGCTGCAAAGCCATACTTTGCTATATTGTAAAAATTCACGAAAAAAAAGTGTACTTTTTGTTGCTAATTTGAAGTTATGGTTAGACATTAGGGTTAGCAGTGTGGTTCAGGTCAGGGTTAAGTTTAAAATCAGGTTTTGGATTCATGGTTGTACCAGCTAGTGACCACTACTGCAGAGCTGCCTCCAGTACAATTTGATGAAAAATGCTAACCTGCAGGATTATAGAGCAATGGAAAGAAAATAAATGCCTGCAGCAAAACAGGACATTTCCAGAAAGATTAGGAATACCTGTTGATTTAGTCATTAAGAAAACAAGCAATGCATCAGTGGTGAGAATAAAATAGGGATTGTGAGGGCTGTTGGCCTTTTAAAAGCCCATCCAGCGGTGAGCGGGAGAGTCCCACTAAGTCATGCTGTGGCAAACCCTCCACAGAGGACAGGGATTAGGAAATAACATTCTCACAGCACTACTTTAAATCCATAAAGACTGGGGCTAAGTTCCCTAAGCAGTGTTGTGTGTGTGTGCATGTGCTTGTGTGAGATATGATTTGTTTTGTTCATGTCGCTGGCACTCCCACGCCCACCTCCACTGCTTCTCATCTCAGTCTCAGCTGGAGTTGAGGCACAATGCAGTGTGAGGTAGAGTGTGTGCCTATTTAGCCCCTCTATCCCTCCCTTCATCTCGCTCTCTCCCCTGCTCTTTTATGCAACCTCTTTCACATTTTCAATCAATCCCTCTATTTCTTCATATCTGTCCAACTGTGCCACTCTGCTCATATCCTTTTCATTATTGAATGTTGTCTTTCTCCACCTCGTTTTCTCTCTCTCCCTAGCTCCTTTCTCTCTCCCTCTCCCTCCAAATGATATCTTTCTCCTCAGTATATCCTCAGTATACCTCCTCTCCTATTTGGTTCTGAAAAGAAAAAAAGCTTCAAAGTATATCTTTATTGAGATATGCTTACCGCCTGTTGTGATGGAAAGGCCCAATTAATCTGTTTCATTTAGTTGTGACTAATGGCGTCTTCATGGAGATGAAAGATGGAGAGGAGGTGGATATAAGTGTATTCAGTAGATAATATTATACTGTATCATGATGCCGCTCCTCCCAGTACAATGATGCCCTAATTTATCTGTCTAACAAATCACAGTCAACTAACTGTGTACAGTAAATAGCCTGCCATTGTTTATGAATTACAGTGCATTCGGAAAGTATTCAAACCCCTAGACCTTTTCCATATTTTATTACATTTCAGCCTTATTCTAAAATTTATTAAATTACACACAATATCCCATAATGACAAATCAAACAGGTTTTTAGAAATGTTTGCAAATTTATTACAAAATAAAAAACAGATTTACCTTAGGTAGAGTCAGGTAGTCTAGTGGTTAGAGCTTTGGATTAGTAACCGAAAGGTTGCAAGATCAAATCCCCGAGCTGACAAGGTAAAAATCTGTCGTTCTGCCCCTGAACAAGGCAGTTAACCCACTGTTCCTAGGCTGTCATTGAAAATAAGAATTTGTTCTTAACTGACTCGCCTAGTAAAATAAATACAACTTACATATGTATTCATACGCAAAAACCAAGCCATGTGGTTGAAGGAATTGTCTGTAGAGCTCCGAGACAGGATTGTGTCGAGGCACAGATCTGGGGATGGGTACTAAAACATTTCTTCAGCATTGAAGGTACCCAAAAACACAGTGGCTTCCATCATGCTTGAAGTTTGGAACCACTAAGACTCTTCCTAGAGCTGGCTGTCCGGCCAAACTGAGCAAACGCGGGAGAAGGGCCTTTGTCAGGGAGGTGACCACTCTGACAGAGCTCCAGAGTTCCTCTGTGGAGAATGGGAGTACCTTCCAGAAGGACAACCATCTCTGCAGCACTCCACCAATCAGTCCACTCCTCAGTGAAAGGCACATGACAAGCGTCACGTCTGAAGGAAACCTGACACCATCCCTACGGTGAAGCATCGTGGTGGCAGCATCATGATGTGGGGATATTTTTCAGTGACAAGGACTGTGAGACTAGTCAGGATCGAGGGAAAGATGAACGGAGCAAAGTACAGAGAGATCCTTGATGAAAACCTGTTCCAGAGCGCTCAGAACCTCAGACTGGGGGCGAAGGTTCACCTTCCAAAAGGACATCAACCCTAAGCACACAAGACAACGCAGGAGTGGCTTCGGGACAAGTCTCTGAATATCCTTGAGGCAGCCAGAGCCAGGACTTGAACCAGATCCAAAATCTCTGGAGAGACCTGAAAATAGCTGTGCAGCGAAGCTCCCCATCCAACCTGAAAGAGCTTGAGAGGATCTGTAGAGAAGAATGGGAGAAACTCCCCAAATACAGGTGTGCCAAGTAGCGTCATACCCAAGAAGACTCGAGGCTGTAATCACTGCCAAAGGTACTTCAACAAAGTACTGAGTAAAGGATCTGAATACTTATGTAAATGTGATATTTCAGTTTTACATTTTTTTTATACATTTGCAAAAAAAACACCAAAAAAATTGTTTGCTTTGTCGTTATGTAGTATTGTGTGTAGATTGATGGGGGGGGACAATTTAATACATTTTAGAGTAGTGCTGTAATGTAACAAAATGTAGAAAAAGTCAAGGGGTCTTAATACTTTCCGAATGCACTGTATGCCAGCAGCAGTACAGTGTTTGTCAGTAGAAATACAATAACATACAGTATCATAGGGAGGGAAGGGATGTCAAGGCTTTTACAGAATGGGGGAAAACATCCTTGTCTGGTGCAATATTTCATACTATCAGTCTCTCAACCGGAAACTCACACAAATGCATCAACGCATGCACACACACACACACAAAAAAAACTCCATCTCTATCCATCTCTCCACATACACACACTGGAACGTGTGGGTGTGCTATCTATGTCTGTGTGTACTGTATGTTTGTCTAAATATGTGTATGTGTGTTATCTGTGCTTGTGTGTGTTCTAGATGCCTGTGTGTTATCCTTACCTATATGTGTACATTTCCAGGGCCGAGGCAGGCTGGGCTCCATCTTTGTGTGGGCATCGGGGAATGGTGGTCGTGAGAAGGACAGCTGTAACTGTGACGGCTACACCAACAGCATCTACACACTATCCATCAGCAGCACCACCCAGTACGGCATGGTACCCTGGTACAGCGAGGCCTGCTCCTCCACCCTCGCCACCACCTTCAGCTCTGGGAACCCCAACGAGAAACAGATAGTGAGTAATAATAATAATAATAATAATAATAATACAAATAATAATAATAATAATTTGGTGGGTGCTTATATTCGTCCATTGGAAATGTGTTTTTTGCATATCCAAACTCCCCCTGAGACACCCCAATAAGCACACACACACACAGACCTACATTCACCCTCACCATGTTCTTCAGCTTTGGCAGCCACAACAAGAAACAGATAGTAAGTACCACATGATACACACATACATACACACTCCCACCTTCACACCTACACTCGCCATATATTTTCAGCTCCGGAAACCCCAATGAGAAACAGATCGTGAGGCATCATTAGCAATCCCTCGAGGTCCAGGAGGATCTCTTCATCACACACAATAAAGCACAACATAAAACAGTCTCCTAATAATTTGGAATAATGATCCACCCACAGTAACGGCAACCTTAACCAGAAACTTTTAGCATGTACCTCTGATACACAAACACATACACACATGAGGAAACCTCATAGAAACAGATTGACACTGGCACACAAACACACTCATACCTACAGCAGAGTAAACCTCCACGTGAAACAGACATTGATTCATACCAAACTAATGGCCTAAACTCACCGAAGGCGAGCATGTGTATTATTTATTTTGGAATGCATTGTTTTGAATTATAATGACCCAACCGAAGCAGGGCGGGACCGCTTTGATGCCTCGCTCAATTAGAGCGTGTCTCTATTTTTGTGTTTTATCGCTGCCACTGTAGTCACACAAAACAATAGAAATCATGTTATCATTCACTATCTTTCGAGCTCATTTGAATTGGAAGAGGTAGTTAAGGGTTGAGGCTTTAGCATACATGCTAAATTAGACCAATTCATCCACTTATCCAATCTAATTTTATTGGTCACATACACATGTTTAGCAGATGTTATTGCGGGTGTAGCGAAATGCTTATGGAAACACAACATCACTATCAGCAAAGATGATTGGAGATATGGACTATCCTGTTAGCATACAGTCACTGCTCTGCCTGTCCCGTCCTTTCCACCCGCCTCGCTCTGCTTGCTCCGCCCACCCGCTTCTGGTCAGTTTTTAGCTTAATAGTGACTAATATACTGACAAACAGTCCAGGAAACACCACACTTCCTCTAAGCTGTTTGTCAATATAGGGACCACAACTAACTTAAACAGTCCTGCAACTCAACGCTTTCTCCCCTTTCCCCCCAAACACACCAGAGTGCTGCTGCAGGTGAATAAACATACACCTCTCAGTCTGGCTGTGTCACTGTGTCACTCTGAGGTGATTAACTCTGCCTCTGACAAGTGACACAACACTCTAAACTAGAGAGCCTCTGCTCTGTCCCCCTTTTTTCCTCCTCTCCTCTCTCACAACTTTCCTTCCATTTTCCTCTTTTCCACCACCTTTTCGTCCCTCCTAGGACGACACTCCATTTAGTATAATATGTTACGTTCTGTAGGGTTACGTAAAACAAACTTAAGCTAAAGGCAACAAAAAAAAGTAGGGTGGTTGGGAGGGTGTATAAAGAGAATGTCTAGCAACCATGGTTGCTCGGGGTGGACAGGTTGGTGTATAAAGCGAACATCTAGCAACCCAAAGGTTGCAAGTTCAAATCTCATCATGCATAACTTTAACATTACTACTTTTTAGGTACTTTTTCATGTTTCTATTTTTTAATTTTATTTATTAACCTATTCATTCAGAGAACACATATCTTTTTAGTTTTTTACAGCTTTTCTGCTACATATACATGCATTTTACATACATGATACTTTTATATATAGCAATCACATAACAATAATACATTACCGAACATCAGCTCTTTAATGCCACCCCTCAGCCCGTCCCACCTATCAGCATAGACCTCAGCTCTTTCATCCCGCCCCTCTCAGCCCATCCCACCTATCACCATAGACCTCAGCTCTTTAATCCCGCCCCTCAGCCACACTCAGCCCATCCCACCTATCACCATAGACCTCAGCTCTTTAATCCCGCCCCTCAGCCACACTCAGCCCATCCCACCTATCACCATAGACCTCAGCTCTTTAATCCCGCCCCTCAGCCACACTCAGCCCATCCCACCTATCACCATAGACCACCCTCCATTGGTTTCGTGTGCCATATATTTTTCAATTGTGCTGTGATGTTTTACATACATTTTGAACCTTTCTAATCGTATAGTATCCACAAATTGTGAACTAAAGATGAAAACCTTTCCTACAAGTATTATTATATAAAATCACCCAACACTGCTATTTGTAAAGTTAATTTTAAGTGGATGTTGTGATTTGTTAACTATTCCTGAACCTGTGACCAGAAACAAGCTACATAGGGGCAATACCAGAATAAATGATCTAGTGAGTCTGTCTCTTCGCAGCAAAATCTACAGAGATGAGATTGTTGTATGCCCCATATATATAGCATCCTGTTGGTGGCAAGAATGTTGTATAATAATTTAAATTGAAAAACTCAAGTGTCGAATCAAGTGTTGCTTTTTTGTTTCAGTTCATAAAACCATGTGCCATGGAATCGGTACGTCAAAAATCTCTTCCCATTTATTTTGCCACCTGATGGTGCAGCTGTCAACATTTTTTGTCCTCAAATTAAACTGGTATATTTTTATATTTATGCCAATTATTTTCATACAATTTGTATCTAGAATATATGGCAGACCAACAAGTTCCCTACCTTCTTCAACTTGCATCCTCCATTTTTGTGGTAATGCTGCAATCAATTGGTTCTAAGTCTGGATTGAGCAGACATTCCCATATATTTTCGATAGCTGCATATGTGACATAACACCATCGTTTCTATTCATAATATCATTAATAAATATAATAAAATTGTCACACAAAAATCCATAAAGAATGTTTTATTATTAATCAGTATACTGTATTTGAGTTTAACCATAATATTTGTTGTAATATTTGTTCTATCTTTTCTGGAGGATAAAACTGAAATTGTAACCAGCTTTGTATGGCTTGTTTAAGAAAGGGCGATACTTTAAACAAAATTTAATTTTCAATCAGTCAGAAATGAGAAGTTGTAAACTGTATAAAGGCAAAAAGGCCAGTTTTGAACAAAGTATGAGCCTTTCTTAATAATCTACTGGAGAACCATTTTGGGTTTAAGTATTTCATATGTATGAGGGAAGCTTTTAGTGAGTGAGATGTTTACATTTTTTTATGTAATAATTTTTTTCCCCAAACTGGTATTCATTAAATGAATAGGCACATTTAATTTTGTCTGTCTTAGCATTTCAAATTAAATGATATGATTTAAAAAAAGAGTTGTCTGGAGTAGGCAGCGTAAGTAAACTGTGATAGGACCAAAGAGTTAATCAATGTGATTTATCCATAAATAGACAAGTGTCTACCTCTCCATGGTTGCAGAATCTTCTTTATTTTTGCTAACTTTCTATTGAAATTGATTGTGATATGTTCATTTACATTTATTGAGATATGAATACCAAGTATGTCTACTTCACCATCTGCCCAATTTATTGGTAAACTACAAGGTAGTGTAAACACTGTGTCTTTTAGCGATCCAATACGTAATATGGTACACTTTTCATAATAAATAGATAGGGAGACAATGGACAACCTTGTTGTACTCCTCTGAAAAGTTGAGACGTAACCATTATTTACTATTTTACACCTGGGGTTGTTGTACATAGCTTTAACCGATTGTATATGAGATTCACCAAAATTCAAATAATCCAGGCATTTATATATAAATTCTAGTCGTACTTTATCAAGTGCCTTTTCAAAATCTGCTATGAAGACCAGGCCTGGTATCTTTGATGTTTCAACTACTTAGCACTACTTCCACTAACCTTAACTCTTTTAGCTAACCCTAACCCTAACTTTAACCCTTTGACCTAACTCCTAAACTTAACCGTAACCGTAACTCCAACTCCTAGCCTAGCTAACTAGTTAACGCTAGCCACCTAGCTATACTTCATAACATATCATATGTTTTGCAAATTCGTAACATATTTTGTAATATATCATATGAAATTTGTGATGGACATCCACAAATGAATACAGCCATACGAAAATTGAGTGTCTGAGATTTACGTACAGAATAATACGAAATGCTCTGAGACCAGATTGCCTAGGCAGAAGTTACCCAATGACAAAATCCTTACTTGAGATCCACATACTCAAACGTATTTTGCATAGATAAATAAAGCATTTACACAAGTTGTTTAACTTCCATGCAAATCCGATAGTTTCTGTGAGATCTCTATATAACTGATGTTGTTTCCTCTCGTCTCTCGCTCTTCTCCTAGGTGACTACAGACCTGAGACAGAAGTGTACAGACTCCCACACGGGGACGTCAGCCTCAGCACCCCTGGCTGCTGGGATCATCGCACTGGCTCTGGAAGCCAAGTGAGTTATCTCTGTTACACTCTAATATCTCCGTTAACCTGCCATCTCTCACACGAGAACATCTCGTCATCTCTCTCTCTCTACAACATCTCTATTCAATTCGTCTCTCAATAGAATATAGTCTCTCAATATCATAAGACAACTGACTGGAAAAGAGTAGTGTGTGGTGTAAGGTGAGTCTGGCATGGCCAGCCAGTGATCAGTTCTGTAGACTAAACTCTTAAAAACAAAAGATGCTAAGTACAACCATATAGGATTCTTCGGTTAGTCCCCATAGGGAACCCTTTTTGGTGCTAGTTAGAATCCTTTGCAGATTGTAGAGTCTAGAGCCCAACCAATATGGGATTTCTGAGTCCGATAATGATACCAATTTTAGGGAGGCAAAAGTCACCAATTACTGATATATACTGTAGATAGTCAAATATATCTATGGCAGTGGATAAGAAAGCAGAAGTGTAGGTTTTTTAACAAAATATTAAAATTAACATTATTTAACAACATTTGATTTGTAGTTTACATGATAACCACCAAAAAGCAACTATATCCTCTATAAATAAAAAACAATTGTTCAGTTTACCTTCTTAGGTTCGTGAAGATGTATCTATCTATGGCTGTGGATAAGAATGCAGAAGTGTTTGTGCTGAAGTACCACAAGCACACTAATAAACAAGGGGCTGAATGAATTAAACTTTGTGTCAAATAAATCTGAAACTGCACTGTTCCCAAGTTCACAAACGTTGCTGTGAAATGCAGTAACATGCAGTTTGTCATGTCACCAATACATGTTAGCATTTGTATTGAGTATATTCATTACAGTGCTTTACAACAGTCAAATGTCATGTAAAGAAACACTTTATGGCAACCTTGCAATGAGAGGGGTACTACTTACTTACTTGAACAATCAGATGAGGGAGTGTGATGGGGAGACGAGAGACATGCATTTATTTTATGTAGTGATCCATCAATGATTTGGTTATTTATTAGATATAATAAAACTAACCATTCTAAATGCAAAGTGGTAATCAGATGTCTTATTCAAACTCAGCTTGCGAGCTTATCATGATGTTTGCCCTTACTCTTAGTTACTTGTCTTAACCCAAAATAGGTTTACTCCAATAGCTGCATTGTTTTTAAAATGGCATGAAGACAAACAAATTGACACATCTTGAATTTTTATTTTATTTTCAAAATCCACAATTTAAACATACAGAGTTTCACAGAAATGTCCATTTGATTTTGGGATCATTTAAGATGAAAGCTTCAACCGTGTTACTTTATTTGTCACTTAGGCACTTTATTTAACTTAACATACCCTTGCAGTCCACCAGTTTCCATCTCTGTACAAAGGCATGGTTTTCAAGCTATGGAAGATGGCAAA
Source organism: Oncorhynchus kisutch (assembly GCF_002021735.2). Classification (NCBI taxonomy): domain Eukaryota; kingdom Metazoa; phylum Chordata; class Actinopteri; order Salmoniformes; family Salmonidae; genus Oncorhynchus; species Oncorhynchus kisutch. Next base: position 35,673,125 of record NC_034195.2, read on the forward strand.
ACATTGAATAATAATAATAATTATTATTATTATTAATTTGCACTTTTCTAGACACCCAAAGCTCTTTAGAATGTAAGGGGAAACTCACCACCCTTCCCCCAATTACCCCACATGGTCCATCCACTCGCCTCTACAGAGGACAAAAGTAACAGTTTTACATTTTTGTTTTCTACAAATATTTTGTTACACATTATTCATACAGTTTACATGCTTTTTTTTACGGTCATTCAACTTATAATTCCAAGTTGGAAGCTCTGGCATCTTTCTAGAGCTCCAACTTTCTGACCTGAAGATCACTGACGTCATGATTTGACCTAGTTTTTTTTCCCAAGTTTCTAGTTGTCTTGAAAGCATCAATACTCTTGCAATGCCATGGGATCTTTAGTGACCACAGAGTTGTGACCACAGAGTTGTAACATCTGTTTAAAGCCCCATCTTCTTCAAGTACTTAACACTTAAACATCATTAAAATGTAATGAATGTTGTAAAAGTGTTTGGTATAAATTATAGTGAATTGTCTTTGAAATTACTGGCTTGTTCTTGTTCATTTCAGCAGCATATATTTCTTTGGCTTTTGATTTTCTGTCTTTCCCTGGTGGCATTCATTGTCTTTGTGCCCACAACTTGAAAGTGAACACAATTGAATGGGAGACATTTACACTCCCAACTGAGTTTTTTTCCTGACAAAGGTTGTGTATCTATTGAAGGTCGTTCAGAAATTATTCACACCCCTTGACTTTTTATACATTTTGTTACGTTACAGCCTTATTCTAAAATGGATTAAATTGTTTTTTTCCTCATCAATCTACGCACAATACCCCATAATGACAAAGCAAAAACTGTTTTATTTATTTTTTGATAATTGATTTTAAAAAACACTGAAATATCACATTTACATAAGTATTCGGACCCTTTACTCAGTACTTTGTTGAAGCACCTTTGGCAGCGATTATAGTCTCGAGTCTTCTTGGGTATGACGCCACAAGCTTGGCACACCTGTATTTGAGGAGTTTCTCCTATTCTTCTCTACAGATCCTCTCAAGCTTTGTCAAGTTGTATGGGGAGCATCGCTGCACAGCTATTTTCAGGTCTCTCCAGAGATGTTGGATTGGGTTTAAGTCCGGGTACTGGCTGGGCCACTCAAGGACATTTAGAGACTTGTCCCGAAGCCACTCCTGCATTGTCTTTGCTGTGTGCTTAGGGTCTGAGGTCTGAGGTCCTGAGTGCTCTGGAATAGGTTTTGATCAAGGATCTCTCTGTACTTTGTTCTGTTACTCTTTCCCTCGGTCATGACTAGTCTCCCATTCCCTGCCACTGAAAAACATCCCCACAGCATGATGCTGCCACCACCATGCATCACCATAAGGATGGTGCCAGGTTTCCTCCATACTAGGGCTATGGTGGTCACAAAATTTCATCAGCCGGGGATTGTCAAGCAAATAACTGTCGGTCTCACGATAATTGACCATTAATTAACATAAACACATTTAGCATCTCCTGGCTTCCACACATTCCACACATTTTAAAAAGTATAATAAATCCATGTAATATAGCCTACACCTTCGCAATAAATCCATTATTTATTTTAGACAGGTCTAAAGAAGCATGATATAAAGAAAATGTAGTCTATTTCAGAAGAAAAGATTAGCATACTCTGAGTTGTCCTTATGTTAGGGCCTGATGTGGCGGTGCCAAATGGCTGTGGGCTACACTAGTTAATTTAGCAGACAGGATTTGTTTATAATTCTGTTTCATTATTTTATATTATTTTATAGTATGAAGAATACAATTGAGAAAAGCTGAATATAATATACATATTTTCTCCAAACGATTTAAATTAAACTTCTATATGTTTAATTTAGAATTATTAATGTAACTCTAGTTGTTCTACAAATGTTGGGCTATATGTTTTCATTTATAATACATTGTAAGGCTACAAGATGAGACTCAAATGATGATTTGAAAAAAGTTGCTTGAAAGGCATGAGCTCTGTTTTTTTGCACAAGTTGTACACACTCTAATACTCTCTCATTCACAATTTGACAAGCACTTGATAATGCCTCAAATTATATGGCAGCATCTCCTTTGTGGCCATAATGCACCCTAAAAAAATCCATGCCTTTTGCAGCCCGGAGTGCAGCGTTTGCCCTGAATGTGCTGCGAAATCCGAAGCGTCTCTCACTCGCATGGCTCTCCATCACATGATCGGGTCTTTCTCACAGGATACAAGTTAAGACAGACACATCGGCAACGCAACTGCGAGCGTCCTTATCAAATTCCGAGGTGCATATTGAAGATATTGGATGAACTGTCCACATGTACTTTTTGTCAGCCAACAAGATGAGTAGGCCTAACAAATAGCAAAAGCACTAGCCTATGTCAATCTACTATCCCCCATAGTACAAAAGTCAACCTATTATATTCTGTGCGAGAAATAAATATTCCAAATAGTCTGTGACAGTTGTGGGATGTGTTAGAAATTGGATATGTAGACGGGCGAGTCGGTCAAGGATCGATTCAGACAAGGTGGTAAATTGTATGACAAGCTACAGTTTATTCAGAGTGAAGATATCTAGAACAGCGTAATTACGGCTCTCCCGCTGGTTCGTACGGAAACGCAGACGAAGAAGAGGCCGATACAATCAGTACACCACTTATATATAGAACAGAAAGTAGGTTGATTCTGGAAGATCGGATCTTTGGATTGGTTCAGCTGGGGTGTAGTCTGTAGTCTTCCGCCATTGGCTCAGTTCTGTCCGTCATCGTAGAATCTTCTTCGGGCACAATGTTCAGCTACAACGGAGATTGTGTGTAATTGCGGGAGCTATCCTGTAGGGGACCCCACAGACTCTACTTTGAGTTGTAGCCCTTTATCAACAATAGTTTGGTCACCTGCATAAGAAATAGCATTTCTCTACAGATGCGATAGATTGTAAATTAATACAACCACTAGCATAAAGTAGCTAACGCAACAGATCAGAACGTTTTGCTTAAAAGGTTGATAAACTATTAGGCTATTTTTTCCACATTATAAACGCAGCAATGCACAGATGGTAGTAGGCTAAAAGCGCGAATGTTCCATTAGTGGAAAACACCATTATCGAAAGTGACCGCAAATGCAATTATGCATGTAATGCTTTTATTATAAGGTGCATTTTTATGTTGAAAATGAGTTTGCAGTCACTTAGAAATGAAGCACATTTTTGTCCATTAAAATAACATCAAATTGATCATAAATGCAGTGTATACATTGTTAATGTTGTTCTGGCCCAAAATGGCCAGAAACAAAGAACTTGCTTCTGAAACTTGTCAGTCTATTCTTGTTCTGAGAAATGAAGGCTATTAAATGTTAGAAATTGCCAAGAAACTGAAGCTCTCATACAACGCTGTGTACTACTCCCTTCACAGAATAGCGCAAACTGTCTCTAACCAGAATAGAAAGAGGAGTGGGAGGCCCCGGTGCACAACTGAGCAAGAGAACAAGTACATTAGAGTGTCTAGTTTGAGAAATAGACGCCTCACAAGTCCTCAACTGTCAGCTTCATTAAATAGTACCCACAAAACACCAGTCTCAAAGTCTACAGTGCGGAGGCGACTCCGGGATGCTGGCCTTCTAGGCCTTTATCCAGTGTCTGTGTTCTTTTACCCATCTTCATCTTTTCTTTCTTTTGGCCAGTCTGAGATATGGCTTTTTCTTTGCAACTCAGCCTATAAGGCCATCATCCCGGAGTCGCATCTTCACTGTTGCGCAACATTGAAGTGTTTCATTAGATTGTCAAAAACATTCACATTGATGTCAGAGTGATTAGAGGGCCAATAGAGTGCTGAGTACCAGGCAGTTAGCAACTTTGGTAGGCTACTAATGACCAGCAGCATCAGAGCTTGGAAGCCTAATTACCGTGACTAAATGGTCATGTGGAATTTGACTGCCTTCATGACTCGTGACCGCTGGTGTGGCGGTAATATGGTCACCGCAACAGCCCTACCCAGACGTGCTTGGCATTCAGGCCAAATAGTTTCATAAGACCAGAAAATCTTGTTTCTAACGGTCTGAGAACCCTTCAGGTGCCTTTTGGCAAACTCCATTTGAGCTGTCATGTGCCTTTTACTGAGGATTGGTTTCCATCTGGCCACTCTACCATAAAGGCCTGATTGGTGAAGTGCTGCAGAGATAGTTGTCCTTCTGCAAGGTTTTCCCATCTCCACAGAGGAACTCTGGAGCTCTGTCAGAGAGACCATTGGGTTCTTGGTCACCTCCCTGACCAAGACCCTTCAACGCTGATTACTCAGTTTGGCCGGGCTGCCAGCTCTAGGTAGAGTCTTGGTGGTTCAAAACTTCTTCCATTTAAGAATAATGGAGGCCACTGTGTTCTTGGGGACCTTCAATGCCGCAGAAATGTTTTGGTACCCTTCCCCAGATCTGTGCCTCGACACAATCCTGTCTCGGAGCTCTAAGGACAATTCCTTCAACCCCATGGCTTGGTTTTTGCTCTGACATGCACTGTCAACTGTGGGAACTTATATAGACAGGTGTGTGCCTTTCCAAATCATGTCCAGTCAATTTAATTTACCACAGGTGGACTCCAATCAAGTTGTAGAAACATCTGAAGGATGATCAATGGAAACAGGATGCACATGAGCTAAATTTTGAGTCTCATAGCAAAGGGTCTGAATACTTATGGAAATAAGGTAATTTCTTATTTTTTAATGTATACATTTGCTAGAATTTCTAAAAAATAAAATAAAAGTTTTTCCTTTGACATTATTGGGTATTGTGTGTAGATTGATGAGGAAAACATGTATTTAATCCATTTTAGAATAGAGCTATAAGGTAACACAATGTGGCAAAGGTCAAGGGGTCTGAATATGAGACCCCTTGACCTTTGCCACATTGTGTTACCTTATAGCTCTATTCTAAAATGGATTAAATACATGAATACTTTTCATATGCACTGTGTCTGTCAAGTCCCTCAGTCGAGCAGTGAATTGCAATCACAGATTCAACCACAAAGACCAGGGAGGTTTTGCAATGCCTCACGAAGAAGGGCACCTATTGGTAGATGGGTCAAAATAAAAAAGCAGGCATTGAATATCCCTTTGACCATGGTGAAGTTATTCATTACGCTTTGGATGGTGGATGGAGTAACTACATGCGTCCTTCCTGTCAATGTTCTAGGTGAATGGAATAAGGCGGAGTCAGGCGCAGGACACAGGTATGAGTAAAGCCACGATATTTACTCAAATTCAACAAATATCCAACAAGGATAAACATAAACAATCCAGATCACGTACACGGAACCACTTGACAAAAACAATCACGCACAAAACAACAGGGGAAGCCAGAGGGTTAAATAAGGAACACTGATATTGGAATGGAAACCAGGTGAGTATAATGAAGACAAAACTAAACGAAAATGAAACATGGATTGGCGGTGACGAGAAAGCAGGTGACGTCAACCGCCGAACGCCGCCCAAACAAGGAGAGGGACCAACTTCGGCGGAAGTCGTGACACAACTCAGTCGCCGGAGAGGAAGGAAACCGCTCAGGGATTTCACCATGAGGCCAATGGTGACTTTAAAACAGTGAATGAAGTGTAATGGCTGTGGTAGGAGACAATTGAGGATGGATCAACAACATTGTAGTTACTCCACAATACTAACCTAATTGACAGAGTGAAAGAAGGAGGCTTGTATAGAATTTAAAAAATCCCAAACATCCATCCTGTTTGCAACAAGGCATTAAAGTAATAATGCAAAAAATATGGCAAAGCAATTCACATTTTCTCCTGAATACAAAGTGCTGTGTTTGGGGCAAATCCAATACAACACATTATTGAGTAACAATCTACTTATTTTCAAGCATAGTGGTTATGGGTATGCTTGTAATCATTACGTTTTTCAGGATAACAAAAAAAAAGAATGGAGCTAAGCACAGGCTAAATCATAGAGAAAAACCTGGTTCAGTCTGCTTTCCACCAGACTCTGGAAGAGGAATTCACTTTCAGCAGGACAATAACCTAAAACACAAGTCTAAATCTACACTGGAGTTTCTTACCAAGAAGACAGTGAATGTTCCTGAGTGGCCAAGTTACAGATTTGACTTATCTACTTGAAAATGTATGGCTTGACCTGAAAATGGTTGTGTAGCAATGTTCAACAAATGTTGCACAATCCAGGTGTGAAAAGCTCTTTGAGACTTACCCAGAAGGACTGTAATCACTGCCAAAGTATTGACAAAGTATCTACAAAGTATTGACTCATCGGTGTGAATACTTATGTAAATGAGATATTTCTGTATTTAAATTTAAATACAATTTCTAAAAACATATTTTCAGTTAGTCATTATGGGGTATTGTGTGTAGATGGGTGAGGGAACAAATATATTTAATCCATTTTGAATTCAGGCTGTAACACAACAAAATGGGGAATAAGCCAAGGGATATGAATACTTTCTGAATGCACTGTATGGGTTTATACACAGCAGTTAGGAGAATAAACGTGTCAGGTTAGGAGAATTAGGTTAAGGTTAGGAAAAGGGTTAGATAAAATCTACTTTAGACTTAAATTTGACAAAAGCTTGATTCCATCTAGACCTGATCCAATGTGAGCTTGTTATGACAAGCACACACTAGCTGTTCATTATGAAAGTGTTTTCTTTCTGAAACTATCATGTAAATTACACTGTTATTCAATACAAAATGTATCAGCTATATATTTCAAATGTAAATGGCATGCACTGATGACTGAAAACATTCATGCAGGAAAATGCTTGCCACACTGGTTTTAGTCACACATGTTCTAGTTTAGTTAGCTACAGTTGAAGTCGGAAGTTTACATACACCTTAGCCAAATACATTTAAACTCAGTTTTTCACAATTCCTGACGTTTAATCCTAGTAGAAATTCCCTGTCTTAGGTCAGTTAGGATCACCACTTTATTTTAAGAATGTGAAATGTCCGAATAATGGTAGAGAGAAGGATTTATTTAAGCTTTTATTTCTTTCATAACATTCCCAGTGGGTCAGAAGTTTACATACACTCAATTAGTATTTGGTAGCATTGCCTTTAAATTGTTTAACTTGGGTCAAATGTTGTGGGTAGACTTCCACAAGCTTCCCACAATAAGTTGGGTGAATTTTGGCCCATTCCTCCTGACAGAGCTGGTGTAACTGAGTCAGGTTTGTAGGCCTCCTTGCTCGCACATGCTTTTTCAGTTCTGCCCACACATTTTCTATATGATTGAGGTCAGGGCTTTGTCAGGGCTTTGTGATGGCCACTCCAATACCTTGACTTTGTTGTCCTTAAGCCATTTTGCCACAACTTTGGAAGTATGCTTGGGGTCAATGTCCATTCGGAAGACTCATTTGCAGAAGCCTCCTCCCTAAGTTTGTCTTACTCACTGCTTTAGCACACTCTGCTAACCCTGATGTCCTTGCTGTGTCTGAATCCTGGCTCAGGAAGGCCACCAAAAATTCAGAGATTTCCATACCCAACTATAACATCTTCCGTCAAGATAGAACTGCCAAAGGGGGAGGAGTTGCAGTTTACTGCAGAGATGGCCTGCAAAGTAATGTCATACTTTCCAGGTCCATACCCAAACAGTTCGAACTACTAATTTTGAAAATTACTCTCTCCAGAAATAAGTCTCTCACGGTTGCCGCCTGCTACCGACCCCCCTCAGCTCCCAGCTGTGCCCTGGACACCATTTGTGAATTGATCGCCCCCCATCTAGCTTCAGAGTTTGTTCTGTTAGGTGACCTAAACTGGGATATGCTTAACACCCCGCCAGTCCTACAATCTAAGCTAGATGCCCTCAATCTCACACAAATCATCAAGGAACCCACCAGGTACAACCCTAACTCTGTAAACAAGGGCACCCTCATAGACGTCATCCTGACCAACTGGCCCTCCAAATACACCTCCGCTGTCTTCAACCAGGATCTCAGCGATCACTGCCTCATTGCCTGTATCCGCTACGGAGCCGCAGTCAAACGACCACCCCTCATCACTGTCAAACGCTCCCTAAAACACTTCTGTGAGCAGGCCTTTCTAATCGACCTGGCCCGGGTATCCTGGAAGGACATTGACCTCATCCCGTCAGTTGAGGATGCCTGGTCATTCTTTAAAAGTAACTTCCTCACCATTTTAGATAAGCATGCTCCGTTCAAAAAATGCAGAACTAAGAACAGATACAGCCCTTGGTTCACCCCAGACCTGACTGCCCTCGACCAGCACAAAAACATCCTGTGGCGGACTGCAATAGCATCGAATAGTCCCCGTGATATGCAACTGTTCAGGGAAGTCCAGAACCAATACACGCAGTCAGTCAGGAAAGCTAAGGCCAGCTTCTTCAGGCAGAAGTTTGCATCCTGTAGCTCCAACTCCAAAAAGTTCTGGGACACTGTGAAGTCCATGGAGAACAAGAGCACCTCCTCCCAGCTGCCCACTGCACTGAGGCTAGGTAACACGGTCACCACTGATAAATCCATGATTATCGAAAACTTCAATAAGCATTTCTCAACGGCTGGCCATGCCTTCCGCCTGGCTACTTCAACCTCGGCCAACAGCTCCGCCCCCCCCGCAGCTCCTCGCCCAAGCCTCTCCAGGTTCTCCTTTACCCAAATCCAGATAGCAGATGTTCTGAAAGAGCTGCAAAACCTGGACCCGTACAAATCAGCTGGGCTTGACAATCTGGACCCTCTATTTCTGAAACTATCTGCCACCATTGTCGCAACCCCTATTACCAGCCTGTTCAACCTCTCTTTCATCTCGTCTGAGATCCCCAAGGATTGGAAAGCTGCCGCAGTCATCCCCCTCTTCAAAGGGGGAGACACCCTGGACCCAAACTGTTACAGACCTATATCCATCCTGCCCTGCCTATCTAAGGTCTTCGAAAGCCAAGTCAACAAACAGGTCACTGACCATCTCGAATCCCACCGTACCTTCTCCGCTGTGCAATCTGGTTTCCGAGCCGGTCATGGGTGCACCTCAGCCACACTCAAGGTACTAAACGACATCATAACCGCCATCGATAAAAGACAGTACTGTGCAGCCGTCTTCATCGACCTCGCCAAGGCTTTCGACTCTGTCAATCACCATATTCTTATCGGCAGACTCAGTAGCCTCGGTTTTTCGGATGACTGCCTTGCCTGGTTCACCAATTACTTTGCAGACAGAGTTCAGTGTGTCAAATCGGAGGGCATGCTGTCCGGTCCTCTGGCAGTCTCTATGGGGGTGCCACAGGGTTCAATTCTCGGGCCGACTCTTTTCTCTGTGTATATCAATGATGTTGCTCTTGCTGCGGGCGATTCCCTGATCCACCTCTACGCAGACGACACCATTCTATATACTTTCGGCCCGTCTTTGGACACTGTGCTATCTAACCTCCAAACAAGCTTCAATGCCATACAACACTCCTTCCGTGGCCTCCAACTGCTCTTAAACGCTAGTAAAACCAAATGCATGCTTTTCAACCGGTCGCTGCCTGCACCTGCATGCCCGACTAGCATCACCACCCTGGATGGTTCCGACCTAGAATATGTGGACGTCTATAAGTACCTAGGTGTCTGGCTAGACTGCAAACTCTCCTTCCAGACTCATATCAAACATCTCCAATCGAAAATCAAATCAAGAGTCGGCTTTCTATTCCGCAACAAAGCCTCCTTCACTCAAGCCGCCAAGCTTACCCTAGTAAAACTGACTATCCTACCGATCCTCGACTTCGGCGATGTCATCTACAAAATGGCTTCCAACACTCTACTCAGCAAACTGGATGCAGTCTATCACAGTGCCATCCGTTTTGTCACTAAAGCACCTTATACTACCCACCACTGCGACTTGTATGCTCTAGTCGGCTGGCCCTCGCTACATATTCGTCGCCAGACCCACTGGCTCCAGGTCATCTACAAGTCTATGCTAGGTAAAGCTCCGCCTTATCTCAGCTCACTGGTCACGATGGCAACACCCATCCGTAGCACGCGCTCCAGCAGGTGTATCTCACTGATCATCCCTAAAGCCAACACCTCATTTGGCCGCCTTTCGTTCCAGTACTCTGCTGCCTGTGACTGGAACGAATTGCAAAAATCGCTGAAGTTGGAGACTTTTATCTCCCTCACCAACTTCAAACATCAGCTATCTGAGCAGCTAACCGATCGCTGCAGCTGTACATAGTCTATTGGTAAATAGCCCACCCTTTTCACCTACCTCATCCCCGTACTGTTTCTATTTATTTACTTTTCTGCTCTTCTGCACACCAATATCTCTACCTGTACATGACCATCTGATCTTTTATCACTCCAGTGTTAATCTGCAAAATTGTAATTATTTGCCTACCTCCTCATGCCTTTTGCACACATTGTATATAGACCCCCCCTTCGTTTTCTACTGTGTTATTGACTTGTTAATTGTTTACTCCATGTGTAACTCTTTGTTGTATGCTCACACTGCTATGCTTTATCTTGGCCAGGTCGCAGTTGCAAATGAGAACTTGTTCTCAACTAGCCTACCTGGTTAAATAAAGGTGAAATAAAAATAAAAAAATAATAAATTTGCGACCAAGCTTTAACTTCCTGACTGATGTCTTGAGATGTTGCTTCAATATATACACATAATTGTCCTTCCTCATGATGCAATCTATTTTGTGAAATGCACCAGTCCCTCCTGCAGCAAAGCACCCCTACATCATGATGCTGCCACCCCCGTGCTTCACGGTTGGGATGGTGTTCTTCGGCTTGCAAGCCTCCCCCTTTTCCCTCCAAACATAACGATGGTCATTATGGCCAAACAGTTCTATTTTTGTTTCATCAGACCAGAGGACATTTCTCCAAAAAGTACGATCTTTGTCCCCATGTGCAGTTGCAAACCGTAGTCTGGCTTTTTTATGGCGGTTTTGGAGCAGTGGCTTCTTCCTTGCTGAGTGGCCTTTCAGGTTATGTCGATTTAGGACTCGTTTTACTGTGGATATAGATATTTTGTACCTGTTTCCTCCAGCATCTTCACAAGGTTCTTTGCTGTTGTTCTGGGATTGATTTGCACTTTTCGCACCAAAGTACGGTCATCTCTAGGAGACAGAATGCGTCTGCATCCTGAGCGGTATGACGGCTGTATGGTCCCATTGTTATGGCTTTCTTCCTGGGAAGGAGAGGACCAAAGCGCAGTGGTGAGTGTTAAACATCTTTAATAAAGACGAATACCGAGAACACTACAAATATACAAAACAATAAATGTGAAAACCGAAACAGTCCTGTGTGGTGAAACAAACACAGACATGGAAATAATCACCCACAAACCCCAACACAAAACAAGCTACCTAAATATGGTTCCCAATCAGAGACAATGACTAACACCTGCCTCTGATTGAGAACCATATCAGGCCAACCACAAAAACAGACAAACTAGACACACAACATAGAATGCCCACCCAGCTCACGTCCTGACCAACACTAAAACAAGGAAAACACACAAGAACTATGGTCAGAACGTGACAGTAGCCCCCCCCCCCCCCCCCCAGGTGCGGACTCCGACCGCACAACCTAAACCTGATGGGGGAGGGTCTGGGTGGGCATCTGTCCGCGGTGGCGCTGGACGTGGACCCCACTCCATCATTGTCTTAGTCCACCTCCTTAGCGTCCTTTCAGTGGCGACCCTCGCCGCCGACCTTGGCCTAGGAACCCTAACAAAGGGCCCCACTGGACTGAGGGGCAGCTCCGGACTGAGGGGCAGCTCGGGACTGAGGTAGCTCAGGACTGAGGTAGCTCAGGACTGAGGGGTAGGTCAGGCCTGAGGTGTAGCTTAGGACTGAGAGGTAGCTCAGGACTGAGAGGTAGCTCAGGCTGGTTGACGGCTCTGGCAGCTCCTGGCTGAATGGCGGCTCTGGCAGATCCTGGCTGACTGGCGGCTCTGGCAGATCCTGTCTGACTGGCAGCTCTGGCGGCTCCATGCTGACTGGCGGTTCTGGCGGCTCCATGCTGACTGGCGGCTCTGGCGGCTCCATGCTGACTGGCGGCTCTGGCAGCTCTGGACAGACGGGAGACTCTAGCAGCTCTGGACAGACGGGAGAATCTGACGGCTCTGGACAGACGGGCAGCTCAGGCGGCGCTGGGCAGACGAGCAGCTCAGGCGGCGCTGGGCAGACGGGCAGCTCAGGCGGCACTGGGCAGCCACGGGAAAAGGTTTGGGCGTGGGGGCCAACACACTACTTCTGTGAAAATGTTTGAACTAAATTCATTTAAGTGTTTACCAACAATTGTCCATTCAGTCTGATAATTGTCTGTACAAAACACTTTATCAGATAATACTTGTGGAATATAAACACTTGCTTGATATGTTTTCCAGTTTCTTTAAATAATTTGTAAATGCCACTTATTTCTTTGTTAAAACTGAGATGGTCTATTCATTCCTTTTCCATTTTAGTAGCACTCTTATCCAGAGACACTTACAGTAGTGAGTGCATACATGTTCATAATGGTCACCCAAGGGAATTGAACCCACAACCCTAGCATTGCAAACACAATGCTCTACCAACTGAACCACATCATCACAAACCACTTGATATCTCAATGTACTCAATTACTGTATTGCTCATTAACATTTCTTTGTATATATCCATAAAAATTATGCCAGCTGATTTATGATTTCGACTGAATGAGAAACGATTCCTGTCTGTACGTCTCGTCCCAACACATTCGTTACTATGGGACAGATGGAGATCGAAAGTGAATATTGAAACAATGTTGCAAATGTCAGGCGAGACAGACAGCAAGGTTTATACAAATCTCCGCTGTTGAAATCTAAATGTTAGTCTAAATGAAATGTGAGATAATGTCTAGATGCTTTTTATAGTGGAGATCTAGTTTATAAATTGCTTGGCTGGGCTGATGAGACAGTGGATTGCGTAGTCAGATGGAACAGAGTAAATAGGCTTTTTAACGTCATAGATTTAGCTGGTGGTAACTTGTGCAATATACACAGGCTGGAATGCAGTTCTAACCAATCAGCATTCAGGATTAGACCCACCCATTGTATAATATGATGTTAAAGGTTCTAGGTAGAACACTTTGCCTTTACAAGATCCCTCGTCTTCTTAAAAGGCTTCTTCAGATAAAAACGGTTCTTGGTAAAAACTATCCCTCTGCAAAGAACCCTTTTGGAACCTTTTGAGATACAGCCACTGTCAAACACACTCCACCACCACCCCTCCACCCACACACATACACACATACACAGTGCTTGACTTGAGCAGGAGCACACCAGAGCTGAGTACCGACACCTAAATGCTCTACTGCTTGAGCTTCTGTTCCTCTTATAGAATATCACCTCACAAGTATTGTGAGGTATTGAAGTATTGTGACTCCTTGCTGTCCCCAGTCCACCTGGCCATGCTGCTGCTCCAGTTTCAACTTCCACCTGACTGTGCTGCTGCTCCAGTTTCAACTGTTCTGCCTTATTATTATTCGACCATGCTGGTCATTTATGAACATTTGAACATCTTGGCCATGTTCTGTTATAATCTCCACCCGGCACAGCCAGAAGAGGACTGGCCACCCCACATAGCCTGGTTCCTCTCTAGGTTTCTTCCTAGGTATTGGCCTTTCTAGGGAGTTTTTCCTAGCCACCGTGCTTCTACACCTGCATTGCTTGCTGTTTGGGGTTTTAGGCTGGGTTTCTGTACAGCACTTTGAGATATCAGCTGATGTACGAAGGGCTATATAAATAAATTTGATTTGATTTGATTTATTGTGGAGCTCCTGCGCCTAAATATAAACAGTACCGGTACTCAAAACGGGTACGGGCACCTATTTCAGTCCAACTCAAGCATTGCACATACACATACACACATACAGTACAAACATACACTGCATACTGGTAGTCATTGCCAATCCTCCATCCACTGCAGCAACAGTGAAGGGCATTGTGAAGGCATGGAGGAAGTTTGCTTCAATATACAGACAATGACAGTCCAAACCCAATAATTATCCAAAGTGTAGATCACCTCAGCATTTCCCCAGAGAGAGCAAAGCAGGGCAGCTTGTATTTCCTCAGGAGATGGAATTCATGTAGATGGAATCATTTAATAGGGACGGCACTGTTTTTCCAGCGAGGTGGCATTGATTGGATGGAGTTTCATGTCTATTAATAATACATGAGAGTGTGAGACGTGAATGCTGATGGAGGGAGTGTGTGGATGTGGAAGGTTGTTGAGGTGAGAGTCTGCTGCTGCCTCTACTGCTGTCGCGCTGCGGAGTGGATCTATTGCTTCTATTTTTGTCTTGGCCCGGCGCACGGCGGCGAGCAGCGAGGTGAGCAGTAAACCCATGTGATTCATGGTTTGATTATCTTCGCCTGCAGTACTCAATTTCTCTGCTCACTACAAAGGCATATGCTCCATTAACATCTAGTCCACTCTGCTCTACCTATCTACCTCCGCTAAATCAGCTGGAGATATTTAATATGACCCTTGTACTTAGTGCAATGTGACCTGTCCCAAGAACAAAATCATTAGGAGCTACATGAAGGCTAGTTGTCATTGCTGACTGGTTTACCGGTGCTCCACTGTGGATAGCACCAAGTTCACACAGCTGGCCTGACCACGTGATCTGCCCCGAAATTACGAAGACAGTTGAAAACAGCCGCTCAAAAGAGCGGTACCACTGAGGGAAATATTTCAGCTCAGCTTTGCTGTACAGTACCCTGTTATCCTACTATGAAGTTTTACTGTGTTTTCTCACCATTAAACACCAGTGTTTATGGCTACCTTTATAACGGTGCTGTTACTGGACACTGCTATTAAAACATTATGGACCACTTCCATTTCACAGCTGTGGGACCGACATGTCCCTGATATATCCCTCAGGTCTCTAGTGGTGATTTATGCATCTTTTTTGTATTGTATGTCTTTATCTTTCTTATCTGCCTGTAGTATGAACCTGATATGGAGGGATATCTCACTCACTAGAATATCTCTGTTAAGCTCTCCTCTCTTTGATTGGAATATCTCTAACATAAGAATACATATATCTTCGTCTCTCTCTGTATAGTATGAACCTGACGTGGAGGGACATGCAGCACCTGGTGGTGAGAACCTCTCACCCCGCCCACCTCAGCACGGACGACTGGAGTACCAATGGAGTGGGCCGCAGAGGTAACAGGAAAGCTCTCATTGGACATGCCTTGGATAACTGAACAACATGATAAATGGACTCACTTGACTCTTCATAACTTCTCTCATGCTTTTTCTGTTTCTCAGTGAGTCATTCGTATGGGTATGGTCTGCTGGATGCGGGGGCCATGGTGGCTCTGGCTCAGAACTGGACAAGTGTGGGCCCACAGCACCAGTGTGTTCTCACCATGCTCTCAGAGCCTAGGGACATAAGCAGCCGGCTGCTGTTCAGTAAGACATTGGACGCCTGCTGGGGCAAACCAGAGTATGTCAGCTCTCTGGAGCACGTCCAGGCCCGCCTCACTCTCTCCTACAACCACAGAGGAAACCTGGCTATACACCTCATCAGCCCCCTAGGGACACGCTCTACCCTGCTGGCACCCAGGTACTCTCACACGCACACATCTACTGTAGAAATACAAAGGAAACGTCATCAACCTCATACAGTATCAGTCCGCTAGATACACAATCCCCCAGGTAAACAGACGTTCACAGAAAAACACATGCAGTGCTTGTTGTTTTTCATCTCTGTTCGCTTGAAGTGCTGTGTATTTTTGACAGCCGGTCTGGGAGGTATTGTTCTTGAAGAGCCCTGCACTGTTCAGGGCGGTTGCTATGAGATGAATGTTTTCGGCTGTGAACCCTAACTACTCTCTGTTTCTCTCTCTCTGTTTTTGTCTCTCTGTCTCTATGTTTCTCTCTCTTTCTCTCTCCCCCTCTATCCTTGTCTCCCCCTCTCCCTCCCACTCTCTCTCTTTCTCCTGTCTCCCTTTCTATCCCCACTTTCTCTCCCCCTTTCACTCTCCCCCTCGCACTCTCTCCCGATGTCTCTCTCTCTCTCTCTCTACCCCTCCTTCTCTCTCCCCCTCGCTCTCCCTCCTTATGTTTCTTTCTATCTCCCCCTCTCTCTCTTGCCCTCTTTTTAGGCCTAAAGACTACTCATCAGAGGGATTTAATGACTGGGCCTTCATGACCACCCACTCGTGGGATGAGGACCCTCGAGGGGAGTGGACCCTGGAGATAGAGAACGTCTCAGAACAAGGGCACGACTATGGTAACAGGACATCTGGGTACCTTCATACCCCTCCTCATATACACCAGAGGCTCAGTGCTCCTCTATTCTTTCTCCTTTCCCTCCTCCTCACTCCAGAAGGTCTCCTCTGATGTTGTTTGTTGTAGTCTCAGTGTAGCAGGGGAAATAAGATGAGTGCTTCTCTCTACTCCCTCCACCTCCCCTTCATCCCTATTCCTGTCCACACTATATCACTTCACTCGCCTTTTCTCTCTCTCTCAATTCAAAGGGGCTTTATTGGCATATGTTTACATTGTGTAAGTGAAATAGATAATAAACAAAAGTGAAATAGAGTGAAAAAGAAAAAAGTGAAATAGAAAATGAACAGTAAACATTACACTCACAAAAGTTCCAAAGGAATAGAGACATTTCAAATGTCATATGGCTATATACAGTGTTGTAACAATGTACAAATAGTTAAAGTACAAAGGGGAAAATAAATCAACATAAATATGGGTTGTATTTACAATGGTGTTTGTTCTTCACTGGTTGCCTTTTTCTTGTTGCAACAAGAAGTATTTCACCCAATATATATGGGATTTTATCAAAATAGGATTTGTGTTCGAATTCTTTGTGGGTCTGTGTAATCTGAGGGAAATGTGTGTCTCTAACATTTGACAGGAGGTTAGGAAGTGCTGCTCAGTTTCCACCTCATTTTGTGGGCAGTGTGCACATAGCCTGTCTTTTCTTGAGAGCCAGGTCTACCTTTGGCGGCCTCTCTTAATAGCAAGGCTATGCTCACTGAGTCTGTATATGTTCAAAGCTTTCCTTAATGTTGGGTATGTCACAGTGGTCAGGTAAGCTTCCACTGTGTACTCTCTGTTTATGGCCAAATAACATTCTAGTTTGCTCAGTTATTTGGTTTATTCTTTCTAATGTGTCAAGTAATTATATTTTTGTTTTCTCATGATTTGGTTGGGTCTAATTGTGTTGCTATCCTGGGACTCTGTGGCGTCTGTTTGTGTTTGTGAACAGAGCCCCAGGACCACCTTGCGTATGGGAACTCTTCTCCAGGTTCATCTCTCTGTAGGTGATGGCTTTGTTATGTAAGGTTTGGGAATCGCTTCCTTTTAGGTGTTTCAGATTTCAACAGCTCTTTTCTGAATTTTGATAATTAGCGGGTATCGGCCTAATTCTGCTCTGCGTGCATTATTTGGTGTTTTACGTTGTACAGGGAGGATATTTTTGCAGAATTCTGTATGCAGAGTCTCAATTTGGTGTTTGTCCCATTTTGTGAATTCTTGGTTGGTGAGCGGACCCCAGACCTCATAACCATAAAGTGTTAATCAAATCAAATCAAATTGTATTGGTCACACACATATTTAGCAGATGTTATTGTGGGAGTGGCGGAATGCTTGTGTTCCTAGCTCCAACAGTGCAGTAGTATCTAACAATTGAATGGGTTCTAAAACTGATTCAAGTATTTTTTGCCAGATCCGAATTGGTATGTCGAATTTGATGTTCCTTTTGATGGCGTAAAATACCCTTCTTGCCTTGTCTCTCAGATAGTTCAGAGCTTTGTGGAAATTACCTGTGGTGCTGATGTTTAGGCTGAGGTATGTAATTTTTGTGTGCTCTAGTGCAACGGTTTCTAGATTAAATTTGTATTTGCGATCCTGGCAACTGGACCTTTTTTGGAACACCATTATTTTTTGTCTTACTGAGATTTACAGTGCATTCGGAAAGTATTCAGACCCCTTAACTTTTCCCACATTTTGTTACGTTACAGCCTTATCAATCTACACACAATACCCCATAATGACAAAGCAAAAGCTGTTTTTTGTAAATGTATAAATAAAATCAAAACTGAAATATTACATTTACATACGTATTCAGACCCTTTACTCAGTACTTTGTTGAAGCACCTTTGGCAGTGATTACAGCCTCGAGTCTTCTTTGGAATGATGCTACAAACTTGGCACATCTGTATTTCAGGAGTTTCTCCCATTCTTCTCTGCAGATCCTCTCAAGCTCTGTCAGGTTGGACGTGGAGCGTCGCTTCACAGCTATTTTCAGGTCTCAAGGACACTCAAGGACATTCAGGGACTTGTACCGAGGCCACTCCTGTGTTGTCTTGGCTTTGTGCTTAGGGTCATTGTACTGTTGGAAGGTGAACCTTCACCTTAGTCTGAGGTCCTGAGCACTCTGGAGCAGCTTTTCATCAAGGATCTCTCTGTACTTTGCTCCGTTCAACTTTCCCTCAATCCTGACTAGTCTCCCAGTCCCTGCCACTGAAAAACATCCCCACAGCATGAGGCTGCCACCACCATGCTTCACTGTAGAGATGGTGCCAGGTTTCCTCCAGACGTGACACTTGGCAATCAGGCCAAAGATTTCAATCTTGGTGTCATCAGACTAGAGAATCTTGTTTCTCATGGTCTGAGAGTCCTTTAAGGTGCCTTTTGGCAAACTCCAAACAGGCTGTCACTCTACCATAATTGTATTTTTAATTAAATTGTATTTAACCTTTATTTAAATAGGCAAGTCAGTTAAGAACAAATTCTTATTTTACAATGACGGCCTACCATACCCTCTCCTAACCTGGACTATGCTGGGTCAATTGTGCGCCGCCCTATGGGACTCCTGAAACAGCCCAGGATCGAACCAGGGTCTGTAGTGACACCTGTAGCACTGAGATGCAGTGCCTTAGACTGCTGCGCCACTCGGGAGCCCAAATAAAGGCCTGATTGGTGGACTGCTACATAGATGGTTGTCCTTCCGGAAGTTTCTCCCATCTCCACAGAGGAACTGGAGCTCTGTCAGAGTGGCCATCGGGTTCTTGGTCACCTCCCTGACCAAGGACCTTCTCCCCCGATTACTCAGGTGGTTCCAAACTTCTTCCATTTAACATTGATGGAAGCCACTGTGTTCTTGGGGACCTTCAATGCTGCACACATTGTTTTGTACCCTTACCCAGGTCTGTGCCTCAACACAATCCTGCCTCAGAGCTCTACGGACAATTCCTTTGACCTCATTTAATTTTTATTTGTTTTATTTAACTAGGCAAGTCAGTTAAGAGAAAATTCTTATTTACAATGATGGCCTCCCCCGACCGAACCCCAATCCAGACGACGCTGGGACAATTGTGCACTGCCCTATAGGACTCCCAACCACGTCCGGTTGTAATACAGCCTGGAATCGAACCAGGGTCTGTAGTGACGCCACTAGCACATGGATTTTATAATGTTGTATGTTTCCCCCCAACACCGCTTTCCATCAATTTGTATAGCAGACCCTCATGCCAAATTGAGTCAAAAACGGTTTTGAAATCAACAAAGCATGAGAAGACTGCCTTTTTTCTGGTTTGTTTGTTTTCAATTAGAAGGTGTGCAGTTACCTCTCTCTCTCTCTCTCTCTCTCTCTCTCTCTCTCTCTCTCTCTCTCTCTCTCTCTCTCTCTCTCTCTCTCTCTCTCTCTCTCTCTCTCTCTCTCTCTCTCTCTCTCTCTCTCTCTCTCTCTCTCTCTCTCTCTCTCTCTCTCTCTCTCTCTCTCTCTCTCTCTCTCTCTCTCTCTCTCTCAGATGTTCTTGGTCAGCCTTCCTTCTCTCCCTTTGTTTGTCAGTCAGCTCACCTACCTCTTCCCTCTTCCTTCTCCTCATCATTATATTACTATCTCTCTGACACTCACGGAGTCTACCTCTGTCTTCTTGGTGGTATTGAATTGTTCATTCTCTCTGTTCTTCTTTCTCCTCTCTCTTGAGTTTGAAATGTGTTCACTCTCTCTCTCTTCCTCTCCTCTCTCATCCCTCCTTTCTCTCCTCCCCCTCTCTCAGGTGTGTTGAGTCAGTTTACTCTGATCCTGTACGGTACGGGCTCCAGCTCCATTAACCCCTTGTCTCCTGACTTCCCCCGGCCGTCCAACAACAGCTGCAAGACCTTCGACGCCCAGCAGATCTGCATAGGTGAGACACACTGAGACAGCTAGCTAGCACGAAGATTCCTACTCTCTTTACACATTGAGACATCGCCCTCCATAGGTAACTGCTGGTACTGAGGATGGGACATGTTGAGTTCCTTGCTCATTGCTATGGACAGTATTCACTTACTTGACCTACTTATGAAGTTATCTAGCCTAGCTCAGGTCATAATATATTCAGAGTGTCTAGTTTGAGGGCTGCGCAAAACCATGAATACACATTTAATGCCAAACCAAACAAGTTTGAAAGTTAAATGTCTCGCTTATCGTGATGTTGTGATTCTTGTACACCAGCTATGAATATGCATCACCCTAAATATGTGAGAAAACAACATATGTGGTGTCACTAGAAAAGCAGAGAGGGTATGTAGTAGTGGCTGGCAGGCAGCAGTAGGGCTATGACATTGAGAAAGGTGTTGGGTTGGAGAGCAGCTGTGTTTTGGGAGGCTGAGAGGAGGCAGATGGGGTCAGAAGCCTCTTGGTGACACTCAGCATGTGGATGTGGGCTTCTCATGCATATGGCAGGATTGTTAAAAGGTTTCAGGCATGTTTTTGCCTTTTTGTGTGGGGTCTATGTACGAGCGTTTGTCCCCACTGACTGCTCAGAAAAGCAGCACCTCATCCCCCTTTGTATGTGTATCATCTCGCTTTTTCACTCTCTCATCTCTTCCTCTTTCTCTTTCCCTCTTCCCCTTTCTCCCCCTCTCCAGAGTGCAGCCCAGGCTTCTCCCTGTTCCTGCAGGGTTGTGTGAAGCTCTGCCCCCCCGGCTTCACCTCAGGCCCCCAGCTCCTCAACCTGTCCCTGGACAACTGGGTGGACTTGTCCTCTGTCCAGGCCTGCCTGCCCTGTCACCCTGCCTGCCTCACCTGCTCCGGCCCCGGGCCCAACGACTGCCTCTCCTGCCCCCCTCACAGTCACCTGGTCCTCACCGCCTGCCTGCACCAGAACCAAGTCCAGCGCAAGTCCCCAACGGGTCAAGTCCTCCCGGGAGAGGGGAGTGGACCAGGGGAGAGTCCAGTGGGGTCAGAGCAGGGGGGAGAGGGAGAGCCTCCAGGGCCTAACCTGGGCCTGTCCTCCCCTCTGATTACCCTGCTTGCAGTGCTCAGCTGTGCCTTCATCTTGGCAGCCTTCGCCGGGGTCTTCATCCTGCTGCAGCTGCGCTCTGGTGGCGCCCCCTGGGCCCGAAGGACCAAACTGCACTCTGTGGAGACAGGGGGAGGGGCCTCGGGAGGCATCCGTGTGGGCATTGGCTTTGGCCTGGGGCTGGGCTGGGAAAGGCAGGGCAGGGTGTCTTATAAGGGGATCCCCACTGTGTGGAGGGACGAGGACCAGGTAACACTGGGGGGCTCTGAATCGGACAGCGAGGAGCTAGACTGCCACAGTGAGAGGACAGCCTTTATCAGGACACAGAGCTCCCTCTAGCCCCCTCTCTGACCCCTACATCTGGGGGAAACTCTCTTCAGAGGGGTTGGTCTCTCCGGCCCCTCCCTCTGCTAGAGCTCATGGGTCTGTGGTTTGGGTCTGGCTCAGGCCTCGTCCCTTGCTGAGACTGATACACAGAGATGCTGATCCAGGGATGTGATGGCAGCCCAGCAAGTACCTCCAGGTCCACTGATTCACCCTCAAGCATTAATAAACAGAAAATGTTTTAATTCTATAAGTACCATATTTTATTGTATATTTTTTTCCTTTGCTTTTAAAGACTTTAATAAGATTATTCCCCTGGCCCAAGGGTCAAGGTAAAGCGAAACTACAGTTTCTGAATTGAGTTGGGGAGCCATAGTTTTCGCTAATGTTTCCCATTGACCTTATTTTTGTTACGGTATACACATGGCCCTGAGCCTCTGTCCTAATATGAGCAGGCATGGGAAGAGATGTCTGTATGTATCAGCATACGTGTGTGTGTATGTGTGACTGTGACTTTGTACACAAGAGCTAAATAGCCACCCAACACAGTTTCTGAGTGGATGAAGAACACAGCAGAGTTTATTTAATGTACAACAGAGAGAGAAAGAGAAAGTTTGGATTTGTAAATTAGATTCTCTCTGTGATAAACACCTTCTGATTAAACTTTTTCCTACTGCTTGTTCTTTGAGAGCTTCCTACTCTGCTCCATAATAATCCGTGGGCTGCTGCACTTCTTCAGCAGCTAATACAACCCCACTATACACTGAGTGAACAAAACATTAAGAACCCTTCCTAATATTGAGTTCTACAAGGTGTCGAAACTGTTCCACAGGGATGCTGGCCCACAGTTGTTTCAAGATGGCTGGATGGCTTTTGGGTGGTGGACCATTCTTGATACACACAGAAATTGTTAAGCATGAAAAACCCAGCAGTGTTGCAGTTCTTAGCACAAACTGGTGCGCCTGGCACATACTGCCACAGCCCGTTCAAAGGCACTTCAATATTTTGTCTTGCCCATTCACCCTCTGAATGGCACACATACACCATCCATGTCTCAATTGTCTCAAGGTTTTAAAAAAATCTTTATTTAACCTGTCTCCTCCCCTTCATCTACACTGATTGAAGGGGATTTAGTGGCATCAATAACGGATCATAGCTTTCACCTGGATTCACCTGGTCAGTCTATGTCATGGAAAAAACAAGTGTAGAAACATCAGAAATCCAGCACAGACTCTTTTGGAGTAGTCTTCAAGGTTTTGATAACTATTGAGCTTTAGTTTAGAAATATTGTCCACAGCAACTTAATAGCACTGAATACCAATATAGGCAGTTGAAAGGCAAAAGTCCTAGTAGTGTGGTTGTTTGTTGGACATAAGCAGAAAGCCCATGCATCAATCAGCAAACACACACCCCGTAGAACAAATGGGAGGAGGGATGGCAGGTTATATTAGTAAGACACCTGATTATATTGGAACACTGGTTTAGCTATATAGGGATTACCAACCCTGCGGTAATGTGTGTTCCCATCTTTCTAAAAAAGCACTTAACCCAAAGCTATTTGACCTTCTCAACATTTCTCTATTCTCTTGCTTTGGGCAAAAAAATGATATCATATTGTCTTCATTCTCCCTCTGGAGGCTGTATTGATTTTCAGGGTTTCTTTCACCACCAAGTCTTTATCAGTGGAAAGAAGAGAATAGCGTTCTCTTGTTATTACACACTTCACACACTTTGACAAGCAAATGTATTGGCCTGCTGGTATTTTTCACCTTGGCAGATATGCATTATTAAGTTATTGGTATTATGTTATACACTGCTCAAAAAATAAAGGGAACATTAAAATAACACATCCTAGATCTGAATGAATGAAATATTCTTATTAAATACTTTTTTCTTTACATAGTTGAATGTGCTGACAACAAAATCACACAAAAATTATCAATGGAAATCAAATTTATCAACCCATGGAGGTCTGGATTTGGAGTCACACTCAAAATTAAAGTGGAAAACCACACTACAGGCTGATCCAACTTTGATATAATGTCCTTAAAACAAGTCAAAATGAGGCTCAGCAGTGTGTGTGGCCTCCACATGCCTGTATGACCTCCCTACAACGCCTGGGCATGCTCCTGATGAGGTGGCGGATGGTCTCCTGAGGGATCTCCTCCCAGACCTGGACTAAAGCATCCGCCAACTCCTGGACAGTCTATGGTGCAACGTGGCATTGGTGGATAGAGCGAGACATGATGTCCCCGATGTGCTCAATTCGATTCAGGTCTGGGGAACGGGCGGGCCAGTCCATAGCATCAATGCCTTCCTCTTGCAGGAACTGCTGACACACTCCAGCCACATGAGGTCTAGCATTGTCTTGCATTAGGAGGAACCCAGGGCCAACCGCACCAGCATATGGTCTCACAAGGGGTCTGAGGATCTCATCTCGGTACCTAATGGCAGTCAGACTACCTCTGGTGAGCACATGGAGGGCTGTGCGGCCCCCCAAAGAAATGCCACACCACACCATGACTGACCCACCGCCAAACCGGTCATGCTGGAGGATGTTGCAGGCAGCAGAACGTTCTCCACGGCGTCTCCAGACTCTGTCACGTCTGTCACATGTGCTCAGTGTGAACCTGCTTTCATCTGTGAAGAGCACAGGGCGCCAGTGGCGAATTTGCCAATCTTGGTGTTCTCTGGCAAATGCCAAATGTCCTGCACGGTGTTGGGCTGTAAGCACAACCTCCACCTGTGGACGTCGGGCCCTCATACCACCCTCATGGAGTCTGTTTCTGACCGTTTGAGCAGACACATGCACATTTGTGGCCTGCTGGAGGTCATTTTGCAGGGCTCTGGCAGTGCTCCTCCTGCTCCTCCTTGCACAAAGGCGGGGGTAGCGGTCCTGCTGCTGGGTTGTTGCCCTCCTACGGCCTCCTCCACGTCTCCTGATGTACTGGCCTGTCTCCTGGTAGCGCCTCCATGCTCTGGACACTACGCTGACAGACACAGCAAACCTTCTTGCCACAGCTCGCATTGATGTTCCATCCTGGATGAGCTGCACTACCTGAGCCACTTGTGTGGGTTGTAGACTCCGTCTCATGCTACCACTAGAGTGAAAGCACCGCCAGCATTCAAAAGTGACCAAAACATCAGGAAGCATAGGAACTGAGAAGTGGTCTGTGGTTACCACCTGAAGAACCACTCCTTTATTGGGGGTGTCTTGCTAATTGCCTATAATTTCCACCTGTTGTCTATTCCATTTGCACAACAGCATGTGAAATTTATTGTCAATCAGTGTTGCTTCCTAAGTGGACATTTTGATTTCACAGAAGTGTGATTGACCTGGAGTTACATTGTGTTGTTTAAGTGTTCCCTTTATTTTTTTGAGCAGTGTATTTTTAAGAAAATACAGTACCAGTCAAAAGTTTGGACACAACTACTCATGCCAAGGTTTTTCTTTATTTTTACAATTTTCTACATTGTAGAATAATAGTGAAAACATCAAAACTATGGAATAACACATATGGAATCATGTAGTAAACAAAAAAGAGTTAAACCAATTTTAGATTCTTCAAAGTAGCCACCCTTTGCCTTGATGACAGCTTTGTACACTCTTGGCATTCTCTCAACCAGCTTCATGAGGTAGTTACCTATAATGCATTTGTGCCTTGTTAAAAGTTCATTTGTGGAATTTCTTTCCTTCTTCATACGTTTGAGCCAATCAGTTTTGTTGTGACATGGTAGCGGGTGGTTGTACAGTAGATAGCCCTATTTGGTAAAATACCAAGTCCATATTATGGCAAGAACAGCTCAAATAAGCAAAAAGAAACAACATTACTTTAAAGACATGGTCAGTGAATCTGGAAAATTTCAAGAACTTTGAAAGTTTCTTCAAATGCAGTCGCAAAATCATCAAGCGCTTTGATGAAACTGGCTCTCATGAGGACCGCCACAGGAAAGGAAGACCCAGAGTTACCTCTGTAGCAGAGGATAAGTTCATTAGAGTTACCAGACTCAGAAATGGGCAATTAACTGCACCTCAGAATGCACCTCACAGAGTTCAAGTAACAGACATATCCCAACATCCACTGTTCAGAGGAGACTGCGTAAATCAGGCCTTCATGGTCGAATTGTTGTAAAGAAACCACAACTAAAGGACACCAATAAGAAGAAAAGACTTGCTTGTGCCAAGAAACACGAGCACATGTACATTAGACCGGTGGAAATCTGTCCTTTGGTCTGATACGCCATCCCATCTGGTATTCGCTTAGTGGGACGATCATTTGTTTTTCAACAACAGGACAATGACCCAAAATACACCTCCAGGCTGTGTAAGGGCTGCATCAGATGACCTGGCCTCCACAATCACCCGAACTCAACCCAATTGAGATGGTTTGGGATGAGTTGGACCGCAGAATGAAGGAAAAGCAGCCAACAAGTGCTCAGCATATGTGGGAACTCCTTCAAGACTGTTGGAAAAGCATGACTACCTCATGAAGCTGGTTGAGAGAATACAAAACTGTCATCAAGGCAAAGTTTGGCTACTTTGAAGAAGCTAAAATGTATTTTGATTTGTTTAACACTTTTTCGGTAACTACATGATTCCATACGTGTTATTTCATTGTTTTGATGTCTTCACTATTATTCTACAATGTAGAAAATATTTAAAAATAAAGAAAAACTCTTGAATGAGTAGGTGTGTCCAAACTTTTGATTGGTAATGTTCAGTTGAAGTCGGAAGTTTACGTACACCTTAGCCAAATACATTTAAACTCAGTTTTCAAAGTAAAACTTGCATGTCTTAGACCAGTTAGGATCACCACTTTATTTTAAGAATGTGAAATGTCAGAATAATAGTAGAGAAAATTATTTCAGCTTTTATTTTACATTTCCAGTGGGTCAGAAGTTTACATACACTCAAGTAGTATTTGGTAGCATTGCCTTTAAATTGTTTAACTTGGGTCAAATGTTTCGGCTAGCCTTCCATGAGCTTCCCACAATAAATTGGGTGAATTTTGGCCATTCCTCCTTACTGAGCTGGTGTAACTGAATCAGGTTTGTAGGCCTCCTTGCTCGCACACACTTTTTCAGTTCTGCCCACAAATTTTCTATAGGATTGAGGTCAGGGCTTTGTGATGGCCACTTCAATGCCTTGATTTTGTTGTCCTTAAGCCATTTTGCCACAACTTTGGAAGTATGCTTGGGGTCATTGTTCATTCGGAAGACACACTTGCGACCAAGCTTTAACTTCATGACTGATGTCTTGAGATGTTGCTTCAATATATCCACGTAATTTTCCTCCCTCATGACGCCATCTATTTTGTGAAGTGCACCAGTCCCTCCTGCAGCAATGCACCACCACAACATGATGCTGCCACCCCCGTGATTCACAGTTGGGATGGTGTTTCTTCGGCTTGCAAGCCTCCCCATTTTCATCCAAACATAACAATGGTCATTATGGCCAAACAGTTCTATTTTTGTTTCATCAGACCAGAGGACATTTCTCCAAAAAGTTGGCTCTTTGTCCCTATGTGCAGTTGCAAACCGTAGTCTGTCTTTTTAATGGCGGTTTTGGATCAATGGCTTCTTCCTTGCTGAGTCGATATAGGACTTGTTTTACTGTGGATACAGATACTTTTGTACCTGTTTCCTCCAGCATCTTCACAGGGTTCTTTGCTGTTGTTCTGGGATTGATTTGCATGTTTCGCACCAAAATACATTCATCTCTAGGAGACAGAACGCGTCTCCTTCCTGAGCGCTATGACGGCTGCGTGGTCCCATGGTGTTCATACTTGCGTACTATTGTTTGTACAAATGAATGTGGTACCTTCAGGCATTTGGAAATTGCTCCCAAGGATGAACCAGACTTGTGGAGGACTACAATTTGTTTTCTGAGGTCTTGGCTGATTTCTTGATTTTTCCCATGATGTCAAGCAAAGAGGCACTGAGTTTGAAGGTAGGCCTTGAAATACATCCACAGGTACACCTCCAATTGACACAAATTATGTCAATTGGCCAATCAGAATCTTCTAAAGCAATGACATCATTTTCTGGAATTGTCCAAGCTGTTTAAAGGCACAGTCAACTTAATGTATGTTAACTTCTGACCCACTGGAATTGTGATACAGTGAATTATAAGTGAAATAATCTGTCGGTAAACAATTGTTGGAAAAATTACTTGTGACATGCACAAAGTAGATGTGCTAACCGACTTGCCAAAACTATAGTTTGTTAGCAAGAAATTTGTGGAGTGGTTGAAAAACTAGTTTTAATGACTCCAACCTAAGTGTATGTAAACTTCCAACTTCAACTGTATATTCTGAACTCGTCGATTCAGTCAAGCCGATACAATCAAGGTTACAGCATATTTTAAATAGATTATATTGGATTGTATTTTATATCCTTTTTAAAATTTTATATCCTTTTTTATTTGACTGATGGTTGATGTCAATATTGTGGGGATAAATGTCATGCTGAAATAAAATGACTTTGGGAGGTCATGTGAAATGAGATCTGTTGTGTTGACCCATTCTGTGCTCTGTATCACCCTTGGGGAGCCTTGCGTAGGCCTGCTTTCACAGCAGTCAGCCAAAACGTACAGACACACTCACACAACACACTCACCGAGCTAATGCCTTGTCAGAGGCTACCAGCGGTACACAAGCCCACTTCCTGATCTCTAGGGCTTGGTTTGGTTGTGCTGCCAAGTTAACTCTCCTCTACCTTTTTCTCCTCCACACTACTCAGCTACAGGAAGAGCATTGCCCGATCCCCCAGAGATATAATAACTTCCTCTAGCCCTAGATACTGCTGAAATACTAGTACATTAATATTTAACCTAGATTAATTTGAATGGGAAAAGTTGTGCATGTCCGTCAGTAGTATTTGCAGAGATCATTAAGAGGAGTTTTCCTCCAGCCTCCTGAAGAGTAGAGAGGGGAGCAGGTCTAAGATAATAGTGCATCCTGAATGTGCCCCATAATTAGATCCGCAGGGAGAAATTGTAGCTAATTTAGGAAACCCGTAACCTGTGCATGCCTTGCATGGCAAGTACGTGTGTGTGAGTGAATGAGTGTTGTGTTGAATCTGCAGAGGAGATGGAGAGTGACTTGCCATGTACTTTCACTCACCCATGTAAGTGCGTGAGCGTGTGCTGTAGGGGTTTTTCAGTGGTCATTCAGTCTGCCCTCTGTGTCCTTGCTGCAGTGGGATGTCTACTGTAGTAATTGTATTGTTTTTATTGAGGATGCCCATTAGCTGCTGACAAGGCCGCAACATTAAGTCCACTATTATGTAGAAAATATTTTTTTAAATACAGAAAAACCCTTTAATGAGTAGGTGAATTGCAATTAATTGCAAAGTCCCTCTTTGCCAGGCGAATGAACTGAATCCCCAAAAAACATTTCCACTGCATTTCAGCCCTGCCACAAAAAGACCAGCTCCCATCATGTAAGTGATTCTCTCGTTGAGACAGGTGTGAGTGTTGACGAGGACAAGGCTGGAGATCACTCTGTCATGCTGGTTGTGTTCGAATAACAGACTGGAAGCTTCAAAAGGAGGGTGGTGCTTGAAATCATTGTTCTTCCTCTGTCAACCATGGTTACCTGCAAGGAAACGCGTTCCGTCATCATTGCTTTGCACAAAAACGGCTTCACAGGCAAGGATATTGCTGCCAGTAAGATTGCACCTAAATCAACCATTTATCGGATCATCAAGAACTTCAAGGAGAGCGTTCAATTGTTGTGAAGAAGGCTTCAGGGCGCCCAAGAAAGTCCAGCAAGCGCCAGAACCGCCTCCTAAAGTTGATTCAGCTGCGGGATCGGGGCACCACCAATACAGGTGTGAGTGCATCTGCACGGACAGTGAGGTGAAGACTTTTGGAGGATGGCCTGGTATCAAGTGGCCTGGTGTCAAGAAGGGCAGCAAAGAAGCCACTTCTCTCCAGGAAAATCATCAGGGACAGACTGATATTCTGCAAAAGGTACAGGGATTGGACTGCTGAGGACTGGGGTAAAGTCATTTTCTCTGATGAATCCCCTCTCCGATTGTTTGGGGCATCCAGAAAAAAAGCTTGTCCGGAGAAGACAAGGTGAGCGCTACCATCAGTCCTGTGTCATGCCAACAGTAAAGCATCCTGAGACCATTCATGTGTGGGTTTGCTTCTCAGCCAAGGGAGTGGGCTCACTCACAACTTTGCCTAAGAACACAGCCATGAATAAATAATGGTACCAACACATCCTCCGAGAGCAACTTCTCACAACCATCCAGGAACAGTTTGGTGACGAACAATGCTTTTTCCAGCATGATGGAGCACCTTGCCATAAGGCAGAAGTGATAACTAAGTGGCTCGGGGAACAAAACATCGATAACTAAGTGGCTCGGGGAACAAAACATCGATATTTTGGGTCCAAGGCCAGGAATCTCCCCAGACCTTAATCCCATTGAGAACTTATGGTCAATCCTCAAGAGGCGGGTGGACAAACAAAACCCCACAAATTCTGACAAACTCCAAGCATTGATTATGCAAGAATGGGCTGCCATCAGTCAGGATGTCGCCCAGAAGTTAATTGACAGCATGCCAGGGTGGCTTGCAGAGGTCTTGAAAATGAAGGGTCAACACTGCAAATATTGACTCTGCATCAACTTCATGTAATTGTCAATAAAAGCCTTTGACACTTATGAAATGCTTGTAATTATACTTCAGTATTCCATAGTAACATCTGACAAAAAAATATATATAGACACTGAAGCAGCAAACTTTGTGGAAATTAATATTTGTGTCATTCTCAAAACTTTTGGCCAGGACTGTACAATTTAAAATATTACTTTTCACATCACATTGTGTGTTCCCTCAGGCAACTACTCTACTACCACATTATCTACAATACAAAATCCATGTGTGTCGAGTGTGTAGAGTGCGTGTCTTATCATGTACATGTGTGTCTGTGGGTGTGTGTGTTTATCGTCACAGTCCCCGCTGTTCTATAAGGTGTATTTTTATCTGTTTTTTAAATCCGATTCTACTGCTTGCATCAATTACCTGATACAGAATAGAGTTCCATGTACCCATGGCTCTATGTATTAATGTGCACATCCCATAGTCGGTTCTTGACTTGGGGATTGTGAAGAGGCCTTTGGTTGCGTGTCTTGTGGAGTATGCATGGGTGTCCGAACTGCGTGCTAATAGATTAAAACAGAGACCTCGGTGCATTCAGCATGTCAACACTTGTTACAAAAACAAGTAGTGATGAAGTCAATCTCTCCTCCACTTTGAGCCATGAGAGATTTATGTGCATATTATTCATGTTGGCTCTCCATGTACATTTAAGGGCCAGCTGTGCTGCCCTGTTCTGAGACAATTATAATTTTCCGAGGTCCCTCTTTGTGGCACCTGGCTACACGACTGAACAGTAGTCCAGGTGCGATAAAACTATGGCCTGTAGGAGCTGCCTTTTTCATAGTGATGTTAAGGCAGAGTAACGCGTTATTATGGACAGACTTCTCCCATCTTAGCTACTGTTGTATCACCTCAACTTGCTCAATTTCCACATGATGTATTACCAGATTTAGTTGAGGTTTAGGGTTTAGTGAATGATTTGTCCCAAATACAATGCTATAAACATTTTAAATATTTAGGACTAACTTATTCTTTGCCAACCATTCTGAAACTATCTGAAGCTCGTTGTTAAGTGTTGCAGTGTATTCACTCGCCGTAGTAGCTGAATTGTATAGTGTTGAGTGGCTTTACTTATCATTAGTAAAGATTTGTTTAAAGTAAGGGACATAGACAGCTACCCTGGGGAATTCCTGATTCTATCTGGGTTATGTTGGAGGCTTCCATTAAAGAACACCCTCCATGTTCTGTTAGACAGGTAACTCTTTATCCACAATAAAGCCATAACACATACGTTTTTCCATCCCCAGACCATGATCGATAATGTCAAAAGCCGCACTGAAGTCTAACAAAATAGCTCCCACAATCTTTTTATCATAAATTTCTCTCAGCCAATCATCAGTAATTTGTGTAAGTGTCCTGCTTGTTGAATGTCCTTCCCTATAAGCGTGCTGAAAGTCTGTTGTCAATTTGGTTACAGTAAAATAGAAATGTATCTGGTCACATAACTAAGGGTTATGTTACGAGAATTATGTTCTCAATGTTCATAACCCAATTCAATTAAACTACTCAGTCTGTAACCCAGGATTTGTAAGATACTGGTCGAATGAAACAGACGAAGGCCCAGCTAAAATAGTCAAAAAGGTTTATTCACGAGAGCGCTGGTTAGTTGTACAAAACCATTCATTTTATACTGGCTTCTTACACACACACTTTCACACACAAACATTAGGTATCCTACGCACACACTGTCCTACTACCCAGCCAACAAAGATTAGGGGAGGCCGTGAGAATCATCCCCGTTCTCCCTCAAGATAGGGAGACCGTGGGAAGTACTTCCCCAATCTCTCAGAGGCCCTAGCCAGGTCGGCACCGAATTCTGCTAAAACACTCTGTTTTTAAGATACTATAAAGGCATATTGTACAGTTATATTGTTTTACCCTAATTCTGACTAAAACTACTCACATCATGACTAACACTACACACATGAATTATAATTGTATGATTCTGATCAATTTCACTGTCCTTTATATGGTTTCAGGGTGGAATATTCTAATCATTAATTTAAACATAAATTCCATCAACAGATTGGTAACGGGCTGATTTGTCGGCTATTTGAGGCAGTAGTGGAGGGTTTCTGCCTGGTTTTGATCTCCTGGAGGGCCAGGCTGGCTAGATGGATTCTGGCTTTTATGCAGGTCCTTGTAGAACAGTCATGGTCTGTGGAATACAGTCCACTATTCTTCCAGTTAGTTTATCAGTTGGCTTTTTAAGTTCTTGGTTTATTTTGAGTAGTTTTGTAACATGCCAGTCTCTGGTAGGAAATGGGATAAGAAATACTGCTGCAGCAGGAGACAGGGATGTTGTTGGCAAAAACTTGGTAAAATCATGATAAAACACTACCAGTTTAGTTCAAATACAAGCTACAAGATATAGAAGGAATAGTATCTTGTCTACAGGATAAGGAATAGTATGTCAAATGGTCAGTTAAAACATCAGAAATTCAGCATTGAATTAGGAATTACAATACTAATTTAATAGGATCTCTATGGTTTGTTGCCCCAGGGTTCTTCCAGAATCATCACTCTGCTCTCAGCTCTACCTCCCTGGATCCATTATCACACAGCTGGCTCTCTTCTCCTCTCCATCTCCGTGATGTAGAGAGCACACTTAGGCAGGGTTGGATAGGTTACTATCTAAATGTAATAAGTTAGTTACATGTCCAAAATTGTAATTCAGTAATGTAACTTTGGGATTAGCCAAACTCAGTAACGCAATCCAATTACTTTCCCCATAAGAGGCAGTGTCGTGTCCCCCCCCCCCCCCCAAAGTCTCTAATTCTCTCTCTCCCTCCTCTCCCAGAGGAACTGAGCCCTAGGACCATGCTTCTGGACTACCTGGCCTGATGACTCCTGGCTGCCCACAGCCCACCTGGTTGTGCTGTTGTTCCAGTTTCAACTTTTCCGCTTGCTATGGAACCCTGACATGTTCACCGGACGTGCTACCTTGTCCCGGACCTGCTGTTTTCGACTCTCTCTCAACCTCTGAATGCTCGGGTATGAAAAGCCAACTGACATTTACTCCTGAGGTACCTGTTGTACCCTACAACCACTGTGATTATTATTTGACCCTGCTGGTCATCTATGGACATTTGAACATCTTAAAAAACAATCTTGCCATAATGTCCACGTACTCTTATAATCTCCACCCGGCACAGCCAGAAGAGGACTGGCCACCCCTCAGAGCCTGGTTCCTCTCTAGGTTTCTTCCTAGGCTCTTGCCTTTCTATGGAGTTCTTCCTAACCACCGTGCTTCTACATCTGCATTGCTTGCTGTTTTATGCTGTGTTTCTGTATAAGCACTTAGTGACATCTGCTGATGTTAAAAGGGCTTTATAAATACATTTGATTTGAAGAAGACAAAAAGGATCCATCAAAGAAATATGTTTTGTCATCAAAGTGGTCTCTGACTTGTGGTCAGACTCACTCAGTTCGAACAAACATGCTCCTTTTTTCAATGCTGAATTGAATGTCATTGAGAAAACAGAAAGGTGTCAATGTCATCCAAGAAGTAATCATTTACACTAAACAAAAATATAAACGCAACATGCAACAATTTCAAAGATTCTACAGAGTTACAATTCATATAAGGACATCAGTCAATTTAAATAAATTCATTAGGCCCTAATCTAGCAATTTCACATGACTGGGAATACAGATATGCATCTGTTGGTCAAAGATACCTAAAAATTTAAAAAAGTAGGGGCGTGGATCAGAAAACCAGTGAGTATCTGGTGTAACCACTATTTGCCTCATGTAGTGCGACATCTCCTTCGCATAGAGTTGAACAGGCTGTTTATTGTGGCCTGAGGAATGTTGTCCCGCTCCTCTTCAATGGCTGTGCGAAGTTGCAGGACATTGGCGGGAACTGGAACACGCTGTCGTACATGTCAATTCAGAGCATGCTCATAGGGTGACATGTCTGGTGAGTATGCAGGCCATGGAATAACTGGGACATTTTCAGCTTCCAGGAATTGTCTACAGATCCTTGCCACATGGGGCCGTGCATTATCATGCTGAAACATGAGGTGAATGGCACAACAATGGGCCTCAGGATCTCATCACGGTATCCCTGTGAATTCAAATTGCCATCGATAAAATGCAAGTGTGTTAATTGTCCGTAGCTTATGCTATCTCCCATCTGCCTGGTACAGTTGAAACCGGGATTCATCCATGAAAAGCACACTTCTCCAGCGTGCCAGTGGCCATCGAAGGTGAGCATTTGCCCACTGAAGTCGGTTACAACGACAAACTGCAGTCAGGTCAAGACCCTGGTGAGGACAACGAGCAGGCAGATGAGCTTCCCTGAGAGTTTCTGACAGTTTGTGCAGAAAATCTTCAATTGTACAAACCCAATTTCATTAGCAGTCCAGGTGACTGGTCTCAGACGATGCGGCAGGTGAAGAAGCCGGATGTGGAGGTCCTGGGCTGTCTTGGTTACACATGGTCTGTGGTTGTGAGGCGGCTTATAGTAGAGAAATTAACATTCAATTGTCTTGCAACAGCTCGGGTGGACATTCCTGCAGTTATCTTGCCAATTGCATGCTCCTTCAAAACTTGAGACATCTGTAGCATTGTGTTGTGTGACAAAACTGCACATTTTAGTGGCCTTTTTCCCCCAGCACAAGGTTATAATGCGGTTTAATCTGCTTCCAAATATGCCACAGCTAATGGATTATCTTGACAAAGTAAAAATGCTCACTAACAGGGATGTAAACAAATGTGTTCACAACATTTTTAAGAAATCAGCTTTTTGTGCATATAGAAAATGTATTTTATTTCAGCTCATGAAACAGGTTGCATTTATATTTTTGTTCAGTGTAGTTTTTCCAAAAGTGTCTAATCTGATTACAATATTTTTTATGATAAACTGATCATGTATTCCCCAACCCTGCCCTTTAGGGATCCATCTCAATTTCGCTTAACTTTGTCCTTGGTCTAGTTCTGGTTTGAGTCCCCTTTTTTGTTGTAGTTTTCCTCCACATGCAGTCTCCTGCTTGACTGACAGAATAATTTAGTATTTTGTCACCTGTAAATACCCTCCTCTTTGAGAGATAAAGGGGAGAAATCTCTCTGCCAGTCGTTTCTGCCTCCCGAAAGAGTGATCTCAAAAGCACTTGAGCCAGTGCACCCCATAGCTGCTGGGGTCCTTTGGCCTGGCTGGCTGGCCACAGAGATTGTCTGTCCTCACCCTCCGTTGTGGATGACCAATTCAACTGGCTGATACCCGGGGCACATCTGGGTCCTCATTTACAAAACGCATTCAGTTGTGTAAATCACAAAAACTTTACATTTAAATAAATTGAGCATTTTCATGTCAAGTTCAATGTATTGAAATATAAAATCGCAGCTTGGTGAGTATTTAAAACCTCTGTAGGATTGAGACAAACAGCATGGCTCACCACTGATG
This sequence comes from Oncorhynchus kisutch, assembly GCF_002021735.2. Taxonomy (NCBI): domain Eukaryota; kingdom Metazoa; phylum Chordata; class Actinopteri; order Salmoniformes; family Salmonidae; genus Oncorhynchus; species Oncorhynchus kisutch. The sequence goes on from NC_034195.2 coordinate 35,708,754, forward strand.
CTTGTGCTTGTCCCACAAACTAACTTAGTGCTGCCCCCTTCAACAAGTTTGACAAACTAGAGATCAGTAGCTAAAAAAAACAGTTAATTAAAAGGTGTTAACATAAAGGGTTAGTGATAAGAGACAAATATACACCAAGTATCATATTTGATCTTTATTCTGACTCCACCGCGTCTGCATTTTTCTATGCATCTTTTTTTTAAACACACATCCAGGAAGAAACAAATAAAAGAGAACAAAGACATTTGTCCTTCATAAACTCCATCTTAAAAAAAGTCCTACAACAAATATCACATACAAAAGACACGTCTACAGAGGAACTCAGACACAGAGACAGTAGGTGAGCAGGAAGAAAGGGACAATAGGGGGGAGTGCCATATTAGGAACAGGGGTAGTGTTATGACATATAGCTAGAGGGAAAATGCAATCCGAAAAGACAGTGTGGAAGTGCTGATGATGAAAAGTGATGCAGGCTACATTGGTAGTCTGGTGGTCCAGTCTGTTGGTACGTACAACCAACTCCTCTCGGTTTCTTTGTTCTCATACCAAAAGATAGTATGACATCAATAGAGGAGTTGGCTACAGCACATCCGCTGTATGGGGCCAGGCTAGTGCCTGAGCATTGTAGAGTGAAATGTTGGACTGTAGGTACGTGTGTTCTGAGTGAGGAGTGTTAAACAGAACACAGCAGGGTGAAAAAATATTTGGATAGTAGGATGGTCTAAGAGATGGTAGAGGAGAAACATACAGTGAGAAATGGCAAAGAACTGATAAACAGGGCATCTGCCATTACTGATGTATGCTACTGATGTTTAGCCTTCCACACCAACACCAAAGGCAGAAATGAATCATAGACAGGTACCTTAACCCCACCAAGATCAAGGCTATAGAGATGTTTTATGATGAAAGCTGATTAAAAAAAATACCATGTTTGCGCCAGTAAACTCGCTGTCAAAGTCAGACCTGAAGAATCCGTTTGTTCGTTCAACGGACCATTTCTCCACATCATCATGAAGGGAAGGTTGAACCACGATCCTGCCTTTAAAAACAGGGTCTCCATGCCTGGCTTTGAAAGCCAGATCCTCCAACCCCACTACACAGACTCAGTAATGATGATGATTAGCAGTACAGTGCTATGAACAGACTGCAGAGATAGAGAGAGCAAACATTCACACTGGTAGTACACAACTGCATTCAGTCGGTCAATGCAATCAATACAAGTTCAGTGATGAGCTCGTAATGGAGTTAACAGTTCTCTAGTCTGCAGCAGGTGGATAGGCTCTATAGTAGATGAAAAAAACTGTCCAAACTAACACCGCATTGATGTGCTAGTCGGAACTAGGAAAATTGATAATTGGTTGAAAGCGGCACATGTATAACTACAACCAGAGTTTCCTAGCTTTGACTAGCACGTGAACGTGGCAAAAATAAAGCATTTACAAATTGCACTCGGTCGCCATGTCATTCCAAGGTCCTTATACATGTAATATTTACATTCATTAGTTAGTCTAGGAAGGGATTTTTTTTTTAAGAAAACAAATATAGTTCATTTAAAAACTGAAAGAAAATTGTTTCCACTAACTTGACATTGCAATGCAAAGGCAGAAGACCACCAGTATCTGTTCTGTGATAAAGACATCACCTTTATTATCACAAGCACAAAAACTGAATCACCAAAGGTTTCTGTTTCTCTGAGAAAGATTGGAGACAGCCACTGTGTGTCTGACAGCCATCTGCCCCCTGCAGTTATAGTCTAGTCATGGTGGACACCTGCTCTTCCAAGCTGACTTTACAGTTCAGGGTGTGTGTGGTGTAGTGTAGTGTGGTGCAGAGAGGTGTAGTGTAGAGTGGTGTAGTGTACTGTGTTGTAGACACAGGTTGGACCAGGAAGCCCCAGCTTGGCCACCCCTCTGTTCACTGGGAGGCAATCTTCCTATAGACTAGAACTGAACAGACAAAACCAGGTGGGACCAGGCCTGGCCTGGGTGTGTCTGGTCTGATGTGTTTATCTGAGCCTGGCTAGCCCAGTTTGAGCCTGAAGGCTGAGATCTCCATGGGCTCCAGGCTGATGGAGGAGTCATTGGCCAGAGGGGGGCTGGAGTACATCAGGGACAGAGACACAGGCTGCAGCAGCTGGAGGTCCAGGTTACGGAACAGAGAAGACACACCCAGCTGGGTGTGTTTGTCCAGTCACTCATGTCTAACACAGAGAAGAATCTTTCCAGAATGACTCCCACTGCAGTGCTGTATGCGTCTGTGCAACACACTGTACTATCGCCCCAGTTGTATCTGGTGATCCATGTGTGTGTGTTGTTGAGGACCACTGACCTGTCCCTCGGAAGTGGTACAGTTGAATCCAGGGTTGGGGTCTCCAGGTCACAGTCCAGACCCTTCCGATGCAGGATGAGGGCCGTGTAGGCAGACGGGGAGTGGGTGTCCTGCTACAAGTCACACAAACATATTAGCATCAATGGTTAGTACACAGAACCCTACATGTATTATATCTTCCAGTATATTGACGTTCCACAAACAGGACAATTACTTCTTCACTTCTAGTTACCTGGTGCTGGACGCTGCGCAGGTTGAGCATGTGGAAGTCACAGGGCAGGGCCCCTGTAAGGGGGGCAAAGGTGTGCAAGGGAGGGATGCCAAGCTTCTTGGGCAGCACGGGCAGCGCCAGCACCTCGTGGTTGAGGATGGCCGAGGTCATGTGACCAGGTAGGGAGGGGAAGCTGGTTGGTCTGCTGTCCACCACCTGGGAGGCAGGAAGACAGGTTTCAACACAGGTCAAATCTGATAACTAACACCATCCCACCCTGATTAGCTTCAACAGTCAACACAGCAGGGAAACTGCAGAGCTGAAAACAATTATTTGCATTTTAAGCGCATATCCAATTCCAGGATTTCTTGCAATGCTGCTACGCTAGGCTTTATAGCTATAGGGTACAGGGCAGCTAAACTAGAAGGTAAGAACAGCTATAACAGATTATATAGACAGACGGCCACGGCTGGGTATCTAGTGACCTCGCTGTTGCCATGGCAAATTTACCTCTTGAGCTCCGCCTCTCAGGGCAAAGGAGACGAGAGAGTGAAACATGGAGAGTTTGGCAAAGAAGCCATCATGCTGAGTGCAATGGAGAAGGAGACCGAGAGAGATGACAAAAATAAATGGAGGGGAGTGACAAATAAAGAACGGAGACATGGGTTAAAGAGCGCAGCATGAGAGATTAAGACATTTGAGACACACTGAGAAGTAGTCCCGGCTCACCCACTGTTTCCCCCCAGACTAGATTGTGTTTATTTGCTTGAATATGACACCTAAACTAACTCCCATCTGAGGATTTTAGACTGACTGACCTTGTTGCCAGTGGACCTCCTCTCCAGTAGGAGGCGGAAGCGGTTGGCCGTCTTCTTGTTGTCCTTCAGGCCCTGGCCCAGGCCACGGTTATCATCCTGCATCAGCTGCCGGTCCAGAATCATCTCCAACTGGCCTGAGGGAGGGAAAAGCAGAGACATGCATATATAGCTCCATCATAGAGATCGATAGGGGAGTCTAGATACTGGATAGAACCAGTTTTAGCATGGATTATTGTCATTGAGGACTTCCACCATGTTAAAGTAGTCAACAAGGTGGGGATTCCTATGGGTTGGGAGCGACCAGCCAATAAAATCAGAGCATTTCAAATTGAGTTGCCTATAGTTTGCAAATGGCTTTAAGCTATATCACCACCATCTAGTGGCCACAATAAACGAATTACAATATTTGGTTCAGGACACCAGCACTTTCCCCCCCCCAACACAAACACAGAAGAGAATGTACTACTTTAAAATGGAGATCGTCTCAATGGCACTGCCAAAAATGGTGGATAAATGAAGATAGTTCACTCAGGCCGTTTACCATTGGAAAAAAATGTTGGGTCTCCTTAACTGGGTGTCTCCCATAGACACCAATGCAATACCAGTTGGGTTTGGTCTACTTAGTTAATTGACTTTCCTTGAACCAGATACCATAATGGCACAGATACAAAGATGAGTCCTCCATTATCTCTCTGAGCTCCATAGAAATAAACATAGATAACATTGCAAAGGCAAACAGCAGAGAAGTCACCACATTTCAGTAAATGAAAAAAGGAAAAACTTCTACCAGTCCCTCTTAATGAAAACTTATTTAGAGATATAAGAGATAGAAAACTAACGTATGAGTTGTCCCTCCCTACCGCCCTCTAGGCTGGTGACGCCCAGGGCCTGGGCAGAGTGCAGGGTGAGGCGGAGATGGTTGTCCTGGATGTAGGCCTGGCTGGGCATGGGGTAGAAGTTGGCTTGGAGGGGGAGCTTCAGGAAGTGGCGCCGGGGCTGCATCTGTGGAAACATTACAGTATTAAGGTACATGTTGAAGCCAAAGGTCAGACACTCAAGTGTAAAGTGTGCGTTGTGGTCTGATCTGGAATCCGTTGAGGTCTGTGTAGAAGGTGTCGTCATTCTGGATGTCCGTGTCCAGGCGCATGGCTAGCTCTTTGTTAGACTGTTCTCTGATGTCCACCATGGTGGTGACATCCAGGGACAGACCGTCCACACCTGGCACATTGTGTTGGCGAATGGTCTGTTGGAAGTGCTGGTACATAGCCACTACCTCAGAGAAGAGAGGGCCCTCAACCACACGCACCACCGGAGGCTCCTTCTGACTGTAGGGCTGAGACGGAGAGACAGAGACAGTGTGTTTCTGTAATGGATTGAGGCAGGTTAGACTGATCATAAAACATTATACAGTTAAAAAATATGTTTTATTGTCACATACACCGGATAGGTACAGTAAAATGTGTTGATGTACAGGGTCAGCCATAATAGTATGATGCCTCTGGAGCAAATTAGGGTTAAGTGCCTTGCTCAATAGCACAGACTGCTCCAACTGCTCTTAAATGCAAGTAAAACTAAATGCATGCTCTTCAACCATCTCTTCACTCATGACATCACTTCGGCAATGTCATTTACAAAATAGCCTCCAACACTCTACTCAGCTAATTGGATGCAGTCTATCACAGTGCCATCCGTTTTGTCACCAAAGCCCCATATACTACCCACCACTGCGACCTGTATGCTCTCGTTGGCTGGCCCTCGCTTCATACTCATCGTCAAACCCACTGGTTCCAGGTCATCTACAAGTCTCTGGTAGGTAAAGCCCCACCTTATCTCAGCTCACTGGTCACCATAGCAGCACCCACCTGTAGCACGCGCTCCAGCAGGTATATCTCACTGGTCACCCCCAAAGCCAATTCCTCCTTTGGCCGCCTTTCATTCCAGTTCTCTGCTGTCAATGACTGGAACGAAATGCAAAAATCTCTGAAGCTAGAGACTCTTACCTCCCTCACTAGCTTTAAGCACCAGCTGTCAGAGCAGCTCACAGATCATTGCACATAGCTCATCTGTAAATAGCCCATCTAATCTACCTCATCCCCATACTGTATTTATTTATCTTGCTCCTTTGCACCCCAGTATCTCAACTTGCACATTCATCTTCTGCACATCCTACCATTCCAGTGTTTAATTGCTACATTGTAATTAATTTGCCACCATAGACTATTTATTGCCTTACCTCTCTTATCCTACCTCATGTGCACATGCTGTATATAGATGTTTCTACTGTATTATTGATTAAATGCTTGTTTATTCCATGTGTAACTCTGTGTTGTTGTATGTGTCGAACTGCTTTGCTTTATCTTGGCCAGGTCGCAGTTGCAAATGAGCTCCCTGACGCTCTAGGACAGATGGGGGGGGGGGGGGGGGGGTTGGCAGCTAGCTCACCTTAGCCTTCCCATCAGGCAGGAAGAGGTAAGCCCCACTCTTGTCCTTGGACCGAGTGCCGTACGTCACAAACTGGATCTGAACCTTGACCTCCTGGGGGTCTTCTTTACGATGGATACTCTGATGGACCAAGCGAGAGAGACAGAGAGAGAGAATTATACATTACACTTCAACCAAATTAGTCTGTGCTGCCTATTTGGAATTCAGCAAATGATCAACGGCCTTGGGTTAATTTTATAATTTTAGTCTCAGCGTTTAGGCTGACTTCCATATCAGTCAATCTGTTAGAGACAAAGAATAGTCAGTGGCTGCATCCGCAATGGCAGCCTAGGGCTCTGGCAAAAAAAATAGTGCACCATATAGGAAACGGGGTGCCATTTCGGCCACAAGCCTCTTCCCCTCCACATACATCCAGCAGGCCAGTGGTTCCAGAGAAGCCCAGTGTAAGGGACTGGGTGGAGATGTAGAAGAGCTGTGGGTCTGCTGTCTGGGAGCGCAATGGGAAGGGGTCCACGGCGTGGGCAGTCTGCCCCTGACCAGACAGCCTCAGCAGGGTCTCAGAGCACAGCGTCATGGGGGTGTCAGCAGAGTCATACAGGTGGAACACAGCCAGGCCCAGGGCAGGCAGACGCACCATGAAGGAGGCCTGCAGACAGGAGAGAACACACACACACGGCAGACACTCATGGTACACATAATATATCAACGCATCTGTCAACTGAAGTACCACACAATGTACATTAAATAGTCACTGAGAGCGCCACAAATTAAACCAGCAACCATACACACACACCTGGAAGCCCTCTGCGCTCATCTGGCTAGCAGAGCTCCACTGGGCACTGAGCTGTACAGGGAGGGTCTGTCCATTCTCTGTGAGCACCCGGACCCTGACAGAGTTCACCAACACTGTCACCACACACAGCCTGTCCTGCTCCACTGGGTTGAACAGCACCAGGTACCTAACAGAGAGAGACAGGGGGAGATCAGTCAAACACTCCACCCATGAGAGACTGTACTGAGGCAGAGGGGAAGAGAGGGTTACCTAGGTCCTGATTGGTCCAGTTCGATAAGGGTGCGCTGGGGCAGGGAGTCTTGGGTGGCATGCCTATCATCCTATAGTCACAAACACAGAAGTATAAAGTGCCTTGAGAAAGTATTCACGCCCTTTGACGTTTTCCACATTTTGTTGAGTTACAGCCTGAATTTAAAACGGATTAAATGGAGATTGTGTCACTGGCCCACACACACAACTGCATAATGTAAAAGCGGAATTATATTTTCAGAAATTAATAAAAAATGAAAAACTGAAACGTCTTGAGTCAGTAAGTATTCAACCCCTTTGACATGGCAAGCCTAAAGTTCAGGAGTAAACATTTGCGTAACATGTCGCATAACAAGTCGCATGGAGTTGTGTTTAACATTACTTTTGAAAGACTACCTCATCTCTGTACCCCACACATACAATTATCTGTAAGGTCACTCAGTCGAGCAGTGAATGTCAAAGATATACTTAACCACAAAGACAAGGGAGGTTTTCCAATGCTTCGCAAAGAAGGAAAGATATTGGTAGATGGGTGAAAACAAAAAAGCCGATATTGAATATCCCTTTGAGCATGGTGCCGTTATTAATTACACTTTGGATGGTGAATCAATACACCCAGTCACTACAAAGATACAGGCGTCCTTCCTAACTCAGTTGCAGGAGAGGAGGGAAACAGCTCAGGGATTTTCCCATGAGGCCAGTGTGACTTTAAAACAGCGACAGAGTTTAATTGCTGTCATAGGAGAAAACTGAGTCTGGAGAGATACTCCACAACACTAACCTAAATGACAGAGTGAAAAGGAAGCCTGTACAGAATACAACTATTCCAAACCATGCATCCTGTTTGCAATAAGGCACTAAAGTACAACTGCAAAAAATGCAACAAAGAAATTAACTTCATCTTGAATAAAAAGCGTTACATTTGGGGCAAATCCAACAACACACCACTGAGTACGACTTCATATTTTCAAGCACTTTGTTGGCTGCATCATGTTGTGGGTATGCTTGTCATCTGCCAGGGATTTTTTTTTTATAAAAAGAAACGGAATAGAGCTAAGCATAGGCAAAATCCTAGAGGAAAACCTGGTTCAGTCTGCTTTCCACCAGACACTGGGAGACAAATTCAACATTCAGCAGGACAATAACCTAAAACACACTATACTTTCTTACCAAGACAACATTTAATGTTCCTGAGTGGCCTACTTACAGTTTCGACTTAAATAGGCTTCGCAATCTATGGCAAAACTTGAAAATGTCTATCTAGCAATGACCAACAACTAATTTGACAGAACTTGAAGTATTTTTAAAAGAATAATGTGCATATATTGTACAATAAAGGTGTGCAAAGCTCTTAGAGACTAACCCATAAAGACTCATAGCTGTAATCGTTGCCGAAGGGGATTCTGACATTGACTCAGGGGTGTGAATACTTACGTAAATGAGATATTACATTTTCAATAAATTTGCTAAAAATTCTAAAAACCTGTTTTCACTTTGTCATTATGGGATATTGTGTGTAGATGGGTGAGAAAACGTAGAATAAGTCTAAGGGTATGATTCCTTTCTGAAGGCACTGTATATGAGAGTCAGAAATGCACTTATTGCTTGTTACTAGACTAGGGAAGCACTGAGTAGCAGTAGATCACAACTTGATAGATATACAGTCAACAACAAGGAATCATATGGAAAATTAAAATACAAAAAGAGCTTATGTGAGCTATTTTAACACTGCAATACATTGTTAGAGCTCCATGTCGTCCATTACCGTCTCTAGGAAGGGTTCTGTCGGGTAGAAGCGATACACGTCCTTGTTTTTCATTACCAGGAAGTGGGCTGCGTTAACGATTACTCTCTTCAGGCCCTGCAGGGAGCGCAGTAACCTAAAGGAAAGACAAAGGACCAATGAGACATTATGCTAGTATTCTTGAATGGCCACTTAGCCTTGTCTCTTTTCTCTGTTCCTTCTGAACCATTCAACTGAGTTGGAGACTTAAGAGTAAAATGTCTGTATTTTTCTTTTGAGACCAGTGGTCACAAAGGCAGGGATGTAGAAAGAAAAAAAGGAAATAATAGTATCTTTTTCAGCTTTAAAAACGTTTATATGGAAAAGTATTCACTATCTCTATTCTGTGTCTCTCTCTTAGTAACTAACCGGTTGCCGTAGTCGATGACCACGTTCTCCTTGGCGGTGCCTGTGATGGCATCGTGATGCTGGAACAGGGCGACGGTGCGCCTGGCGTCCGTCAGCAGGGTGTAGTCTGACGTAGCGGCCTTCCATTCCCGCGTGGCGAGCGTGGGCCACAGCCAGACTGAACAGGATCTCTGCACCTCTGTGGAACAACACAGAGGAACAAACTAACAAAGACAAGAGAAGGTTTTGGGATTGTTCCTAACTTTGACAGTGTGCAGACAGGTCTCCATCTCCAATGATTTTATTTTTGAAACCTACTCTAACATTGTTGAATTAAGGACTGAGAGTAAGGCGCAAATGCCAACCTGCTGTTTTACAGATGTACTAAAGCCATGTCTGTCTGTTTACATCTGGCCTTACCTGAGATGGGACTCCAGTACCCGGTCCATGCTCTTGTAGAAGGGCCGGGAAGTGTAATAGCCGCTCCAGTAGTGGTCCTCTCGGTCTGTGTACGCAAAGAAGTCCCCGCTCAGCACCGGGTATTCTGGGGGTCTGACACCCTGGGGCACACCTTTGGCCTTGTAAAACGCAGTGAAGTAGTCGGTCAGGGTCCCAAACTGGGCCTGGAGACACACATCCCTGCGCAATGCCAGTGGTACAGGGCAATACATGACTGACATGACCTTAGAAAATGGAAGATAAAAAGAGGAGCTTGAATGGAAAAAGGCAATCAATAGCTTTCAGTGAGAGAGCTATTTTCCATTAGACTCTCTCAGTAATGTGTGCTTTGGAAAGTTCCATGAAGCGGGGGTTTTTCTACACAAAACTATTCAAGCAAGTCGCAGTGAAGGTCTACAAAGCCGGTTTCATATTTCCATGTTTTTCTGCACCCACAGGTCTGACATTTCCCCCCTAGCAGTGTGGCGTACAAGGCCGGGGGGAGGCTCTCTGCTGGGCTCAGCTTTCTGCCACGTTGGCCTTCACCATGGCCCGCGGAGGAACCTTCCAGGGACAGTTGACTCGGCGGCCTGGCAGCCTCGAGGTCAAACTGGCAGCAGATCTTGGGGTCAGGTCCACAGGTGTGTGGCACGTCATAACTGTAGAAGGGCATCATGTGGCAGAAGATGTCCGTGCCCGACTCCTGGTCTGGCAACACAAAAGAAAGGAAGATTTTTACATTTTTATTTTGGGGTTTGTGTGAATTCAAAAGTACAATGCAAATACAAGCAAGGAACAAACAACTGTTAGTGTTCTTAGTCCAAACTATAAATTGGCCACATTTTATAGTACATTTCCTTCATCCTCAATTTGAATTTGAAAGGCCATACAGTGGCAGCACTCATTGGAAATCTGCATTCCAGAGAGATAAGCACATTATGGTGTAAATAGATGGTCTGCTGCCACGAAAACAGCCAGCAACGGACCCCAGGACTGCCTCCACATGAACTCCAGGCTGCGGCTGGTGGCGAAGTGCTTCTTGATGGAGTAGTGGACCCTCTGGATGAGCATGCTGGTCAGGTTGGCCCTCTTCAGCAAGTAGGCCATGGTGGCACTGTGGCCAAAGGGGTCCGCTGCCCAACCCGACTGAGGGGTCACACCTACAGTAGGGCACAGCACAGGAGGGTTACCATCATGGAGAATACAACAAAGCATGGTGCACAGTTTCTATGTCATAATGGAACTCCTACTGCAACAGGACTATGACCGAAGTCATACAGGATTTCACACAATACGCGCAAAGGTGTTGTTGCAAAGTTATCCACTCAGAGTTTGAATTATTTTAACTTTCCAATGCTTCTGCTGCAAACATCACAGTGGGCAAACCCCCTTGCATGAGTAAGAGAAGGCATCTCGGAGAGGGGAAGCGTGTTGCTTACCCACGTTCTTCTCCAGCCACTGATGGCCCTCTATGAGCTGGTCAATCATGGCGAAGTAGTGAACGTTGGCCTCATCAGTCATAACCCAACCTCCGGTCACCATCTCCAGCTGCCCTCCCAGGATTAGCCTGCGACAGCGAGAGGATTTAAGACATCCACCCAGTAAAGACATGAGGAAAATTCTGTATTGTTGGAAAAGGATCCATAAGTAAGTATTTCACTGTTAGTCTACACCTGCCTGTTGTTTATGAAGTAAGTGACAAATACAATTTGATTTGAAAAGCAAACGCTTACTTGGAGCCACCACGTCAACCAAATAACCAGCTATTTTAGAAGCATCTGGTCTCTCTGCCAAGGGAGATGTGGCACTTATTAGCTAATTATAGTAGATCACGCTGCTAATGTGGCCTGGCAGGTTGTTTACACTGAGATAAGAGATACTGAAAAGACACTGTTTTGCTAGTTGGGTAGACATTCACAGCTGGGTGAGTTCCTGCTTACAGAAAACAACAAAGTAGGGCAGCCCCCGAAGTGACTCTTCTTATTAACTGTATGCAAGAAATTCCTTTGTTTTGTCTTAGGAATGCAGCATTCTGTGTTGATCTTGCCAACCCCCCATTGTCTCACCTCTGAGAACCAGAGGTTACATCCTGTAGGACCGATATCGGATTAGAGGTTAACTTCACAGTAATTCCATTGGTCAACAACTCCATTTTTGAAATCCAAATAGGTCCAATGCTTACACTATAAAAAGGATATTAGATTCTGTTTGTTCCTGACTTTCTGTGGTGATATACCTACACCATGTCTTACCCTCTTCCTCTTCCCCATGGTTTCTTTGTCTCGCTCTCTCGCTCTGACCATGCTTAGAATACTGCCTTATAATGCTTTGTAACTTAACATTATGCAAGGCATAAGCGTATCATTCATTTTCTAAAGTAATTAAATACACCTGTATTTAGAATTCCATTCTCAAACATTTCTTCATTGCCTATTACTCTAACTATAGTCTCTTGCATATTGCTATTTATCTTATGGAGTCACATTTTAATAGGATAATTGCTTAGTCTTATTACAAGTTGCATGTGAGGTATTTATAATATCATATATACACACACACACACGCGAAATACTGTATTACGACACTACAACAACTGAATTTTTATCTACCAAGACTGCCACTATTGACTCTTCCCTATGTGGGCAATCCTCAACGGACGGCTTAGCTGCTTTAGGGAAGAACCAACAGTGGCAGACTTAAATTGTGTTGGAGTAAGATGTTTGAGAGCTAGTGCTGTGACTGTGAGATCCGCACTTGCGCATGGCTTGTGCATGTCGGCACTCTCCCACCACTACGTGGGTCCTCAGTCAGCTTGACCAGCATGTTGTTGAAGATGTGCTGCGTCTGATCTGTGTAGTACTTCTCAAATGTCTTGATCCAGCCTGTCGGGACAGGAGATCGTAGCACAGAGGTGATGAGCACAACAACCCAGATCAGGAGGAACAGGGTCCTCTTCAGTTTGACTGGCACGGACACGCAGCAAAACAATTTAAAATGAAAAGAGGAATCCCTTATAGGAAAAGTTCAAGTAATAGGCTACCTCCCCATTTCAAAACATTTGTGTCTATGAAATATAACCCAGGACCTTGGTTTGAGGGTAGGTCAGTTTCAGACATAAATAGAAGATGAACAATAAAGAGTGAATCTACACCCTAACAGACAGTACTGTACTATTTCCTATCATGTATTTTGCCATGTCAAGGAGGGGTAAAAGCAGGTCAGTGGTACACCATACTTACACCAGACACGTTCAAACTCCCGTTTTATTATTTAAACAGAACAGTAACAATGAACCACCTTGAATGTATTGTCGGAGGCTGAGAAACAAGCAGACTATGAATCTCTCAGAAAGGAGAGAAGTTGATGACTCTACAATACATAAAAAGTGCAGCCTAGCACTAACTAATCTATAGAGCAATATGCTCACTGTAGACTGAACCATAGGAGTCCACGCCACTGGATGCACAGACTGGTAGAAGGTAGACCAACCAAATAGACTAAAGGACCGACAGTGAAAGGGGCATTTTAACGTTGCGTTGTCTGCAGGACTGATTTGGTGCCAGTCCTGCGGTTTGACCTACTTCCCTTTACCTGCAGTCTTGTTAAACCTTAAAAGCTCTGGCCTCAGGGCCTCAGTGGTCTCTCATAGCTCTCCACAGACCCAGGACAAGCTGTGAACATTTACTCAGTGACACCTTGGTAAAGAGCAAAGTCTATCCTAATTAAATGGAACCATAATGAATGGCTATTCCAGCTACTGAATTACAAAACTTGACGGTTTCTTCCAAAGTCAACAACTGTCAAGTTAGCTAGCTGGCCTTGCATTGGCTGTACACAAATCTAATGGAACTGTTGGTCTCTGGCTAAAATCAAATATTGTGCTAATACACAGCCGTTCTAATCTAAAAAATAACTAAGACGTTGGAATTCTAATGTCATTGTGTCACTCAATTTTTCAATCCAGTCATTTGCGTCACTCAATTTTTCAATCCAGTCATTTGCTTAATATTGCAGGTAATAACTCAATCAATGTTTCGTTTTTTGCTTAATATATATATAAAATATATTAAGAAAATATTTTATTCACTTTTTTGTTTCCTTAGAAATTGGCCTTCCTTCGTCTTTTGCTACAATGTGCCCTGAAGAACCCAGTTTTAGAGCCATGTCTCACCTGGGTCGTTGTGGGAGTGAGGGACCACAAACACCTGCAGCGGTTCATTGTCCCACGCCCCAGGCTCATAGGTGATCTCAAAGCCCTGTTTCCACACACCCCCGTCCACATTGTCAAACATCAACAGGGAGTATATGTCTAGCATCTGGAAGGCAACAGACCAAAGTTAGCTAAACTTAACTCTGCTTTGCGTTTAGAACAGAAGCAAATCACATGATATCTGTAACCTCACCTTAAACCTGCCACATAGACAAGAGACAGCATGTTAACAATTACACACACACCTACTGATGGCCAACAGAACAACAGAGTTCCTCCGAGACCGAGCTGGTCACCTGCAGGTCGGTATGTCCGCGTCGACCCTGGGCGAACTGGCAGTCTTGGGGCTTGACGGAGAGAAAGGTGGGGCGTCCATCAAAGGGCAGGACCCAGGAACCATTGGCACTACGGAAGGGCAGCTGTCCGCTGGGGGACACAGCGCCAGAGTCGGTCAGCTCCAGAACAGGAGTCCTTGATGTGGCTGATGATCTGGTGGTTCTCCTCCAGTAGCTGCTCCAGCTGTTCTATGCGGTTCTGCAGAACAGAGATTTGGCTCTAGAATGCAGGAGGAAAAGGACCCGGGGGGAAAAATGGGGATGAACGTCACAGGAGGTGCTAAACAGGACTAGCTAGCCTATATTTATGGATTTTTGCAACAACTACCTTGCACTGAGTCAACGCACACACACACTGGACTCTACCCACACATACTTACACCGACACCAAAACACACGCATACTTACACCAGACACGTTCACACTTCCTGTGCTGCTGCTACTAGCTATCCTGTTGCCTATTCACTTTAACCCTACCTACAGTAGCAGTCAAATTCTTGGGCAAACCTACTCATTCAAGGGTTTATTTTCACTGTTTTCTACATTGTTGAATAATAGTGAAGACATAAAAACTATGAAATAACACACCTGGAATAATGATGTAACCCAAAAAAGTTTTTTACAAATTCTTCAAAGTATCCACCTTTTGCCTTGACGACAGCTTTGCACACTCTTGGCATTCTCTCAACTAGCTTCTTGAGGAATGTTTTTCCAACAGTCTTGAAGGAGTCCCACATATGCTGAGCACTTGTGGGCTGCTTTTCCTTCACTTTGTGGTCCAATTCATCCCAAACCATCTCAATTGGGTTGAGGTTCGGTGATTGTGGAGGCCAGGTCATCTGATGCAGCACTCCATCTTGGTCAAATAGCCCTTACACAGCCTGGAGGTGGGTTGGATCATTGTACTACTTTGAAGAATCTAAAATAAATATTGATTTGTTTAACACTTTTTTGGTTACTACATGATTTCATGTGTGTTATTTCAGTTTTGATGTCTTCACTATTATTATACAATGTAGAAAATAGTTTAAAAAAAGAAAAACCCTTGAATGAGTATGTGTGTCCAAACTTTTGCCTGGTACTGTATCTATTTTTTTTATTTGTATGTTTAGCTCACATCATTTAAAAGTATGTATTAAGGTGTCTTTAATAAAATACATGTGTCAAAAACGAATGTAGACATTAATAAATGCATTTATATAGCTTCCAAAATATATATATATATATTTTTTTTTTACAATTGAGGAGTACCAAGTTGGCGGTAGCTTCAATACAACGCCCCCTGTCAGTCATCCAATGTTTATACTTATTATTGGTTGACACATCTTGCTTTGAAATTAATTTCCATCACTGGAGGTTGGTGGCACCTTATTTGGGGAGGATGGGCCCGTAGTAATGGCAGGAACATAATAAGTGGAATGGTATCAAAGAGGTTTCCATGTGTTTGATGTAATTCCATTCACTCAGTTCCAGACATTATTATGAGCATCCTCCCCTCAGCAGCCTCCTGTGATTTCCATAATCCAGAAATTGCACATAAATATTTAAGGCTAGATGCAGTCTTTGGTGATGAAATTATTTAGATACAATGGATCAGCTTTTAATGAAATCACTCAGATGTATTAACATTGCAAGGTTTTCTGTCAGACAGCCTTCTAAAGTCTTGGTGTTTTTGGTTTACAAACAATAACTGAGACATTGGAAATCTAGTGGAAATAGGAAAGGGAAGAAAAAATGATCCATATTATAAGAAGGTTCAAGTCAATAATTTCTGTTTCTCTGTTCATTATAGAACAACATAAATAATATGTTGGAAACATTAAACACTTGTAGAAATTGTCAGGGAATGCAAAGGAAATGCACGACGGGAAAAATGTCAGCAAGATAAAGGAATAGCATCAGCAATCCAGTGTTAATATATGCAATTAGTTTCAACTCGTCGGACAACTGCACAGCATGCATTCAATACGCTGATCTGACCTCCCACAATCGAACGGATCAAATTCTCTCACACCCATCTCCAGCATCGTATGGAGCTGGAGGCAAGAGATGAAAATGACCAGGAAGATGCTCCACAAATGTCGGCGCCCAGGGAAGACACGTTTCCGAGGTGAGCAGGACGACTATGAGATGGGGTTACGTCCGGATGCCACCAGGCTGCAAGCAAAGTCGTGAGAATAGGAATATTGGGCCAGGGACACAAACATGTGGATTTCTGAGGAATGGAGGGAACAAATAGGAAGAAGAGGTCGAAGAGAATGAGGAAAACAGAGGTTTGGATTTGAATTTGAGGAAGATGGCGATAAAAATGGAGATAAGGTGTCAAGACTGGTGTCAAGTGCAAACAGAGTGGGCTGTGCGCCAGCCCGAATTCTGGAGGTGAAATGGAAGTGAATGAGGGCGAGTTAAGTGAGGTGGAAATTGTGTTAAAGAACTCGAAACATGAGCCTGGCATCAATGGACATGATAAAGAAGAACCTGGTCCAGTAGGAGTGACATTTTGTAGAAAGGGGATCCTTTCTTTTTAGCGGATCCATTTTTGGTTTCTGGGTGGATGAGAAAGGAGGTGGGTGCATTTGAATCAGTGAAGGTAACCTGTCGTGAACTTGTGATATTTGTTTGTCTTTATTATGACCAGAGGGAGTGGACGCTCTATGTCACGCTACTTGGGTTAAGATCTGTACCATTGAAAGGAATAATTTAGAGTTAAGTGTGAAGTTAAAGATTCCTGGTGTTTGCGATGCCTGCTGTTTGGTGCAACCCAGCCGGTGGGGAGCGCTGTGAAACAGTCACTGTAATCTACCCTGCCGCAAGAGCATGATTTTGCGGCACAGTCGAAAGCGCGCCGGACCTCGGGCCAGAAGTTCGAGGGTTCGAGACCTGCTCCCTGCTATTTCATTACAATATATATAAGTATAACCTAATGGATTTATATTATAGTCCAGTTGAGGGCGGTAATGCAGCATATTGGATGCCAAAGGGTAAAGTGTATAAAACGTAGTCCACTCTGTTCAAAATAGATTCTTATTTGGGGAACAGAAAATTCAATTGAGCCAAAACAGCCAAAACCCATGTCGTTTCATCTTCTCCCACTGCC
Source organism: Oncorhynchus kisutch (assembly GCF_002021735.2). Lineage (NCBI taxonomy): Eukaryota > Metazoa > Chordata > Actinopteri > Salmoniformes > Salmonidae > Oncorhynchus > Oncorhynchus kisutch. The sequence goes on from NC_034195.2 coordinate 35,725,806, forward strand.
GGCCAGTGGGTTTCCTTTCACTACCATATTTGGTAATGACTGGAAACGCAAAGCGGATGCTTCACATTTATACATCCGGTGAAGTATCTGTCTCGTTGTTCTATCTGTAGCACTGATCGCAACGTTGTATGGATTGTTTTGTTTACGCTACTGCGAAACACAGAGTTTCTGATGAATTGGTTTGGATTTGGCTTCAACGGCTTTGGGCAAATACGAACGAAAGAAAAATTGACTGATGGGGAAAGTGCCGGAGATGCCAACGTGACATATCCAATCTCTATTGATATTGTTTGTCGGAATTTGGAAGAGGAGCCTGTCCAAATCTGTCAACATAATAGCAATGTTGATACGCAGATCAGGACAAGTTGGAGTCGAAGAGCAGCTCTGCATTCAAATAGTGAGTAGAGTACTCAACTCGATCATCCCTTACAAAAGGGGATTGCAGTCAGAGCTTAGTATAACTGCAGTATGCTGCCAAATCCTGCGTCCAAAATACCCGTCGACTGCCGTTTTAAAACTGCTAGATTTTTTTGTAAGGGCTGCCTTCTAGTGATTGTAACTGGCAGACTGCTCAACCAGAGACCGCAGTGAAAGGTTGATAACTGCATGAACCAGTTTCCAGTGTATCAATTAAGTTGCAACCATGTACCTCAATTTGTAAACCTACATGGACTGTTTCAAAGTTTCCCCTTAACTGTATCATTTGTTAACGTTTCAGGTGATGGAAGGCTATGTTTGGCAGGTTTTGGAGTAGGGGCCCCCAGTCAGAGAGGATGTGGCGGCTGTGTAGAGGAAAGCCGAGGGTGCCAGGATGCACATATCAGCGAGGGATATCTGGCCCTGTCTTTCACAGACAGAGTAGAGTGCTGGAACTCTGAGCGAAATGAGAAGAAACCAGGGTGGAGTATGGTGATTCCAGATAATACTGGTATTGATTCATACTGACTGGTGCTGTAGCATAGTTGGTACCACCCACAACCCCTAGAATTAAGTTAATATGGTTATTTCCCCCACTCAGGTCCATGTACAGGTGTGTGGCAAATATATTGAAGCTCTAATCAAGTTGCATTTCAATAATGTTGTAATCATAATGCATTCTTGTGTTTTGTAGGGCCCTCCCTAGCATTCCCATTAGTTCCAGGAGGGTACATAGCTTCCAACCCTCCCTTTTACCGCCCACTTTCCCCACAACTACTGGCTGTTAGCCTGGCACTAGGCACAGAGCATGCGGTCCTCCTCACTGCATCTGGAGATATCTACACCTGGGGCTCAGGCAGGTGAAGACAACAAATGTCATGTTTCGTAATGGAATTAACAAATCCTGTACAACAGTTTAATCAATAGGCATTTTTTCAGCACACCTTTCATAGGTTACTGATGACTATTTTGGGTACATCAGACATGGCAGAATGAACAACAGCATAGGATCTGTATTAAATGTTCTGAAAACCTTGCTTCCTTGTGTTGGCAGCCATGGGCAGCTGGGACATGGGGACCTGAGCCCGCAGGAGGAGCCCAGAGCAATGGAGGCACTAATGGGTATGTCCATGAGCACTGTGGCCGCCGGGGGTTGGCACTCTGTCTGCACCAGTGGTAAGAGGGACTGACTGGGATGGAACTTACAAAAGAATGATAAAGTAGAGTGATTGCATTGCATTACATTATTCAGTCAATGTGATCACTAGTCTGGTCCACAGCTGGGGGAGACCTGTACGTGTGGGGCTGGAATGAGAGTGGCCAGGTGGGACTGCCATCACGAGCCCTAAGAGGAGAGCAGCAGAAGAGCCAGGACACAGGTCTGCCTGTCTGAAATCTGTGTTATATTTTGTTTTAAAATTCAGTGTTCATACAGGCAAATGGATGATACTTATAGACCCTCTAATTGGCTGCGTTGCAAAACACCTACATTGAGGTTCTGGACTGGTGTAGATAGATAACATATTTATATGTTGTCTATCTGAACTGCTGTATGTTTAGGTGGTGCCAGCACATGTAAAGATGAAGAGGAGGGCTACAACGAGGTGTTCATATCAATACAGGCCTTCCCAGCCCTGGTGGATGTTACTCAGTCATGTGAGGTCAGCAAGATCAGCTGTGGGTCGCGTCACACTGCAGCAGTCACAAGTAAGAGCCCTTCACACAAGCTGCCTCAAACTACTAATTTAGAGAGATGACTGAGTATTTTTTCTATTTATTTTACAGGTACAGGTGATCTCTACACTTGGGGCTGGGGTAAGCTTTAAAATGTAAAATATTCTAGTCTACATGGTTTTGAGTAGGCCTGTGTATTGAATAAATAGCCATTATGTATTTCACCCAGGAATTCATATCAATGAATGGATAGACATAGCCTTTTCTCATATGCACGGCTACAAGCTTCACATTTGCCACCGTTTCAGGTGAATACGGCCAGCTGGGACAGGGGACTGAGAACAGTTCAGACGAGCCAAGAAGGGTAGAGTTTTTCAAGGACCAGGGGCTGCGTGTGGTGGATGTAGTGTGTGGACCATGGAACACTTTTGTTTCTGCTATCAAAGAGGACCCCTCTCTCCATCCTGACACAAATATCCTTAATCCTCTAACCAAGAACTACATAGAATGGAAAAACTGCCTGTAGGAGTTGAGCACTAAGGAAAGTGCACACATTGATTGACTAGCTGCTTGTTTCAGACAAATAAAGTAAAGTCAGTGACTAAGACTTGATTACTTTTTATATATTTTAAAAAGTTTCCATTGAGAGCACTGACATGATGTAGAAATACATTTAACAGAAAATATTAATCTACACATACAAATATCATTTAGGTTGTGGATCAGACTTTCCCAAACCTTTTCCCCCCCAGAAATTCTCTACTTTATGCACACTCTGTCCTACTCAGAGAACAGGCTACTCTGGCTAATGGAGCTTGTTTAATAAAGTTTGATCAAAGCTGATTCAATGTCTGCAAGATCACAATGATGGTATTCTACAAAACAGAACCTAATAACATTACTGTCAGACAACAACAAAAATAATCCATGTGGCCACTTGGCAAAAACACAGCCTAAACTATGCTACAGTTTAACAGCTGCTCTAAAATTTGCTCACTAGCCCATAATTCAAAACAATAACATGAAGATCTAAATGCATATCCCATGAAGCTGATGAGATCAAATGGTTGGTATGCAGATGCTGCATGGACGTTTAACCGGTAAAAACTTGAATTATCAGAGCTCGCCAGCGTGTAGTCCTAAAACCCAGGAAATTAGTTACCTTTGGTTTGTTCAGCCATCCCTGTGAAAAATGAATGGGGAAAGAATAGGGTTTTGGAATAAATGCAGAAAGTAAGGTCTGAGGAGATCTTATGTTTTGTTATATCAGATACCAGTCAGTTAACATGACCTTTATGAATTAAGCCTTTGTCTTTTTTGGTTGTTGATTGTTGATTGTTGATTGTTGGTTGTTGATTGTTGATTTTTTGGTTGTTGGGGGGGGGGGGGGGGGGGGGGGTTATTGGTATTACAATGGAAAAAAATAGAAGAGGTCCTCTTAGTATGAATAGAACAGAATCCAAAGCATCCATATCCTGGTGTGTTATTCGTAGACTTCACAGCACAATCTTAAAAGAACTGAAGAAAAATGTGATATTAGAGGGGGGGTACATAGTTAAAATGTAGCGACTATGGAGAGATATTCTAATCAGATTTCAACTCACCTGACGAAATCTGGTGACCTGGAGATAACATGTTGGAACTCTGACAGATTTACTGTCCCATCTTTGTCTATATCTGACTCTTCAAGAATCTGTCAAATTGAAAAGTAAATAAGTAGTTGCTTTACCCTTGGATATTGCAGACGGAGACTTGAAATCATATAAAGCATATCCTTGAGGTAGGCTCACATTGGGAAGAACCAATAGTGGCCTTAATCTGTAAACTTACATTGCTGATGAGCTGCCTCATCTCTTCAGGTGTAAGCCTTGTGTCTTCAGTCTTACCAGTCAAACAGTTCACCAGCTTCTCCAGGTCCCCACCATCCAGAGTGCCATCGTCATCAAAGTCTGAACAGACAAAACAATTCCCATTTTGTTTTCACCAGCCACCCACACATCATGAATACATGACATACCCCATGTGTACCCCATGAATTCCCAACAATTGTATTACCAAAAATGCGGAATGCATAGTGGGACTTGATTTCCAGTGTAGCTGAATCGCTGAAGGCACTCAAGAGATCAAGAAAGTCCTCAAAGGTGAGACTTCCATCTTTCATATCAGATGTTGAGAATACATGGCAGATCCTTTTCCTGAAAGGGTTGGACTAAAGGGTGGGGACAGAACATAAACATTAGGGACCAAAGGAAATCCAACATGTTACAATGATTTGTAACATTCAAGTATTAGTAATGGAGTAGAATTTCAATTGCAATCTTGTCACCTTGAGTTCTGGCAGTGAAAGGACTTTCTCCATGGGCACACTGGTGAGGTTTCTGTCCTCTTTGGAGAGGAGTTCACTGTATCGCTTGTGTGCCCTACAGAAAGGACGCATCAAACAAACTCAGCTCTGCCTGTATGGATGTTGATTGTTCATCAAGTCCCTTTCGCAATAAATCTAAAGTGACAAACCATTCCAACCTAGTTCAAACAATCCATCTTGCCGGTCAAATTTCGTTGTAAATTAGGACTTTAGCCCTTCAGTTGACAAGGACGTTAAGCTCTGGCAAAATGGAGCCTATGTATTTATATACTGTATTTGTATCAAATAGGATATTGAAAACAACAGTATCAGTCAATTGAAATTATCATGAATAAAGCTAATTACTTACAACAGAATTTCTTGTTTTGTAAGAAATGTCAGCTCCTGGATGGGAAGTGTTAATACATTATTTTCTAATACTACACACGCATTCCATATTTTTACCACAACTTCTTGCTTCTATCAGTCACTTGCAATGTGCTCAACAAGTTGTCCTACTAGTTAGCTAGCTAACAGTCGTCAAAAGCTGAAAATGCACTCGCTAGTTAATATAGGCAATAATTCAAGCTGAGCCGCGACTCTTTTATGAGGGCAAAAAGTAACGATAAATAGCTAGCTGGCTAAAAACAACTTGGTTCGCTTTTAGTTGTTCCCTAACCTAGTAACGACAATGGCCAACAACTTGTTGTGTACACTTTATTGGCTAGATATCTAATTCACGTTAAATATCTTATGCCACCTGATATTCTGAGAGCAGATCCTTCCCTAATTGACTTGCTGTTGTTCCCATGTTTCCCTTCTTCTGTTTGTTAAGCTAGATAACTTCTGAGAACTTTCTGCTTCGATAACTTTCCAAAGGAGCCACTTCCCTTTCCGGAATTTACGTAATATTATTAAGTAGAAGTGCCACCTGCTATTCTGCGGCTGCCTGCGCCAATGGAACCCAGACCTGAGTGGTGTTCGAATACTCATAATAACCGTACTATTTGTGACGTGAATTGAGTATATAGTATGCTTATTGGTCATAGTATTTTGGTCATAGTATGGATATAGTTAGTATGCCAAAAGTTTCCGGATGACGTACTAAATTCGCCAAAATACGAAAGCTGTGTTCGAATACCCATACTAACATACTGTATACTACATACTTAATGAGCATACTATATACTATTAGTTAATTTTAGTATAATGTAAACGAATGGTATCTGTAGCAACCCGCACAGACAGTTGTGTGTTATGTGTTAGGTTAATAGGTGGTTGTGTTGTACTTACCAGTACCCAGTGTTCGCGGGGTCCGACATGCCAATCAACCTCCTATCTGCCAATCACGGGAATGCCTGGAATGTTCTGATGCCGGTCATCCTAGCGGTTGGCGGAGGGGGGTTGGGCAGGGGGATGGAGCATTGGAAGTTAAGACCAGGTTTAGCCTTTTTTCTCTCTCTTACGTCTGGGCTTCACAAGAGAAGGTCACGATTGGCTTGTGGGTTGTCTTTCATTTATTCGGCGTGGGCTACGGCCAAACAGTAGCCTGTGTAAAGTTGGTTTAATAAACCGTCAATTCGTAAACCCAATCCTCTGTCTGGACAATTGGTCCTTTATGATCTAGTCAGGTCATTAAAGTATCCTTTCAGTTGAGCTTACTAGCTCTTCATCTGTCTACTGGAAGTTGATGCTGTTGCTATGCAACCTCTTGCTATCTAGTTAGAATAACAAATGAGTAGTTTGACATTTTAAGACTTCTTCGTGTGTGTTCTTAAATTCAATCAGGAGTGCTGGGAGTGTGCTCATAAATTCAGAGCATTGTCTGTTTGTGCACACACTGGATTGTTCGGGTGGAGGAGTATGGTTGATTTGAGCGTTCTGACCTTACAACCGCAGTCAAGCACCCAAGCTAATGCCATTCTGCAGGACATGGGTGTGGCTTCATAACTTTTCAGATTTTAAGAAAATGGCAGAAAATATGCAGCCGAAGTCAGGCGAGAGCGGATACAAATGAATTGCTTTAACTAATTATGACAAATGTTAAGACCATTTTGAAAAGTGTAATAAAGTAATGCCTTTTCAAATAAATTACGTTGACTGACAATTTGTTTGCTGCGCAATCCTTACAAACTGCATAGCATCACAGCAATATATACCATATGTTAGCTAGTTACCTAACGTTAGTTGGCTACTAATACATCAAACTTGCCAGGCAGTATATTAATTAACTACCCAACGTTTATTGACATGATTATTTATGTAATTCTTAGCCAAATTGTATCGTCGAAAGATTCAATGGCTATCTACTCTGATTTCAGAACATTCTCGCACAGAATAACTCATGAATTTACAAACGCACAACACCCTTTGAATATGGCCGGTGTCAGTAAGTGTAAGCAAAATAAAGCATAATTAAGTTGTTGCCCGCAGCACAGTTTCAGTCACCAACACCCTAGTAACATGAAAACATGTTTGTTTTTTTTTCAGAACAACAACACATTTTGATATTCTCTTCACTTTTATCTCTGTCAACAATCCCTGATGGGAAACCTACAGATTAAGTATTTTTGGTGGCTGGGACAGACGCCCGCATCGTGAAAAGACAGGGAGCTTGTCTGCGAGGACTGCGGGTTCCCGCACAGGCGTGTCACCTGAATGTCTAAGGGGAGAATTGATGGGCGAGGGAGCGGCCGACCTGTGATCCCCTGGCTCTTCGCCCAGTGCCTCAGGCCCCATGTGACTTGCTGGGGTTCTGTCTTTTGTCATGCGACCCCTTTGACCATCAGGGTTCTGAGTAGGTGCTGGCTCAGCAATCCGAAGGTCAACCCTGTTACGACGGTACAGTGATTCATTCACATTCACTTCGACCAAGTAGGAGCGTGGTGCCACTTTCTGTACACAGGATCCGAGTCTCCAGAGGCCTGTCCGGTCCCCTGGTAGTGGTTTCATTCGCACCGTTTCACCCACCCTGAGCTCAGGTAAGTCTTTTGCTGATTTGTCGTAGATGAACTTGGAGACCTGTCTTCTGTGACGTAGCTTCACCAGCACGTCTGTCACCACACATGGCTCCAGGAGAGTGCTGGCTACTGGCAGAGCTGCTTTTAAGCGCCGTGCCATGAGGCTGTGCCGGGCTGCTGTCCATGCCTTCTGTTGGGGTATTGCGCCACTGCAGGATTGCTTTCCAGGCATCTTTGCCCTCTCGCAGAGCCTTTTTGCAGAGGTTCTTTGCGATTTTTACTGCGGACTCTGCCTTCCCATTAGCTTTTGGGTGATGAAGTGACGTGCTCGAATTCCCATCCTGCAGCAAATTTTCGGAACTCAACTCCGGAGAATTGGGGTCCATTGTCTGAAATGACCCTATCTGGCTGGCCATAGCAGGCAAACTGAGCCTTGCAGCGTTTGATCGTTGTCTCTGCTGAGAGGTCGGGGAGGAGGTCGATCTCCCAAAAGTCTGAGTAATGATCGACTACCAGCAGAAAGTCTTTGCCACTGTGCTGGAAGAGATCTAGACTTACTATCTGCCAGGGGCGCATCGGTAGCTCGTGGGACATCATCGTCTCTCTCTGTTGCTCAATGGCATATTCATTGCAGATTGTGCATTTACTGACATGGTCTTTAATTTCACTCTGCATTCCTGGCCAATACAGTGTGTCACGTGCTTGTCTGTAACAGGCCTCACCTCCTATGTGACTTGAGTGCACGCGTGCCAACATCTCAGGGCGCAGAGACCGGGGAATAACGACTCTCTGACTCTTGAATATTACTCCGTTTTGAACACTGAGCTCCTCTTTGATTGGCCAATATTCTCTGACGGCTAAAGCAGTTTCTTCCCTGCAGTCGGGCCAGCCCATCAGAATCACAGACCTCAATGCCTGGAGTTGCTCGTCCCTGTCTGTGTGCTGTCTGATTTGTATAAGGCGCTGGTCCGTAACATTAAGGTAGTCAGCCTGGTTGATGTGTTCAACATCCACTTGCTCTGTTTGTAAGCTGCACACTGCGTGTTGTTCATGCATGGAGCGTGTGTGAGTGCCTGATGCAGTAGCCCTGCTGAGCGTGTCACTCACATACATCTCTGGCCCTGGCTTATACACCACCTTGAGGTTGTAGTTTTGTAGGGCCAGTAGCATGCTCTGCAGTCGTTTTGGGGCATTCAGGAGAGGCTTGCTGAATATAGCAATAAGGGGCTTGTGATCGGTCTCTGCGGTAATATTGTCGCGCCCGTACAGGTAGTGGTGGAAGCGTTGGCATGCAAACACAATGCTGAGGAACTCCTTCTCTATCTGGGCATAGTTCTGCTCTGTTGGGGTGAGTGCCCTAGAGGCGAATGCCACAGGCTGGCCCTCCTGCATGAGGCAACAGCCAAGTCCATAATGGCTTGAGTCACTCTGAATCGTGACAGGTTTTGACACATTGTAGTATCGCAGTACAGGTGTCTGGGTGACCAGTTGTTTTATTTCCCTCACCGCTGCGTCATGTTTTGGGAGCCAATGCCAGATGGTGTCCTTGTCCATGAGCCTCCTCAGTGGCTCACACACTTCAGAGAGCCGCGGTAGGAATTTGGCCAGGTAGGTGACGAATCTGACGAAGCGCTGCACTCCCTTCACGTCAGATGGGTGGGGCATTTCCAAGACAGCCTTCACTTTTTCAGGATCCGCCTTCAATCCAGTGGAGGACAAGATGTGCCCATGAAAGCGGACCTCTGGCACTTTAAACTGAAGCTTTTTTATGCTTAGCCTTAGCTTGACCTGTCTGCATCTGACCATCAGGGCCAGCAGCTTGGCGTCATGGTCACATTCTGCCTCCTCATCACTGTCCCCACAGCCCACTACGAGAATGTCATCTGCTATGGGTTCCACGCCACTGAGTCCCATCAACAGCTCATGCTGTTTCCGCTGATACACCTCTGGAGCCACGGAGACACCAAACGGAAGCTTCAACCACCTCTTCCTGCCCCAGGGTGTCCAAAAGGTGGTCATGTAGCTGCTGGGCTCGTCGAGCTTGCACTGCAGAAAGGAATCTCTGGCATCCACGAGCGTGAAGACTCTGGCCTTTGGGAGCTTGTAAAGAACATCCTCCAACGTGGGCATAATGTAATGTGAGTGTCGCAGAGCCCGGTTGAGGTGTTTAGGATCAATGCATATCCGTAGCTTGTCTGGTTTCTTGACGATAACCATATTACTTATCCAGTCCGTAGGCTCGGTGATGGATATGATGTGGCCATCTGCTTCGTATTTGTCAAGCTGAGCCTTCGTAGCTGCTTTCATGGCCACTGGTACATTGCGGGGTGCACACTGGACAGGCTGGATTGCTGCGTCCAACTCAAAGTGGACTTCCCCAGGAACTGACTCGACCGGTGCGTTGAAGACATCATGGTACTTGCTTAGGAGTGTCTCCTTGCTCAGGGGCCCAGCCTGGACTTTGTCTATAATGTTAAGATCAGCTGGGATGGTGAAGTTAATAAGTCCAAGGCGCTCGCATGTAGAACCTGACAGTAATGGCTGTTGACTAGCCTCAACTATTTCAAACTCAAGGGTGTATTTCTGGCCACGTAAAACACACTCTGTCACAAACAGGCCTAAAGAGGTCATGAACTGGCCTGAATACAGTTTCAGCTTGGTGCTACTCTGTGTGAGTTTGTCTCTGGGCGCGAGCCTCCTTTTGTCTTTAAGGCTCATAACGTTGCATGTGGCCCCTGAATCTAGCTGGCATTGCTGTGGTTTATTATTAAGTAGCAGAGTGACAAACCACTTTTGTCCTTTTGCCCTCACTGCCCCTATGCACTCGCTAGCATATACATCCTCTGTGCTGTCGTTCCCTTCATCTGTGTTTGTTTCCATGGAGTGCACTTTACCCTCCTTTCTCTTGCTTTTCATGCAGACCCTTGCGAAGTGATTAGCTGTACCACAGGATTTGCATATTTTTCCATAGGCTGGGCAGTGTTCTTTTCCTCGTCCATGAGAAATGCCACAATATCGGCATGTATTGGGGTTGTCTACTGCAGAGTTGGCTGTAGGATTAGCATTAGCTGTGGCAAAGGGGAATTTCTTTACTGGCTGCCTGAATGTAGCATTGACATTGTCCGTATGTTGCCTTTCTAGCTCCATGGACCTCATCCGTATATCAGTAACCTCTGCTGCACGGCATGTCTCCACTGCCAAGGCCAGCGTCAGGTCACGTTCTCTCAGCAAACGTCTGCGGGTGCCCTCATCAGTTATGCCAAGCACAATCGTATCTCTGATCAGTTCATCTCTTAAAGCACCATAGTCACATGTAGCTGCCTTTTCCCTTAACCTAGTGACAAAGCTGTCAATGGACTCCCCGTCCTCCTGTTTGCAACGACCGAAAACATAACGCTCGTAGATGACGTTCTTTGCTGGCGTAAAGTAATGTTCAAGAGCATAAAGAATAGCTATAGCGTTACCTTGCTGTGCTGCTGTTAGGTTCAGGTTGTGTTTGTATACGTGTCGGCATTCAGTTCCCATTATAGTCCTCAAAGTGGCAGCCACTACCTCATCTTCCTTTTCCAGAAGTCCCGTTGCTAGCGCATAGTCCTCCCATTCACCTCTAAACGTATCCCAGTTCGTGCTCCAATCCCCGCTGAGCTTCATGACGGCGGGAGGGGGAATGTTCGCTGCCATGTCTAACCGGTGCTAACAACACTGAAGCTAACTAGCCAATTCCGGGCGAAATTTTACACAAATAAGAATTTGTTTGTAAACCAGAGCAGGTGACTCTAATTTGCGGAAAGCATGGTTAGTTATCCGACTCTGACACCATGTTTGAATGTTAAATGACGAGACAGAGGCATTGATGCGAGTAACCAGTCTTGTTCAGTACATCACAACCCATCCGAGTATCTCAAGCACCCCGGTAAAACCCAAGAGTTGCAGTAATGAATATTTACCAACAGATGGCATCACTGTGCCATCTTACACCCATAACACATATGTTTACATTGAAATAGACAATAAACAAAAGTGAGAGGAAAAATTAACAGTGAACACAAAAGTTCCAAAAGAATAGACATTTCAAATGTCATATCTATATACAGTGTTGTAACAATGTACAAATTGTTAAAGTACAAAAGGGAAAATAAACATAAATATGGGTTGTATTTACAATGGTGTTTTGTTCTTCACTGGTTGCCTTTTTCTTGATGCAACAGATCACAAATCTTGCTGCTGTGATTGCACACTGGTATTTCACCTAATAGATATGGGAGTTTCTCATTTGTTTTCGAATTCTTTGTGGGTCTGTGTAATCTGAGGGATATATGTGTCTCTAATATGGTCATACATTTGACAGGAGGTCAGGAAGTGCTACTCAGTTTCCACGTCATGTTGTGGGCAGTGTGGCTCATAGCCTGTCTTCTCTTGAGAGCCAGTCTGCCTTCGGCGGTCCCTCTCAATAACAAGGCTATGCTCACTGAGTCTGTACATAGTCAAAAGATTTCCTTAATTTTGGGTCAGTCACAGTGGTTAGGTATTCTGTGTACTCTCTTTAGGGCCAAATAGCATTCTAGTTTGCTCTGTTTTTTGGTTAATTATTTCCAATGCGTGAAGTAATTATCTTTTTGTTTTCTCATGATTTGTTTGGGTGTAATTGTGTTGCTGTCCTGGGGCTCTGTGGGGTCTGTTTGTGTTTGTGAACAGAGCCCAGGACCAGCTTGTTTAGGGGGCTCTTCTTCAGGTTCATTTCTCTGTAGGTAATGGATTTGTTATGGATGGCTTGGGAATCGCTTCCTTTTAGGTGGTTGTATAATTTGACGTCTCTTTTCAGGATTTTCATCATTAGTGGCTATCGGCCTAATTCTGCTCTGCATGCATTATTTGGTGTTTACGTTGTACACAGAGGATATTTTTGCAGAATTCTGCACACAGTCTCTCAATTTGGTATTTGTCCCATTTTATGAATTCTTGGTTGGTGAGCGGACCCCAGACCGCATAACCATAAAGGGCAATTGGTTCTGTAACTGATTTAAAGTATTTGTAGCCAGATCCTAACTGGTATGTCAAATGTTATGTTCCTTTTGATGACACACAAGACCTTCTTGACTTCTCTCTCAGATTGTTCACAGCTTTGTGGAAGTTACCTGGGGTGCTGATGTTTAGGCCGAGGTATGTATTGTTTTTTTGTGTACTCTAGGGCAACGGTGTCTAGATGGAAATGGTATTCGTGGTCCTGGCAAATTGACCTTTTTTGGAACACCATTATTTTTGTCTTACTGAGATTTATTGTCAGGGCCCAGGTCTGACATAATCTGTGCAGAAGATCAAGGTGCTGCTGTAGGCCCTCTTGGTTGGGGACAGACACACCAGATCATCAGCAAACAGTAGACATTTGACTTCAGATTCTAGTAGGGTGAGGCCGGGTGCTGCAGACTGTTCTAGTGCCCTCGCCAATTTATTGATATATGTTGAAGAGGGTGGACTAAGCTGCGTCCTTGTCTCAACCCCAGCTCTGTGGGAAGAAAGGTTTTTTTGTGCCAATTTTAACCACACACTTGTTGTTTGTGTACATGGATTTAATGATGTCGTATGTTTTTCCCCCAACACCATTTTCCATCCAATTGTATCACAGACCCTCATGCCAAATTGAGTCTAAAGCTTTTTTTAAATCCACAAAGCATGAGAAGACTGCCTTTGTTTTGTTTGTTTGTCAATTAGAGTGAGAACGGTGAATAAGTTGTCTGTCGTATGGTAAATTGATAAAAAGCCCATTTGACATTTGCTCACAAAAAAAAATTTCACTGAGGAAATGTAGGAGTCTGCTGTTAATGATAATGCAGTGGATTTTCCCAAGGTTGCTGTTGACGCATATCCCCTGGTACATATTGGGGTCAAATTTGTCTCCACTTTTGTGGATTGGGGTGATCAGTCCTTGGTTCCAAATATTGGGGAAGATGCTAGAGCTGAGGATGATGTTAGAGTTTAAGTTTAGCCAATTGAAATTTGTGGTCTGTATATTTTATCATTTAATTTAGAATGCCATCAACTCCACAGTCTTTTTTGGGTTGGAGGGTTTGTATTTTGTCCTGTAGTTCATTCAATGTAATTGGAGAATCCAGTGGGTGCTGGTAGTCTTTAATAGTTGATTCTAAGATTTGTATTTGATCATGTACAGTTGAAGTCAGAAGTTTACATACACTTAGGTTGGAGTCATTAAAACTCATTTTCAACCATCCCACAAATTTCTTGTTAACAAACTATAGTTTTGGCAAGTCGGTTAGGACATCTAATTTGTGTATTACACAGGTACATTTTCTAACAATTGTTTACAGACAGGTTATTTCACTTTTAATTTACTGTATCACAATTCCAGTTGGCCAGAAGTTTACATTCAATAAGAGTTTCAAGGCCTACCTTGAAACTCAGTGCCTCTTTGCTTGACATCATGGGAAAATCAAAAGAAATCAGCCAAGACCTCAGAAAAAAATTGTAGACCTCTACAAGTCTGGTTCATCCTTGGGAGCAATTTCCAAATGCCTGAAAGTACCACGTTCATCTGTACAAACAATAGTACGCAAGTATAAACACCATAGGACCACACAGCCGTCATACCGCTAAGGAAGCAGACGAGTTTTGTCTCCTAGAGATGAACGTACTTTGGTGTGAAAAGTGCAGTCAATCCCAGAACAACAGCAAAGGACCTTCTGAAGATGCTGGAGGAAACAGGTACAAAAGTATTTATATCCACAGTAAAACGAGTCCTATAACGACATAACCTGAAAGGCCGCTCAGCAAGGAAGAAGCCACTGCTCCAAAACCGCCATAAAAAAGGCAGACTACGGTTCGCAACTGCACATAGGGACAAAGATCATACTTTTTGGAGAAATGTCCTCTGTTCTGATAAAACACAAATATAACTGTTTGGCCATAATGACCATCGTTATGTTTGGAGGAAGAAGGTGAATGCTTGCAAGCCGAAGAACACCATCCCAACCGTGAAGCACAGGGGTGGCAGCACCATGTTGTGAGGGTGCTTTGCTGCAGGAGGGAGTCAGTGATTTATTTAGAATTCAAGGCACACTTAACCAGCATGGCTACCATAGCATTCTGCAGAGATACGCCATCCCATCTGGTTTACGCTTAGTGGGACTGTCATTTGTTTTTCAACAGGGCAATGATCCAAAAGGCACCTCCAGGCTGTGTAAGGGCTATTTGACAAAGGAGAATGATGGTGCTGCATCAGATGAGCTGGCCTCCACAATCCCCCGACCTCAACCCAATTGAGATGGTTTGGGATGAGTTGGCCCGCAGAGTGAAGGAAAAGCATCCAACATGTGCTCAGCATATGTGGGACCTCCTTCAAGATTGTTGGAAAAGCATTCCTCATGAAGCTGGTTGAGAGAATGCCAAGAATAATTTTGCACGCCCAATTTTTCAGTTTTTGATTTGTTAAAAAAGTTTGAAATATCCAATAAATGTCGTTCCACTTCAGGATTGTGTCCCACTTGTTGTTGATTCTTCACAAAAAATACAGTTTTATATCTTTATGTTTGAAGCCTGAAATGTGGCAAAAGGTCGCAAAGTTCAAGGGGGCCGAATACTTTCGCAAGGCACTCTATATTGATGCCATTAATTTCTACACTATCACTGTAATGAAAAGCTTGATCGATCCTTCAGTAAAGTAAGGAAGGATTCCATTGGGAATAGCTTTCATTAAAATGTAATATTCCTTACACAACATAACAAAGTTATATTTGGCTAATAATTCATTGTAGGTATAAAGATTGTAGGTATAAAGATTACCATGATCATTTATAAGTTGATTAACCACAAATATGTTATTGGCAAATAAATTATGAAAAAAATAAGGTTTTATTTCTATATCTAAAATCACTGTTATTCCAAATAAATTATTTGTACTGAGAGAAGTTGTGCTTGTTTAACAAGGACCAGCACAATAGAGCTTATTTATGAAATGTTGCTAATTTAACAGAAATATTACCCACAGCATTAAGGCATTGGAGTAAAAAATCAAGCCCCACAATTTTCTGGAAAATAAAATGTGATATTATATTCCAAAGACTAAGTTTTTTTGAGACACTTCTTAATCCAGTTGACTTTTGTAGTCTGGTTAAACAGCATAAAATCTAAAACATTAAGACCACCATCGCAAATCTTGTTGGTAAGGACATCCTTCCTGATCTTGTGTGGCATATTTTTCCAAATTAAATTGGATATTAATTTGTTGAGAGTGGTAAAAACAAATTGTGCCATGTATCTAAAATAAACTCACGAATAACAGTGTTAAACACCTTTTTGAAAGAAAAAAAATGTAATAGCAGGATTGTCATCTAATAAATCACTATTTTCCATCAAGTCCAAGACCAGCCTGATTATCTAATTGTTTGAAATATGATGCCCTTTCAAAAATCCAGATTGGCACTTATTAATCAAACTACAAAGACCATACTTTAAGCGTTTTACTGGAATGGAAGCTAGTATCTTACAATCGTTGTTTAATAGGTTAATTGAACGGCAATTATTAATAAATAATGTATCCTTATGTGGTTAATGTGTAGATTTTTCTTCCTTCTTCATTTATGCGTATAGAAAATAAAGATGGTTTAATAACCCCTTTGGATTTTCTTATAAAAGGAATTTAGAAATCTGGGATCTCCAGAAATGTAACTATGTTCTCACATAGGTCGATTGTAAGCCTAAGTAATTTCTTCGACTTATGCATTTTATTTCAATTTATGTGTAGGATTTATGTGAGATTAAGTCGAAGTCAGTTGTTTTATGCTCCGGTTATTTTACATTGATGTCGGCCTTGATAGCGTGTATTATGCATCTATGTCATGTTGCACTAAATGCACTGTTCCACAAGTAGGCTATGTATGGAGTTATGGTATGGGAAGGCATAAGCTATGGGACAAAGGTCCTGAGGCCCATTGTCGTGTCATTCATTTGCCACCATCACCTCATGTTTTAGCATGATAATGCATGGCCTCATGTCGCAAGGATCTGCACACAATTCCTGCAAGCTGAAATTGTCCCAGTTCTTCCATGACCTGCATACTCACCAGACATGTCACCCATTGAGCATGTTTGGGATGCTCTGGATTGACATGTACAACAGCGTGTTCCTGTTCCCATCAATATCCAGCGACTTCACACAGCCAATGAAGAAAAGTGAGACAACAATCCAAAGGCCATAATCAGCAGCCTGATCAACTCAATGAGATGGTGATGTGGCGCACTGCATGAGGCAAATAAAATGGTGGTTTTCTTATCCACACCCCTACCTTTTTTAAGGTAACTGTGACCAACAAATGCACATCTGTATTCCCAGTCATGTGAAATCCATATATTAGGGTGTATTGAATTTATTTCAGTTGACTGATTTCCTTAAATGAACTGTAACATTAGTCAAATAAAAAAAACTATTGCATGTTGTGTTTATATTTTTGAACAGTGTAGCTACAGGCTGCCCACCTGGGGAATCTGATGTGCGTGCCAGGAGGGGTGTGTGCACATTGTTGTGGCCCAGGGGGTCCTGCTTTGGTGCCAATTATGAATCTGCCTTCAACGTGGCTCTGTGGGAGCTGGCTGGGCATTTACCATTCAAGAACAGACATGACTTTGAACACAGCACTGAAAAAGATGTGATGGCCATCATTCAGAGGTATCTGCTGCCCGACCAAGAATTCCTTCTGTTGGAATAGCAAATAACTGCACATTTACAGAAATACTTTTAAGCCTGGCTTACCTGGAAGAGAATACCAGTGTCAGTATAGTTGAGACAAGTGTTACTGTGGTATATTTAAGCAATAAAGCACGAGGGGGGTGTGGTATATGGCCAGTATGCCACGGCTAAGGGCTGTTCTTATGCACGACACATTGGGGAGTGCCTGGATACAGTCATTAGCCGTGGTATATTGGCCATATACCAGAAACCCCCAAGGTGCTTTATTGCTATTTTGAACTGGTTACCAATGTAATTAGTGCAGTAAAAATATTTGTCATACCCATGGTATACAATCTGATATACCACAGCTGTCAGCCAATCAGCATTCAGGGCTGGAACCACCCAGTTTATAATTTGTCCATAACCATTTAAATGACTGTCAATGTGTACAGAGCCTGGTGGTTGACTATGTAGTTTGCCCACAATTATTTTGGGCTACAATTCCACTAACTAAAATTCAACCTCCTGCACATACTGTCCAAACTGAGTATATGCGTTGTGCTTATATTTATTGGGCATTAAAAAGTAGCTCAACAGATTTCAATGAAATAAAACATACTTGAAATCATAGTACTTTTATTATGTTTTAGATGTATTATCATTAGTAGCTAATTTCCTTTCCTTTCCTACTATAATAGAACTCCAAAAACACACAGGTTGTCTCTTTTTGCGAGCCAGGCTCATTCAAAGGCCGCACAATGGCGAGTTACTCCAGCATTAGGACTATACAGATCTAGGTGAGCAACGTATATGACAGCGGTCTGTGTGGACTTTTTAGAAATTCAAGCAGCCACTGTCACTGAAATATTTACTGCAATCACTGCACTCATACACATTTTCCCCAGTGTGACATTTCTGATTACACATTATTGGGTAAAGCAGTTTTTCTACATACAGGACACCTGTATGATTTCACCCCTGTGACTCCTCATCATGTGAAATGTCAGACGAAAGCTAGTGCTGAAACACTTGTCACAATGACTGCAGCTATATCCTTTACCTCCTGCATGAATCTTCATGTGCCTTTTCAGACTATTGCGAACACTGAATTCTTTGCCACAATCAGAACATTGATACGGTTTATCCCCTGTGTGGGTTCTCATGTGCACAATCAGATCCCTATTGCTAGTGAAGCATTTACTACAAACATGACAACACATCCTATCTGCAATGTGAGTTTGGATGTGATGTTTCATACTTTCTGTGGACTCAAAACATTTTCCACACACACCACAAATATGTTCTTTCTCATTTGTATGAGTTTGCACATGTTTCATTAACGAACCCATGTACTGGAAAGACTTTCCACACACTTTACAACGGCAAGGAGCATTATCCCTTTGCCTGGGTGATTTCAGATCGGACGACTCTGTGGATTTCCTACCCTTAGTATTCATATGGGAGCTTTGTCTTTTTCCTGTCCATCTTTTCTTTGATTTGACTGGTTTAAAACCTGACGGAGGCCCTCCGACTCCCATCCAATCAATGTTTTCCCTCTGAGCTGCAGAACAGTATGGATTTCTTGCATAATTAGGCTGAGAATCACTGGTTGGTTCTGATAATCTGTAGTCCTCTCCACCAGTTTCTGCTTTGATATTTGCAGTTGAGGTGCTAGGTAGAGAGTCTCTCTCTTCTTTTCCCTCATTCTGGGCTTGATAAAGATATGAGTGCCGAGTTGGGTCTTCACAGTCAGGTTCCATAAAGGCATTAGTGAATATGGAGTCTTTGGTTTCATCTTCCAGCTCTTGAAGCTGTTCTTCCCATTGACTGGTCCTGAGTTCCTCCTGTTCCTCCTTTATCTGTGTAGGCTCTGGGTCCTCTTGTCCGAGACTGGGGCTCCACTCCTGCACACACTGCTGCTGCTCAGGGGGAACCTGTTCCGAGACTGACTGTTGGAGGATGTCTAGAGGCAAGTAGAAAGGAAGGATGAGATATAGAAAACCTGTAAGCCTACAATAGAGAGAATTATTAACAGTGTATTTTTGTAGGCATTAACTCTGCCATTGCTCGTTGGCCAAAGCCTATGGGTGAAATTAATGTGTTTTTTTGTAGGGTTTTTGGATAAACACAGAACGTGTGGTCTGTGGTAAACACAGGCTCAGATCTTACTGTTCTATGAGATCATCATCAGCTAACGTTACTTTTTGTGAAGCATGTATGTCATCAAAACAAGCACATAAAGGCTTCTTAATTCATAAAGGTTATGTTAACTGACTGATCATCTCATAGAACAAAACGTACTCCTAAGCCTGTGTTAACCTCAGACCTTATTTTCGTAGTTTATCCTAAAAACCCATTCTTTAAGAAGCATCAGACCCTACCGAACTGCATTCTTTCCCCATTCATTTCCCTCCATAGGAACGGCTGAACGAACCTGATAACTCATTTCCGGTTTTTAGGACTACAAGCTGGCGAGCTCTATGACTATTCAGACATAACTATGTACCTGTAAAAGCTGATGTGATATTTTCATACAATAACGGTTGAATAGACAAACGTAATCACAAACCTGCTCTGTTTAGCTTGATGAGAGCGATTTCAAGCTGCCTCTGGAGACGGTCATTTTCCTCATTTGAACGGGAAACTTCTTCTGCTATCGTTTTTTCAACTGCCCATAATATCTCCTCAGCAGCAGTTCTTAATCGCTCATTGAGAAACACTCTTAACAGCTGTATTTTAGACATTTTAGATTACGTTTAGTAGCTTCCGAAGTAGCTAGTTCCTGGATTCTGTCCGTTTCCGCGGGCAACCTCCTCTGGTAAGAGGTAACACATTTTGATTTATCACCACCTGCTGGAGTGGAGTACGAGAAGATCGGTTCAGTTTATGGAAATCTTTTCCAATACAAAATGTACCCCATGACATATCCTATATTGTCTGAAATATCACGAATCACATATCTATCTGTACATTATATATTAATCCTATATTTTGGTGAGATGTGGATACTTTGACAGGAGGGACGTGTGATATAATTAAAAGTGTCTTAATAATAACAAAAATAATAATACAGAATCATAATGTGTAGCAGTAAGTAATATACTATCAATTTTTTCGATATGTGTACTCTACTGATGTCTGATCCAGACTGTATCACATCAGGCGGTGATTGGGAGTCCCATAGGTCGGCGCACAATTGGCCCAACATCGTCCGGGATAGGCCGTCATTGTAAATAAGAATTTGTTCTTAAACTGACTTGCCTCGTTAAATAAAGGTTACCATTTTTTTTTATGATCTAGGTTTGATTGGTTATACCTCGGAATTCCTATAGGGGCAGGGTTGACATATTTGTCATTTATTTTATACTGTAAATTGGCCTAATACTATTGGTCGTGGGTTGCAGGTTTTTGGGCTACTTCTAAGTTACACAGCGATCGCCATGGCATTTCTCTTTAAAACATTTTTATTTCACTGTGACATTCTACTGCTGACTATCAGGCAGTGCTGTTGCTGAGTTATTGATCGGTGGGTGGGGCCCGAGGTGTGTGTGCAGCTTAGTCCACGAGAGTCAGAGGAGACAGAGCAGCACACAAGCAGGTCGTGAATTTTTTTACAAGTGGTAGGTAGGCTATTTAACTTGTCATTATGCTTGAGTGTAAATTGAAATGGAAGTTATGGAATTCACTCACATGCTTCTGTTATGGGGAAAAGTTCTCAATGAAACTGACATTAAATGTGGAGAATGTTACATTTGCATCTGTTGGCCATCAAGTAGCCTATTCATTTATATGCCATTGTAGGCAACTGTAGGCTACGATTTGATACAGTAAATGTGTTGAAATGACTATATCACTGGAGTCATTGCAAATCAATTTGTGCCACTTGTGTAGCCTTCCTGGAGCTGGCAAACTGATTTAATAAATAACCTATAACTTCAGTGTATTGTTGTTGTAGTATTATGTTATTATGCAATTATTAATGGCCAAATAAATGAGTCTGTTAATTTGAACACAGCAATCTGCTAAATCGTTCAGTTTACATCTTGCCTATCTTTTCTCTAGGCTACTGAAGACTATCTGAAATAAGATGTTGGCCAATAAGGAGCTATAGGCTATGTGCATTTTCACTACATGGCCAAAAGTATGTGGACAAACCTTAACATTAGTGGATTCGGCTATTTCAACCACACACGTTTCTGACCGATGTATAAAATTGAGCACATGGCCATGCAATCTCCATAGACAAACATTGGCAGTAGAATGAGCTGTACGGAGGAGCTCAGTGACTTTCAACATGGCACCGTCATAGGATGCCAACTTTCCAACAAGTCAGTTGGTCAAATTTCTGCCCTGCTAGAGCTGCCCCCGGTCAACTGTAAGTGCTGTTATTGTGACATGAAAACGTCTAGGATCAACAATGGCTTAGCCGCAAAGTGGTAGGCCACACAAGTTAAAAGAACAGGACCGCCGAGTGCTGAAGTGCGTAAAAATCATCTGTCCTCGGTTGCAACACTCACTACCAAGTTCCAAACTTCCTATGGAAGTAACGTCAGCACAAGAACTGTTCGTAGGGAGCTTCATGAAATGGGTTTCCAGGGCCGAGCAGCCGTACACAAGTCTAAGATCACCATGCACAATGCCAAGCATCGGCTGGAGTGGTGTAAAGCTCACCGCCATTGGACTCTGGAGCAGTGGAAATTTGTTCTCTGGAGTGATGAATCATGCTTCACCATCTGGCAGTCCAACGGACGAATCTGGGTTTTGTGGATGCCAGGACAACACTACCTACCCGAATGCATAGTGCTAACTGTAAAGTTTGGTGAAGAAGAAATAATGGTCTGGGGCTGTTTTTCATGGTTCGGGCTAGGCCCCTTAGTTCCGATGAAGGGAAATGTTGATGCTACAGTGTACAATGACATTCTAGACGATTCTGTGCTTCCAACTTTGTGGCAACAGTTTGGGTAAGGCCCTTTCCTGTTTCAGCATGACAATGCCCCCATGCACAAAGTGAGGTACAAACAGAAATAGTTTGTCGAGATCAGTGGGGAGAATCTTGACTGACCTGCACAGAGCCCTGACCTCAACCCCATCAAACACCTTTGGGATGAATTGGACCACCGACTGCGAGCCAGGTCTAATCGCCCAACGTCAGTGCCCGACCTCACTAATTCCCTTCTGGCTGAATGGAAGCAAGTCACCGCAGCAATGTTCCAACATCTAGTGGAAAGCCTTCCCAGAACAGTGGAGGCTGTGATAGCAGCAAAGAGTGGACCAACTCCATATTAATGCCCATGATTTTGGCCATGTAGTGTATCTAAGCAAACCATGGAAAAGTTGAATTACAATCATAAACCCAGATTTATCTGTATCCTATGCCTATTGAAATGACAAGTCAATCTCACAAATGGGCCATTTATAACTATTTGTAGTCTTCCCAGAAAATAGCCTAACATTAGAATCACTCAAACTCTCCTGTCTGATTTATCTATAATTTGCACATATGGCCATGTGGTGTGTATATGTATGGCCATATACCATACCACCTTGTGCCTTATTGCTTAATCATAGCAGTCAAACGAGTTACATCAACATCCATTGATCGAATATTATCTGGCGAGTTTAATAAGGGCAAATTATATTTTCTCTTGCAAACATATTCAAATTAGTTTATTACGTCATGTCATAGTTCACAATAAATATTATTTTGATGAAAACCGAATTTTGCTTCAAACCTAGTTACAAGTTATGTCGATATTCCTTCTTAATTGTTTCCAGAACATTATGGGAAAGTTGTTTACTGTATAAATGTGGCAAATCCTCTCTTGATGTGGGTGGGAACAATTGGCTAGATTTCAGGAATTGGGTGGGTTTTGAGTCATCGTTGTGTAAAACCAATTCTAGACCTGGCAACCCTGTATAGGGCGCTCACACATTACAAGTGACTTGAAGCAGAAGCCACATCTCCGTGTGATTTATTTATATATTTTCCCCCTTTTAGGTATGAATGTGATGTCGAACATATTTGTTAATATCAGAATGTTACGGATGTTACTGTGTTATTTAGGCAGTAGAAAACTAGTTTAAAACGATGTGTTATTTGTGTGCAGGGGCGCAACTTTCACTGGGGATGGGGAGGTCAAGTCTGCCCCCACATTCTGAAATTGCATTTTGTGCCCCGCAGTTTTATCATTTCAATGTGATACAAAATCGGAGGGTGTGCCTTAGGACAATGCGGGCGCCTCAGAGCGGTCAGGTAGGCTGTATGGGAGTGTTCAGGAGGCTGGATTTAAGACCACGCGGACACCACAGAGAGGGTTGATAGGCTGTGTGAAGGCAAAACTTCTGGAAGCTGGCTGGACCAGTACGGGAGAGCTAAACATAGTGTGTATGTGTTGCGCTCTTTCACCGAGGTGGTAAAAGGAAGCAGAGCAGAAACTGGCTACTCTTTAGTTGATTGATGTAGCTGGAAAGGTAAAGGTAACGCTGTTTAACAGAAAAAAACAAAACTAGTGTTTATTCGCAGCAGTGTTGAACTAGTATTGTAAACTGACATGTGAAGTTAGCTAATGTTTCATCCCCTCTCTGTCTGAGGTTAATGAATAAGCTACACTAGCTAGTAGTAGCTACCACAGCCAGGTCAGCTCTAGCTTCTAAGTTAGCTATCTGTCAGATAGATATTAGTAACAGTCATCTCATATCGCTAACATGTCACAGCTGATTTCCTCCTCTTCGTCTGAAGAGGAGGTGTAGCAGGGATCGGACCAAAATGCAGCGTGGTAAGTGTCCATAGTAGATATTGAATGAAAAAACCGAAACAGTACAAAACATATAACGAACCGTGAAAAACCAAACAGTACGTGTGGTGTGAAACAAACACAGACACGGAAACAATCACCCACAAAGTACCCACAGAATATGGCTGCCTAAATATAGTTCCCATTCAGAGACAACGATAGACAGCTGCCTCTAATTGAGAACCAATCTAGGCAACATAGACAACATATATACCTAGAAAGGAGACAGCCCCATAAACATACAAACCCCTAGACAAGATATAAAAACACATAATCACCCATGTCACACCCTGACCAACCAAAATAACAAGGGAAACAGAATACTAAGGTCAGGGGTGTGACATAACAGCTGCTTTGTAGCTTTGTTTCATCCGTTTCAACAGAAGTAAATTAACTTAGCTAGCTCTTTCGCCAGTTGATGTACAGTTAGAGCGAGAACTGGCCAAAAGTTGGCAAACGTTAGCTGTTATTTTGCTTCAATCACACTAGACCTGAATCAAATGATGTGACAATCGGACAAACGACTGAAGATTGATATTGCGAGCAGTGGGGCAGTGAGTTTTATTAGTCAATATGGTAACATTATTGATCTGTCTGTTTCCCTAGCTAATTCCCTACACTTCACACTGACATAGTAATAAACAGCTCTAACATGACAGGCTTCACTGTCATGGTGCACACTAGAGTTCTGCGCCTGACTGATTTCTTCATCCCGCTCCTGCCTTCACACATAGCTTTTCATACAGCACCAGCTGGCTTTCTGTCTGACTCCACCCGCTACGCAAGAACTGGTCTCAAACCGAACACAGTCCCACAATGCTATTTTAGGCGTATGTGATGCAGCTCACTTGCAAGCCTTTAACAGAGATTCTCACATTGTCAAGATCAGCCAATATGCTAGATTGCCAATATGCTAGTTGAGAGCAGAGCAGAGTGGAGACATGCACTTTCTCTTGAGCTATTTATATAGCCCATCCTTTAGGAGTGGGAAGATTTTCAGAAGGATATATTAGGCATTTCTAGGCAATGTAGTAAACTATAGCCTAATCATAGGCTATTTAGGAATGACATTTCCTTGAAAAGATAACGTCCCGTGCTCTCCGCCCATGCATAGGCTATAGCCTATCAATCTAGTGAGACCACACACCCACATGATCGCGCAGGTATGGATACTGAACTTGAAGCATCAAGAATGATAAAAGCAACCCTTACGTTTTGTATAGGCCTATCGGATATAGCCTACCTTTGTAGGGGGATGTTTTGCAGGCAGTGACAATTTTAGTAATCAATACTTATTGTAGTTCTTAGCTCTTATTACTTATATAATAGGAAAGACTCTGAATACAAGAAATTGAACTGGAGCTTCACATTTACTAAAAAACAGTTAGTACCACAAATAACATAGAACCACACTGCGCATGACCAAGGTTGTTCCATTCTTAGAGGGGACATCATTAATTAACAGAACAGAACATTCTTCTCTTATACAATCAGAGTTACTTTTACCAAACCACAACTGAAACATTTCCCAGAAAACGGTAGTTATTTTGCATCTTTTGATTTGAATTGAACAGTTCGTTCGGCGGTCGACGCACTGGCTTTCTAGCCATCGCCGATCCACTTTTCATTTTCCATTTGTTTTGTCTTTGTTTTCTACACACCTGGTTTTATTCCCAATTACATGTAATTATTTAACCCTCTGTTTACCCCATGTTTGTGTGCGTTTTTGTATATGATGTTCAGGTCGTTACTTGTTGGCTGGTATGTTTGCCGGGTTCGTTATTACGCCCGTTATACGAGTGACCGGTAATTTCACGCACCTTTAGTATTTGTTTTATACTGGTGCTGTTCGTGAATAAATTACCTTGTACATCATCTATGCTCTCATGCGCCTGATTCATGCACAGTTACCCCCAACCTGACATTTAGATTCCCAAAACAATTTTGGGGAGAACCACGAGACTCCTCGCCAGGTTGTGCCCCGCCACAACTAAAACCAAAGTGGCGCCCTGTTTGTATGTTTAGACCACTTGGAAATTAGCCATTAGCTGTTTTGCTAGCTAGCT